>NC_134405.1:69906009-70250593 GCF_038048845.1 Mixophyes fleayi
GACCAGTGTCTCACCTTCCGACTGATTACCTCATCTCACTCCCACCTGAAAGACTTTTCCCGTGCTGGTCCCCACCTTTTAAACTCAATCCCACAACCAATCAGACTATCGACTAGTATCCAAGGCTTCAAAACGAGTCCTAAAAAAATTGTCTCTTCATTAAAGCCTATCAGTCCTCCTCCTTACACATCCTCTACTGCACCCCCTCATTGTCACCCTCTTTGTGTCTACGCCTACTCTCTCTACTTTAAGCTCTCATGGGCAGGTTCCACTTTTCTTGTGATTTGTGGCCTACACTATCCTCTCCACCTGCGCACACTTGTCAGACACCCTCTGCCTGGTTTCTTAGTCACTACTTAGAGAGTCTCTGACCTTGTTTGTTGCACCCATGCTCGCTGGTATGCTCCCTGTTTTGTCCCCATCTCTCCTCTGAACTGTCCTGTGTACTGTGCAACTGATTATTGTTTGTTCATCGTTTAATTTTTAGCTATTTTGCTCTACTATGTAACTCATTGCTGTTTGTTCATTGTGTAATTTGTGATTGTTTTAAGAGGCTATATGATTTTCCGGCCAAGAGAAAAAGGGAATGCCAAGCAGAATATCATAGTTTACATAATGCCACGTAGAAGTCTTTTGAAGCATTCATGGCTAACTACAGGAATGAGGGAATGAGAATTTAGATATTTATACTAATGAAAGGCAGCTTCTTGAATGGTTACAATTGTCTAATGCTCAAATAAGGGTGAATTATACTAAAAAAATATTCTATAGATGGAGAAATAAGACAGGAAAATGAATGGGAACTACGACCACACTGCAAAGGAAAAAAACAGTATGTCTTAATCATTAAAGGTCAATTAACTGGGAAAAGATGAACCTCTACTTCTAATATTGTAGGCAAGTTCCAATTTTACTCTGAAAACATGTACAAGCAAAGTGCAGATAACCCCCCTTTACATCAGCTCAGCAGGACCACTAAGCTTGTACAAAGAGAATTCCGGTTCTTATGGCCAGGGGTAATCAACAAGGTTTTCCTCTGTTCCTGTTACTTTTTAAATTAGCTCTTGATTGCTTAGAGTTTTGCAATCATGAAATGGCTTCAAGGTCATAGCTGTAAGGAATATAACATTCAAGCTTACAGCATTTGTGTCATGGTTCTGGTTGTTTCCAAGAGAGGACCACTTGGCTAGGGGAGCTATCAGAGACACACCATGTCCAATGAATCCACTTAGTCCTGAGAGGACGGGTCGTGAAGGACAAAGCTGAAGTTGATGGGTTGGAGAATACAGAATCATGAGCGGTGAAGCTTAAGTTGATGGGTTGGAGAAAGTAGAATTGTTAGCGGTGAAGCTTAAGTCAATGGGTAGGAGAAGGTAGAATTGTGAGCGGTGAAGTTTAAGTCAATGGGTAGGAGAAGGTAGAATTGTGAGCGGGGAAGTTTAAGTTGATGGGTTGGAGAAGGTAGGATTGTGAGGGATGAAGCTAAAGTTGATGAACAGTCAAAAAAACAAGTCTATTAGAAGCACCAACAAGGAAATGCAAATTCCAATGTTGCTCATGCAAAGCTTGATATGAATGAGATCTTTAAAAAGGCTGCATATAGGTGAAGTCTCTTAGTCATGATAGTCTTGACCTTTATCAGAGTGTGCAGTAAGTGTTATATAAGAGTGTTTCATCATCCAGTATGCTTTTGTTGTATAAATGGATGATGCTGCAGTTATCAGTGCTGATGGTGCACTGCCACCTATCATCCGCAGCCAGTATTGCTGATGATCCTTATCAAACTTTACAGTAAATACATGACTATATTAATTATTTTGGTGAAATAACAAGATTTGCCATCAACTAGAACAAATCAATAGTTATGACCTTGAGTCATATTACCCAACCTAGCTACAGTAAGCAACTATCTTGGGCAAGTACATCTCTTACACATTTGGGGATACAACGTCTAAGGAATATATGTGATCTGTACTCTCTGAACATGGTAAATGTTGTGAAAGCAGCAGTTGTGGAAATGGCAGGCTTGAAACAACTTCTATTTATATTTTGGTAGGGCTTTTCTCACTAAAATGATTATATTACTCAAGGTATTATACCCCTTGCAGATGTTACCTATAATACTCACTCCTTAGCATGAGAATTGAAAGACTAAACATCCTAGGATAAGCCAAATAAAATTGTAACAGAGCATTACTGAAGAAAGGATCAATTGTCCAAGTTGAAAGCTATATGCAGGACTTCTTAGTTTCATCAGGGATTGGTGACCTGCTAGGGACAATAATACTAATACCATGGTGGACACAGTCTTTTTGCAGGATATGAGTTTAGTTCCTTTTGCCGACTCACAAATTAGAGATTCCTGGAGAGGTTCTTGAAAATCCTCTGTTGATGTCAACATGGTGAAGCCGGGCATCTTTTACGCAACAAACACAATCTCAACAGTTAACCAATCACTTTTTTTTACTTTTGTTAGGGAGTCTTGAATCTACGTACCCACTTGATATGTGGGTGGCAAAGGGTATAACCAGCATTAGATACCCAGAGGCTTTCTCTTTCAAAAAAAAACTTTTACGATTAGACAAGCCATAAAAAAATATGAAATACCCCTGTACAAAAAGTCTTCATCAGACCCAACATTATATGAATATTGCGATCAAAAATGTCACATCCAGTGATTGATTAAACGCTTTGGATTTGGCATTATCTAACCCTTTGATGCAGAAAGGAGCCATCTCAGCCCAATAAAAATTTCTACCCAATCTATTTGATCATCAGAAAGTGAGGTCAGGATTATCCCACTGGATGGAGACTTTTCCTCATCTAACACTGGAAATGATTCTTAAAACTTTATCATGTTCCATATCAACATTAATGGCTTGCACATATAGGGAAGCGTTTTATAATACATGTAATAGAAGCTGTCATTCCCCTCAGAGAAGATATTTAATTGGCAGATAAATGTTTATGTCCAAATGTCAATCAGTATGCAGTTGACTCTGGCATGGCTTCTGGAAATGCTTCTAAAAAGTCCAGTTGACAGTGAACCTGGAAATCGCTGACATAGCTGTTTTTAAAAGAAGGGAATCTCAGATAATTTGATGAAGAATAGAGTGTACGCAGCCCACGAGACTAATCAGATCAGAAGGTAATGTTAATACATTTGCACATATGTTATATAAGCAGTTCCTAGTCACTAATCCACGAACAGAGCATTCATATGTGACAGAAGAGCAGTTCCTAGTCACTAATCCACAAACACAGCATACACATGTGACAGAAGAGCAGTTCCTAGTCACTAATCCACGAACAGAGCATTCATATGTGACAGAAGAGCAGTTCCTAGTCACTAATCCACGAACACAGCATACACATGTGATGGAAGCGCAGTTCCTAGTCACTAATCCACGAACAGAGCATTCATATGTGACAGAAGAGCAGTTCCTAGTCACTAATCCACGAACACAGCATACACATGTGATGGAAGCGCAGTTCCTAGTCACTAATCCACGAACACAGCATACACATGTGACAGAAGCGCAGCTCCTAGTCACTAATCCACGAACACAGCATACACATGTGACAGAATAGCAGTTCCTAGTCACTAATCCACGAACACAGCATACACATGTGACAGAAGAGCAGTTCCTAGTCACTAATCCACGAACACAGCATACACATGTGACAGAAGAGCAGTTCCTAGTCACTAATCCACGAACAAAGCATTCACATGTGACGGAAGCGCAGTTCATAGTCACTAATCCACGAACACAGCATACACATGTGACAGAAGAGCAATTCCTAGTCACTAATCCACAAACACAGCATACACATGTGACGGAAGCTCAGCTCCTAGTCACTAATCCACGAACACAGCATACACATGTGACAGAAGAGCAGTTCCTAGTCACTAATCCACGAACAAAGCATTCACATGTGACGGAAGCGCAGTTCCTAGTCACTAATTCATGAACTCAGCATACACATGTGTGTATGCAATAATCTTGGCACCCAAAGGGGCATTTAACTTGGCATTTACACTGATTGGTTAACTATTAATTACGTGTACCTCTACTCACAGAAAGTGTCTCTTTGACCACAGCATATTAAAATGAGGTTGGGAGGACAGCACGTCCTAGTTGGTTCTTTAAAGTCACCCAGGCAGCTTGTTGCAACCAAAATACAGTTTATTCTGTAGGTGGCAATACAGATATATAGATATACAATCACCAGACAGATGTAATTATTTGTAGGTTCAGCATACACCTATGATGGAAGCGCAGTTCATAGTCACTAATCCACGAACACAGCATACACATGTGACGGAAGCGCAGTTCCTATTCACTAACCCATGAACACAGCATACACATGTGATGGAAGCGCAGTTCCTAGTCACTAATCCACGAACACAGCATGCACATGTGACAGAAGCGCAGTTCCTAGTCACTAATCCATGAACACAGCATGCACATGTGACAGAAGCGCAGCTCCTAGTCACTAATCCACGAACACAGCATACACATGTGACAGAATAGCAGTTCCTAGTCACTAATCCACGAACACAGCATACACATGTGACAGAAGAGCAGTTCCTAGTCACTAATCCACGAACACAGCATACACATGTGACAGAAGAGCAGTTCCTAGTCACTAATCCACGAACAAAGCATTCACATGTGACGGAAGCGCAGTTCATAGTCACTAATCCACGAACACAGCATACACATGTGACAGAAGAGCAATTCCTAGTCACTAATCCACAAACACAGCATACACATGTGACGGAAGCTCAGCTCCTAGTCACTAATCCACGAACACAGCATACACATGTGACAGAAGAGCAGTTCCTAGTCACTAATCCACGAACAAAGCATTCACATGTGACGGAAGCGCAGTTCCTAGTCACTAATTCATGAACTCAGCATACACATGTGTGTATGCAATAATCTTGGCACCCAAAGGGGCATTTAACTTGGCATTTACACTGATTGGTTAACTATTAATTACGTGTACCTCTACTCACAGAAAGTGTCTCTTTGACCACAGCATATTAAAATGAGGTTGGGAGGACAGCACGTCCTAGTTGGTTCTTTAAAGTCACCCAGGCAGCTTGTTGCAACCAAAATACAGTTTATTCTGTAGGTGGCAATACAGATATATAGATATACAATCACCAGACAGATGTAATTATTTGTAGGTTCAGCATACACCTATGATGGAAGCGCAGTTCCTAGTCACTAATCCACGAACAAAGCATTCACATGTGACAGATGAGCAGTTCCTAGTCACTAATCCACGAACAAAGCATTCACATGTGACGGAAGCGCAGTTCCTAGTCACTAATCCACAGACACAGCATATACATGTGACATAAGAGCAGTTCCTAGTCACTAATCCACGAACACAGCATACACATGTGACAGAAGAGCAGTTCCTAGTCACTAATCCACAAACACAGCATATACATGTGACAGAAGAACAGTTCCTAAACACTAATCCATGAACACAGCATACACATGTGACAGAAGAGCAGTTCCTAGTCACTAATCCACGAACACAGCATACATATGTGACAGATGAGCAGTTCCTAGTCACTAATCCACGAACAAAGCATTCACATGTGACAGAAGCGCAGATCCTAGTCACTAATCCACGAACACAGCATACACATGTGACAGAAGAGCAGTTCCTATTCACTAATCCACAAACACAGCATATACATGTGACAGAAGTGCAGTTCCTAGTCACTAATCCACAAACACAGCATACACATGTGACGGAAGCTCAGCTCCTAGTCACTAATCCACGAACAAAGCATTCACATGTGATGGAAGCGCAGTTCCTAGTCACTAATTCATGAACACAGCATACACATGTGACACCTCTACTCAAAGAAAGTGTCTCTTTGACCACAGCATATTAAAATGAGGTTGGGAGGACAGCACGTCCTAGTTGGTTCTTTAAAGTCACCCAGGCAGCTTGTTGCAACCAAAATACAGTTTATTCTGTAGGTGGCAATACAGATATATAGATATACAATCACCAGACAGATGTAATTATTTGTAGGTTCAGCATACACCTATGATGGAAGCGCAGTTCATAGTCACTAATCCACGAACACAGCATACACATGTGACGGAAGCGCAGTTCCTATTCACTAACCCATGAACACCGCATGCACATGTGACGGAAGCGCAGTTCCTAGTCACTAATCCACGAACACAGCATGCACATGTGACGGAAGCGCAGTTCCTAGTCACCAATCCACGAACACAGCATGCACATGTGACGAAAGCGCAGTTCCTAGTCACTAATCCACGAACAGAGCATTCATATGTGACGGAAGCGCAGATCCTAGTCACTAACCCATGAACACAGCATACACATGTGACGAAAGCGCAGTTCCTAGTCACTAATCCACAAACACAGCATACACATGTGACAGAAGCGCAGTTCCTAGTCACTAATCCATGAACACAGCATATACATGTGACGGAAGCGCAGCTCCTAGTCACTAATCAACGAACACAGCATTCACATGTGATGGAAGCGCAGTTCCTAGTCACTAATTCATGAACACAGCATATACATGTGACGGAAGCCCTGCTCCTAGTCACTAATCCACGAACAGAGCATTCACATGTGACGGAAGCGCAGCTCCTAGTCACTAATCCACGAACACAGCATTCACATGTGATGGAAGCGCAGCTCCTAGTCACTAATCCACGAGCACAGCATTCACATGTGACGGAAGCGCAGCTCCTAGTCACTAATCCACGAACAGAGCATTCATATGTGATGGAAGCGCAGTTCCTAGTCACTAATTCACGAACACAGCATACACATGTGACGGAAGAGCAGTTCCTAGTCACAAATCCACGAACACAGCATACACATGTGACGAAAGAGCAGTTCCTAGTCACTGACCCATGAACTCAGCATACACATGTGACAGAAGCGCAGTTCCTAGTCACTAATCCACGAACACAGCATGCACATGTGACAGAAGCGCAGTTCCTAGTCACTAATCCATGAACACAGCATATACATGTGACGGAAGCGCAGCTCCTAGTCACTAATCAACGAACACAGCATTCACATGTGACGGAAGCGCAGTTCCTAGTCACTAATTCATGAACACAGCATATACATGTGACGGAAGCCCTGCTCCTAGTCACTAATCCACGAACAGAGCATTCACATGTGACGGAAGCGCAGCTCCTAGTCACTAATCCACGAACACAGCATTCACATGTGACAGAAGCGCAGCTCCTAGTCACTAATCCACGAACAGAGCATTCATATGTGATGGAAGCGCAGTTCCTAGTCACTAATTCACGAACACAGCATACACATGTGACGGAAGAGCAGTTCCTAGTCACTAATCCACGAACACAGCATACACATGTGACGAAAGAGCAGTTCCTAGTCACTGACCCATGAACTCAGCATACACATGTGACAGAAGCGCAGTTCCTAGTCACTAATCCACGAACACAGCATGCACATGTGACAGAAGCGCAGTTCCTAGTCACTAATCCACAAACACAGCATTCACATGTGACGGAAGCGCAGCTCCTAGTCACTAATCCACGAACACAGCATACACATGTGACGGAAGCTCAGCTCCTAGTCACTAACCCATGAACACAGAATGCACATGTGACAGAAGAGCAGTTCCTAGTCACTAATCCACGAACACAGCATACACATGTGACAGAAGAGCAGTTCCTAGTCACTAATCCACAAACAAAGCATTCACATGTGATGGAAGCGCAGTTCCTAGTCACTAATTCATGAACACAGCATACACATGTGTGTATGCAATAATCTTGGCACCCAAAGGGGCATTTAACTTGGCATTTACACTGATTGGTTAACTATTAATTACGTGTACCTCTACTCAAAGAAAGTGTCTCTTTGACCACAGCATATTAAAATGAGGTTGGGAGGACAGCACGTCCTAGTTGGTTCTTTAAAGTCACCCAGGCAGCTTGTTGCAACCAAAATACAGTTTATTCTGTAGGTGGCAATACAGATATATAGATATACAATCACCAGACAGATGTAATTATTTGTAGGTTCAGCATACACCTTGGATGGAAGCGCAGTTCATAGTCACTAATCCTCGAACACAGCATTCACATGTGACGGAAGCGCAGCTCCTAGTCACTAATCCACGAACAGAGCATACACATGTGACGGAAGCACAGTTCCTATTCACTAACCCATGAACACAGCATGCTCGTGTGACAGAAGCGCAGTTCCTAGTCACTAACCCATGAACACAGCATTCACATGTGATGGAAGCGCAGCTCCTAGTCACCAATCCACGAATACAGCATTCACATGTGACGCCAGCGCAGCTCCTAGTCACTAATCCACGAACAGAGCATTCACATGTGACGGAAGCACAGTTCCTATTCGCTAACCCATGAACACAGCATACACATGTGACGGAAGCACAGTTCCTATTCACTAACCCATGAACACAGCATGCTCGTGTGACAGAAGCGCAGCTCCTAGTCACTAACCCATGAACACAGCATTCACATGTGATGGAAGTGCAGCTCCTAGTCACTAATCCACGAACACAGCATACACATGTGACGGAAGCGCAGTTCCTATTCACTAACCCATGAACACAGCATTCACATGTGATGGAAGCGCAGTTCCTGGTCACTAATCCACGAACAAAGCATTCACATGTGACGCCAGCGCAGCTCCTAGTCACTAATCCACGAACACAGCATTCACATGTGACGGAAGCGCAGTTCCTAGTCACTAATCCACTACTCCTCCAACAGTCAAAAACACAGGTATATTCCCTTCAATATTCCCATAGTGGTGGGTGGATTAGGGTCGATAGCCAGCTTGTGATAGGTGGGAAAATAAGACTTAACCCTGAGTGTCCTCTGCCCTGGTGGTTGGGGACCATTGTCTAACCATGAAAAGGTTGATAGTATCTGCATATGTGAGTTATTTAACCCAGATCTATTGTTCTTTTTTATCCCTGAATAAACACTCCACCTAGCCACATTTAAGAATGACTTGTCTAAAGCTGGGTACACACTACGGGGTTTTCGTCCAATAATCGGCTCAACCAGCCGACATACGACCGCTCGTTCGAAAGTCAGGTCAGTGTGTGCAGTGACACGATGGTCGAAAGTCTGCCCAAATGGACGATTGTCGCCTCATTTGGTTGGTTGTACCATTCAATATTTTCGTTCCAATCTCCTTTCCATTGTGTAGTGTATAAACTTCCGACCGATCCACGACAATCATCCGATACTTCCTTGACCAGGGGGGCGTGTGTATGTAAATTTGTGATGCCTGTACCAGTCCCACGTGGTGCGGTATCCGCACATCACAGACTACAATTAACATAAATACGCACAGGATACAATCTTAATACAGTGGTGCCTTACTCATAGAAAGTCAATGCGTTTTCGTTTAGACTATATCTACTTGCAGATTGTAAACAGCATGTTACCATTTAAACTACAAAATGTGTCTTATTCTAGTAAAGTATTAAATACATATGGTCAAGTACCTAAATGTGTTAATAATATCACAACATTGGCATACTGTATATTCACTATTTATAGCAACATTCATGACACAACTTTAAAACACATGTACAGAAACCACATTGAACCACTGGATAACGTGGTTAGAGGCACCATTTAAATCAAGGTCCAATAGTAGTGTAATAGCGGGACCAGGGCTATAAAAGTCCATTAGACTGATCATTGCTTTCCTCACATAGGTCGTATCTCTGAGGTTTGGAGACACTAATTCCCTTATCAATGTTTATAAATAATCAGTAGTACAAGACAGTACGGCCTTGCACAAGCACATTGCAAGAAACATGAAAAACATAAACATATTCATCGCTTGCAAAATCTCCTTCATAAAAAACAGAATCATATAGAAGTACATTACTGGCAGCTGGACTCAATTTGTAACTTAGATTGAGGGGAGAAGTCGCCCATCCATGGAGATGGAAGCAGGGACAATGATCTGGCTGGATGTAAGTGTATCTATCATCATCATCATCATCAACATTTATTTATCTAGCGCCAGCAAATTCCGTAGCGCTTTACAATTGGGAACAAACAGTAATAAAACAATACTGGGTAATACATACAGACAGAGAGGTAAGAGAACCCTGCTCGCAAGCTTACAGTCTATAGGACAATGGGAGTTAGAAACACAAGGGCATGTGCTACATCATATTGCACACTGGACCAGCTAGAATGCAAAGGTAAAAGTATTGAGTGGGTTGTGTGTGTACCAATGTTGGTGAGAGGGTTATTGTCTTGTGTTAGCTGTGTAGAGGGTGGTAATAGGGTAATCTATGGAGATTAAGATGGTGGTTGAGGAATATCATAAGATTGTCTGAAGAGATGGGTTTTCAGAGAACGCTTAAAGGTTTGAAGACTAGAGGAAAGTCTTACTGTGCGAGGGAGGGAATTCCACAAAGTGGGTGCAGCCCAGAAAAAGTCCTGGGAGGATGTGATGAGAGTGGAAGAGAGACGTAGATCTTGTGCAGAACGGAGGTGTCGAGTAGGGAGATGTTTTGAGACAAGTGAGGAGATGTATGTCGGTGCAATTTTATTGACGGCCTTGTATGTTAGTAGAAGTATTTTATATTGAATGTAAGTACGGCTTGAGATGTCTCAGCTTATGGGCATAAATACACTATTTTTATGTGAAGCTTCTTAGAGCTTATTTCTTGAACCCATATGCGTCCAGCTCCGAATCAGCCCCATAATGATACCAATAAATTGATTCAGTACCCCCACTACGGAAAGGTGGCAAAAGAGATCAGTCGCTATGATAGAAGGAAATATTTTACATTTAATTGTCTAACCCCCCCCATGGATTTCAGGCAATTCTTTAAAATATAATTCTACTATTTAGATCATGTGATGGTTATGATAACCAAGGATAATATTTGGATCTATTAGTAGTTAGCACTTCTACCTCACTGCCCCATGGGGCCATGAGTTTGATTCCCGACCATGGCCTTATCTGTGTGGAGTGTGTAACTGCACTCTTCCAGCCAGACAATTATTATGATTACTCAAATTTTGTTGCTTTAAGTGGCCTCTTAATGCCCCTGGGTAAGTGCAGCGAGCGTTCTTTGCATTGTCTTAATAAAACAATAGGCAGCAAAAATAAAATAGTTTTCACTCAAACACAAGCACAGACGGAGTACAGCAAAGGTGTGTTCGCATATGGACAGCACGGTGGCTCAGTGGTTAGCACTTCTGCCTCACAGCAATGGGGTCATGAGTTTGATTCCCGACCATGGCCTTATCTGTGTGGAATTTGTATGTTCTCCCCGTGTTTGAGTGGATTTCCTCCAGGTGCTCCAGTTTCCTCCCACACTCCAAAAACATACTAATAATTGGCTGCTATTAAATTGGCCTTAATCTCTCTCTGTCTGTGTCTGTATGTATGTTAGGGAATTTAGACTGTAAGCTCCAATGGGGCAGGGACTGATGTGAGTTCTCTGTACAATGCTGCGGAATTCGGGGAGTTTTATAAATAAATGATGATAATGATGATCCTCTATAGTTTTTCAAATGTTTTTGGCATATTCATACCTTGGGAATATTGCTCTTGGATTAGTAGCATTCTATCATAACATCGGCTGTCATTTTTTATCACAATATATCCACTTTTTGTTTTTTTTGCCATGGTAATTTATATAATATTTTATATATTTACTATCCTGTAGCCCTATATGAAAGTGATTTGCTAACTAAGCTGGGAGTATTCTATTAATCCCATTGTGGAGATACCTGGTTATTAGCACCCCTTATAGCCCTCAGCTTGGCTTGTTTGCCCAGGGCAGCCTATATACCAGTTGAATGACACAGTACCTCAATGGGTTCAGGATTCACCTACGGCGGAAAACAGTTGAATAAAGCCAAGTAGAATGAGTTTTCAGAGCAACACATACTTGAGCAACACAAAAAATAATAACACCCACAATTTTACATAAACACATTTTAATTTTACAAATTACACACAGTACCCACTTACTCCCTCGTTGAAACAAAATCTTCTGTCATTCTCTCAATCCTAAACTAGAGTAACATGCAGTAGGGAGGGGCAGACAAGAAAGCAAACAGCAACCTGTGTTTCTACTGTAATGGTGGATGTGCAAGGCTCAGAATGATGGGACTTATAGTTCCACAACAGCTTAAGAGTCACAGGTTGTCTGTGTTGTATACACCATTACATTCATTATACGTAACGAAAAAAGTTTGAATAAAACACATCCATACAATTTTTATAATACATTTAAATAAATAAAATATATAATCTCCCCTTATCACTTATTAAAACAAATGTGTATTTAAAACAACAAAAGTCCAATAAAAGTATGTTCTGACGTCCAGGTAAAAGCAAAAACAAAAAAATCACTGCCAATCCCTAGCGTGAGACATCGATAAATAAATGACAAGGGGATTCTCACTGACTCCCAGTATAAATAGCAGCACCAGCCAATCAGAACGATGAAAGCCGAACAGGGCAGCACGGTGGCGTAGTGGTTAGCACATCTGCCTTACAGCACTGGGGTCATGCGTTCAATTCCCGACCATGGCCTTATCTGTGATGAGTTTGTATGTTCTCCCCGTGTTTGCGTGGGTTTCCTCCGGGTTCTCCGGTTTCCTCCCACACTCCAAAAACATACTGGTAGGTTAATTGGCTGCTAACAAATTGACCCTAGTCTGTGTGTGTGTCTATGTGTGTCTATGTGTGTGTGTGTGTGTGTGTGTGTGTTAGGGAATTTAGACTGTAAGCCCCAATGGGGTAGGGACTGATGTGAGTGAGTTCTCTGTACAGCGCTGCGGAATTAGTGGCGCTATATAAATAAATGATGATGATGATGACTTCCACGTCACGTGACCTCCTCTGACCAGTGCAGGGAAGAGGGAGTGCCTTGTGATCTCCCTCATTCCTCCGTACGGCCCCTTTGAAGGCTGAGGGCCGCACATGCGTCTCTCCACCTCTCTTAAGTGGCCCCTCACTGAACTAGATATTCAATTACCTTGTGAATTATGGTTTATTTAAACTGGATCTGGTTCTCATAATCTGTTCCTATTTCCCTATTATGTGTAGAGAAACTCACACCTCCATGCTGTAAATAATTCTCTTTTCTATTCTGTTGGATTTTTGCTTAATAAAGAAAAGATCCTATTGCTCTTATACACGTTTTACAACATTCTTGTTTAACCACATACTGTGACCTCGCACAGCCCCAACACTGCCATAATCTAAAGTAAATAACAGGTTTTTATTCTGTTTTATGGGAGGTCTGAAGTGAGCGCTTGTTCCAGAAAATCAGACAATGGAAATGTCGGCAAAGAGATAATTAGCCATAGCCAGCTATTGTACATAACAATCTATACAATGGATATACTATTAAACACACATTATTCAAACAGGCCTGCACATACATATAAAAATATAATAGTGGTTTTGTTAAACCCTATGGGGCATATTCAATTCTTGGCGGAAACGCAGAGAATCTCGCGGTCCGCGCACAATTACTGTTATTACGGTAATCGTGCGCAGAAAAACCGTTAATACGGTAATTTACTCGCTGGATTTCAGCTGGCAGCTCCCTGAGCTGCCAGCTGAAATCCAGCTATCTATTACCATATGAACGGTAATAGTTTTTCCACAGCGCGGCAAAAAAAAGATTTGAATATGCCCCTAAAAGTTATGTGCTTACTTTATTTTTGTGAGCAACACAAGTACAAAATATGTTACATATTGTGTACAATAACCTTTGATTTTTGCTTTTGCCTATGCTGAATGCGGCTTCTTCTCTTGTGCTTCATCACTATCACTTTTTTACTACATCAGCAGCAAGTGACCGAAGCTTATAGAGACTCTTGTGACCATTTTACCACTACTGAAGTCACCCGACCAAGCTGTCACACCAACCAACCTGCTCTGGTCAGCATTTTATAAGAAAAATTAAATTCTTATAACTAACAGAGAGTTCTAGTTTAGGCAACAACTAATATTTTCCATACTGTCACTTCTAAATTTTCACTTTGACCACTACTATATATAGTATACAGGGCTGCCAAGAGGAATTCAGGGCCCGGGTACAACAAACTCATGGGGCCCCCCCATAGTTGAGTAAGCCCTAAAAAATTTTTGCGCCGCCTAACGGCGGCGCAAAAAACACGACGCGGGTTTGGTCATACATTCAGGGGCGTGTCAATGCGCCATTGGGGCGTGGCTAGCCTAACGACGGTGCAAAAATTTTCGGGAATGTGGTCATACATTTGGGGCCGTGGCAATGCACCGTTGGGCGCATAGCTAGCACATCAAAATCACTAGGTCCTGAATTCACCACAGCGTCACATATGTCCAAGCAATCCTGACTTTTAAGACATCCAGCACCACAGTGTAGTATACAAAGAATGCAGTGTATACACAAACAGTTCAGTCTTGGCCTGCGCCCACTGGGCTCACCAAACATTGGCATTGTCCCTACTAGAATCACAACATTTCACACACTATGCTGCTCTGTCCTACCTGTTCTTCTCACTTTCTCCACCCGAGGCTGCTGGTTTCTTTAGTTGTGGCTTGCCTGGATCTTGGAATGTAGAAGGACCTATTTGGGAAAAAAATGGCTACATTTAGAAAATTTCAGTCAGACGCAGCGTTAAATCAATAGCACCCACGATTAATAATTAGGCCTTCCTCCAGCCCCAACATTAAAATAATAGAATTCACATGTAATAAATAAACCTATTTCCCGTCATGCAAACAGCCTAGCAATACCTATTTCCCGCAACCATCACTGCCATTAAATAATTCATAGTCACATTTAATAAATAGACCTCATCCTCCCCAAACTCACCTCCACATTCAATAGGCCCCAAATCACCCCATCTTAAATTAATAATCCCCACTATTAAATTGCCTCACCATCACCCTACAAACAAAATAGCGCCCATTAATTAGCCACCACCTACCGCACACACACTACATTGCAACAAGCCCCATCACAACTACACTGCGCCCTCCATGCTGCTTTCCCCCCTTTTTATTCACTCTGTGCCTCTTTGCCCCTTTTTTTTATAACTCTGTGCCTCTCTGCCGCTGTTTTCCTCCTCTGTGCCTCTCTGCCCCTGTTTTCCTCCTCTGTGCCTCTCTGCCCCTCTTTTCCTCCTCTGTGCCTCTCTGCCCCTCTTTTCCTCCTCTGTGCCTCTCTGCCCCTCTTTTCCTCCTCTGTGCCTCTCTGCCCCTCTTTTCCTCCTCTGTGCCCCTCTTTTCCTCCTCTGTGCCCCTCTTTTCCTCCTCTGTGCCTCTCTTTTCCTCCTCTGTGCCTCTCTTTTCCTCCTCTGTGCCTCTCTTTTCCTCCTCTGTGCCCCCTTTTCCTCCTCTGTGCCTCTCTTTTCCTCCTCTGTGCCCCTCTTTTCCTCCTCTGTGCCCCTCTTTTCCTCCTCTGTGCCTCTCTTTTCCTCCTCTGTGCCCCTCTTTTCCTCCTCTGTGCCTCTCTTTTCCTCCTCTGTGCCTCTCTTTTCCTCCTCTGTGCCTCTCTTTTCCTCCCCTGTGCCTCTCTTTTCCTCCTCTGTGCCTCTCTTTTCCTCCTCTGTGCCTCTCTTTTCCTCCTCTG
The DNA here is from genome assembly GCF_038048845.1 of Mixophyes fleayi. NCBI lineage: Eukaryota > Metazoa > Chordata > Amphibia > Anura > Limnodynastidae > Mixophyes > Mixophyes fleayi. The sequence continues at coordinate 69,921,671 of NC_134405.1, forward strand.
TGCCTCTCTTTTCCTCCTCTGTCCCTCTCTTTTCCTCCTCTGTGCCTCTCAGTTTCTTTCCTTACCTTTTGTCAGCTTCTTTCTTTTCTTCTCTTCTCTTCTGTCTTCTCTTCTTTCTTCTTCTTTGGTCTTGTCAGGCTGCGGCGCTCCTCACTGACTGACTGCCGGGCGTGACTTGATGACGTCACGCCCGACAGTCAGTGTGAATGGAGAAGACAGGAGAGGAGGGACGCGGCGCCGCGGTCACGTGAGTATTGATTTTTTTTTATTTCTTATAGCTCCCCCCACCAACGCCCCCCCCCCCCCTCCCCCTACCCCGCGGGAATTTTTTTTTAAAAAAAATAAAAATACGCAAAATACAAAAAAATAAAATAAAAAAAAAAAATGACAAAAAATAGCAGCAAGGGCCCGGCCCGGGCCCCCTGGCATGGCCGGGCCCGGGTAAAATGTACCCGCTCCCCCCCCCTCTCGGCGGCCCTGATAGTATATACTGTATGTGCGCCATAAAACTGGGCTGGAGGAACACATAGAACCATCAGATCTGTAACTAGAAAAGTTAGCCGGGCTATTGGTACATTGGAAATATAGGGCCCGAGTCATTAAGGAGAGCAAGGCAAAAAAAAGGAGTAAATTTGAACCTGGACAAAACCATGTTACAATGTAAGGGGTACAAATTAGTTTATTATTTTGCACATGAATAAAATACTGGCTGTTTTGTCATGTAACACACACATACTTGATAACTTTATTTTTACACTGAAATTCAAAGTTGATCTAGGACACACCCCACCCCAAAAATAAATTTCTCCCCACATTTTAAATTTACCTTCCCCTTTAATGCAACAAATTTCCTAAAATTTGTTTTGCTTTTCTCTCCTTTATGACTCAGGCCCATAGGGAGAATCTCTACCATGTGTTTGTTAGTGGTGGCTGAACATCATCAGTGTGACTGCCTTTATCTGTCACACTGCACTGTCTCGACAGTGTCTCTTATCATTTATATAGCAGCGCTGTACAGAGAACGCACTCATGACCCCAGTGCTGTGAGGCAGAAGTGCTAACCACTAAGTCACCGTGCTGCCCAAACTCTTACTGTGCGTTGTTAAAGTACAGGAGAGGCTCCCTAACATACAGGTACTGGATTACCCTTCCTATATTGTGACAAATTTCTTTAAATTTTAGTTAAATTTAGTAGTTTAATCCTACATAGCAAAGGTTAAAATTTCATAGCAAGTACTGTCTTCCTACTACGTTTCTGGCAATTCTCCATAGCATAAATCTACGCAGCATCAAGTAAAATGTTTTTCACTCCTGGCAGTAATTGAGAGATCTAACTCTGCAAAACTTTTTTATTTTTGTGGATTTTGCACTTGTCACCATAGTGCTAATACCACAGCACTGAGGAGTGCCTATGTCCTGCCCATCTTTGCCCCGTTTCTTGGCTTGTACACAATTTACTCTGTATTTCATTATGCAGTAATAGAACTTAAGGAACACTTCACTGCAGTACAATACGTAAATGGCGCTTTTTGTACGTTTATTAATCTCTAAAGAAAAACTTTGTAATGAATTTATATTTTACTATTTCATTAATATAAAATAATACTATTTGATAAGTAGACCCTTTATCGTGAATATTTGCTATTTAAAACTTGCACAATACCGTATATGTAATACCGTTAGATGTAAACCCCCTATACCTGGGAGGTGAGTGCATCTGATTTTAACTGCATTTTAATAGTGTTTAAAGCATATAGGTCAGTGTAGGACCTGCATATAATGAAGTACCCTTGACGTGGGATGCAGGCTTAAGTCTTTTGATCAAAATATGAACTAATACCTCATGTTTTCATTTTGCTAGACACACACAGATATGCAGTTTAAAGGATAAGCGCTGACAACTTTCTTTCTGTTTTGTATACATATATGGGCATTTATATTGCCACGCAGCTGGTACCACATACAATATGGGATATACCGAGCGCTGGCTTGTTGCCAAGCAGCTGGTACCATATATAATGTGGGATATACCGAGCGCGGGCTTATTTTTCTCTGGTTTTGTTTCACAATACCGTATATAGAGAAGTTCCTCTATCATTAAAGTACAATTCTTAGGGGGGGAATTCAATTGGCCGCGCTACTGTAAAAAGTAACGCAAACTGTGCACTATTACCGATATTACGGTAATAGCGCACGTAATTACCATTAATATGGTAATTTCAATGCTGGCTACTTAGCAGATAGCCGGGTTAAATTTACCGTATTAACAGTAATACACTTACCGCAACGGTATTCTGGGGAGAAGTGAATTCTCCCCTTATACCCTTATAAAATATTTTGTAGACTAGTGGGAAAAAAAATAGCTCCCCAATATTGAATGACCCCAACCTTGGTGCTCCTCATATACATAAAGACTGGAGGAAGTTACATCCTAGTACAGAATTAAGCATCCATTGACAACTGCCATTTATGTGAACCCCTTCTGGTTATCTGCCAGCTTAAGTAGGCTGTGGCAAAACAGATAGTAGGTGAGGGGTGAGGGGACTGTTATATGGGAAATAGGGTACACAGCAGATCTGTACAGGTCTAGACAGACTGGAGCAGAGGGTGAGGACAGGATTAGAAGGTGCAGGGTTTGAGTCCAGGAGAAAGGGGTGCAGGCAGTGAGGCACAGAGGAGTGCAGGTGTGGAGCGAGAGGGGGTTACCTGGGATAAACTTAGGGGCACTTGGAAAGTTTAGAGGCAAAGGAAACATAAGGGAAATAAAAGGGGACACATGGAAGACATAAGGAACAGATGAGGAAACACAGGGTAGTTATAAAAGAGCTAGAGGAAAATGTGAGACATTAAGGATTCAAGGTGAAGTAACAGAAAGAGGGGGAAAGGTGGAGGGACACAGCAGAGGTAAATGGACAGAAGAGAGGTGGAGGACACCCTAAATTATTTAATGTGTTTTATATTAATTCGACCCCTGTATGTGTATTTTGTCCTTGGTGCACTACAGGTACCAGCATGCCCAGGCAGCCATTAAGTGTCTGGACATACTAGTTATACTACACGCAACAGCATACCCATGGCTGCCAGGGCATGCTGACACTTGGGGAACCACAAGTGCCAGCGTGGCCTGGCACTCAGGGCCGCTGGAACCTGTAGTGCACCAAGGAAAAATGTAAATAAAACACACAACTGTAAAAAGTATTTTAATTGAAATAAAAACAACCCTACACAATCCTCCTTTACCCTCTATTGCTCACTTACATCCAGGGTCTTCATATGCAATAATATACATTCATGGATTCTTTGCAAAATGAAAAAAAAAAAAACCCTGCTAGTGGCCGTAAAACTAGCTCCTAAGAGCTCTGCTGCAAAGTGCGCTTAGCGGCACTAGTCCCATTTACAACAGGGGGATTTTCCACAGCCTACTCAAGCCATGAATTCAAGCCGTGGGAAATCCACACTGTGGGTTTTCCTGCTATGTTATCCCGAGCCCAGGCTGGCAAAGCCTAATGCTAGTAATAAATAAATTTAAAAAAAAAGTCGCAGGGACCCCACGCTTTATGTCAACGTTTTGACTGTTGTCTTTACAACCTGTAGACATTTTACATGTCAACCTTTTAACTTTGTCGACCTACTGAACAAGTCGACATTCTTACTGTCTACCTCTTAATTGTGTCAACATTATGATTGTCAACCTTATGGTGGAGACATTATTCATAAATATGAACATTAAAGAAGTACAGTTCTCTCAGAATAGTGATTCACAAATATCTTTGTCAATAACAATAAGTGTCTCTAGCTCTGCACATCCTCCACTCTCACTATTTGTTAGCTCCCACAAAGCTCTGTTCCCTTCTTTTCGCCCTTTACGTTGTTCTCGTAGTGAACTAATTCGCTCATTTAGTCTACGCATCGCTGACTAATCTGCCTCTCCTCCCCTGATCTCTAACATTCTGTACTCTCTGGTGTAACCATTTATATGCTATATCCACATGGATGTCCCAACACTATAGCTCAACAAGTCCAAAACAGAGCTCATCTTCCCACCTCCCAGAGTCACCACAAAATTATTACAATTATTGCTAACCAACTCTACCAACTACACTGCATCATGTTTTTCTGCATGGTCTATTGAACAACTTATGAATAATCTTAATAACCATAATAACCATGACATCTGTACTGTATTTAATTGAAAGCAATGAGAGTACAATACCTACACTTTATACCAGAAACACTTTTAGGCACAGTCTGAATACATTTCCAGCTGTCAGTGCAAATCCCTTCTGAATTAAGGCTCATAGTAACAAAGAGACTAGGGGGATAATGGAAAATAAAATCTGCATTTTGAATTATGCATTTGATTATATTGCTCACGTTGTAAATGGAATCAGCATATTCACACTTAGGGGCCGATTCAATTCGTCCACGTTAATGTAGGAATAACACGGCACTAATTGTATCACTGTTAATACCATAATATTAACCTGGATTTTTGCTTGCGGTCCCGAGGGCTGCAAGCAAAAGTCAGCGTTCAAATTACGGTAATAATGGTAATACTGCGCACTTTTATCGTAGTAACGGTAATAGTGCGGAGGCCACGTTGTTCCTAGAATAATGTGGCCACGTTGAATCGGCCCCTTAAAAAGAGGATTGGTGAGTAAAATTGTTTTTTTCAGGGGCTTAACCTGTGGCCCTTCAGGTCTCAAACTGGTTGTACCTTACATTGAGCCCCCCCATTGCTGCATGAATATTTTGTTCAATGTATTCCCAATTATGCATTAGATAACCAGCAATGGCCAATTAGCTACAGGTCACTGCTTGAGACAACATTACTAGCAAAGCAAGTACTGCTCAACTATACAGGTTATTGGAATGCTCCGTGTGGTTATTTCCACACCAGAATGACTAGGGAAAGGGCTGGTCAGTGATCATTAATCCTTGGATGTACTGAACATCCCTTAATAAGTGGTGGGTAACAGGTGGCCCTCAAAGTGATAACAGATTACTCTTCAGACCAGAGTCATCATTTCCCCTCTTTTGTTCTTTTCATAGAGGCTGCGATATGCCAGGATCTCAGCTTGACTAACCCAACCTACAGTTTGAACATATCATGTTGGTGGTCAGATCTCATGATACAATCTGATGCTTCTCTGTTATGTCAACGTGGAGATCTCCATGAGGAACCTAGAACATAAAGCACCTGAAAAGTTTCATGTTATACAGCAATGTCCTATGTGCTACACACAGCTCCAGTCCTACCTGTTGTCTACTACTGTTCAAGTAACTATTAGACCACGTTCTCTAGCTGCTACTTGGCTAAACTATAGTTCTGTATAAAAAAAATAGTCTGTAAAGTCAAGAGGAAAAATACATCATAAGTAAAAATAAAACCCCATCACACATTACAATTCTATTGCATCTGTATTGTAGGGAACCTAGACACCATTCTCTTCACAGAGCAATACATACAATTAAAGGGAAATATACCACTTATTAATAGCATTTATTTGAACTTAAAAGGAGCAGCAAACATGATATAGCATAAACAAGTCAGAGATCATGCATGTCCTAGACATAACATTCTAAACTTTGATCCTGCAAATACATTATGTACAGCAGCAGTGCCACCAGGTATAGTGGATATAAAAAGAATTGCTCCCTACTTTGCCAAAAATTTAATATTGTCCTTTGGTAACTTTCAAGCATTATGGAAGATGCACAAAAATCACAATATAACTGAGCATTTGTTTTTTTAAAAAGGAAGAATTAAACATTTGTCTATATACAAACAGCTTGTATCGCTCATACCTTGTGTATTCAATTGAAAAAAGAAAAAGAGAGAAAGGAGTACAGTTCAATTATGTATGGAAGTTTCCCCATTCCCATTACTAGATGTCCTTCTGGTGGGATTGAAATGATTTGGTATATGTTTAAGCACTCCAAAGCTTCAAATATATTATGGATGTGTCCAAGGGTTTACAGATGTGCTCTGAATAAAACAACTTATTTTCAACACTTCTTTAACTGCTGATATAAATTAGCTCAAATAGAAAGTCTGCCATGATCTTATCACAGATATGGGATGTCTTCACCGTCCAAGTCTTTTCCTCCAAGAACAGAAAGGTGTTTATCATTTTATACGGGGAAGCAGTCTACTGAATTATCACAACTGCCTGCCTACACTGAAGCCTCATTGTATGTACATTGGTCCACCGGTCTTCTGCCGCTTGTCCTTTCACCGGCTGGCCCCAACTGGAGCACTACCATGTGTTCTGTTCCCGTGGCAACAGACAGCTGATCAGTCATCAAAGTCCGGAATATCATCATACGAGTAGCCTCTGTAACCTTTAGAAGCATAATAAGCGATGCGGAGGTGATAGAATCCAGGCAGGAAAACCAGGATTCCAATGATCAGTATAGGTATGGCACGTTCATTCCCCTTTATCAATAAAACAGATAAAAAAATAAAATAAAATAAAAGGGTTATAATCTGTAACTACTGCATTAAATAGGATAAGCTAATACATTAAATCCATTCTAGGACAGTGAAAACCTTGCAGGAGAACTATACACCTTCCTTGCCAACCTCAAGCCCACAATAAAATGCCAGTCGACAACATATTTAAAATTAATTTATAATAGACATTTATCTGTACATGGGAAAGTGATGAATAGACATTTTATACTGGCTTCTGTCAGTTCTACAATCTCCATATTTGCTTACTGGATGCGGTCATGATAATGTCATCTCATGTGGGTGTTAATGTGTATTGTATAAGGAGAGCAAAGAGACCGTTTTGATAAGCATCTAATAAAGCCCTCTGCGGGCACAATAAATGTAGCAATGTATATCCTTAAAGGATATAGCACACAGAAAGAAGACAGGGGTGTTTATGTGTTCAGCTAGCAATGAAGGTGAAAGAGACAGCTTACCCCATTAATATGTCCAGTAAATAGGAGGGCCCCGATCACAATCAGCAAAGTACCAATCAAGAACAGGACAGTGGCCAAAGCGATGGCTTTGTAAGGGATTTTTGGAGGGCTCCTCTTAAACTAGATGCAAATAAAGAAAAAAAACATTTATATTTAAAAAGGAATGTCACCCTCACATGTATCTGTTCCAATGTAGCCTATTAACAACAACAAAAACAAGCCTGTTCGTTTCACAATGTAGGACGGTCACTTTGCCAAATCCAGGACATATTGTTGTCTCAACTAATATTCATGAGAATGTAAATGACCGATTCTCTAGTAATCTGTACCTCATAAATATACCCAGTCTCGTCAGTATCACAGAGTCTCAGTGATGTCACTGCTCCCCAGAAATGGATATACTGGAACAAAATGATGGCCTCCAAAGTGTGTAGGTGACAGGTCCACTTTAAAGAATTTGTGATTTCCTGGAGGTTGTATCATTTACCAGCAGTTATGGAAATTACAAGAGGTTTCTTCATCAAAGTACATAATATAATGTAACATGCCACCTTAAGCATATTTTTATTACTAATGGGCATGCAAAGCCAGATTACATAGAAGAACATGTTTGCCTTTTTAAGCTATTTATTTCGTAATACCGATGGTGTTAGTTGCTATTTACATTGCAATATTCCTGCTTTGGACTTTTGGCCTTATTCATTACTATGTATGTTAGAGGTATTGTGCCATCTAGTGGTGATAACGCTAATGATTGTACCCCACATATAGCACAGCACCTTAACTATAATAAAAGTCAACTTAAACGCTTATCTGTTCTGCACAGTCGAATAAAAAGTTTGTGCTTTATATTTAAAAGCTGAAGCATGAAATATTAGATGTTTCCAAAAACTATATATCCAATCTTCCTAGTGAAAAATAAGTCTGGCCATATAATGTACAGGTAATATTAACTAACTAAAATTAAATAAATATATATATATATATGCAAAACAAATGGGATAGGGCGCCAAGATAGTGTAGTACTGTTAGACCATTAACAATACTGATAGTAACTACAAATGTGCATACCAATAGATCATCATCATCATTTATTTATATAGCGCCAACATATTCCGAAGCGCTTTACAATTGGGGACAAACATAATAAACTAATAAACAAACTGGGTAAAACAGACAAAGAGGTGAGAAGGCCCTGCTCGCAAGCTTACAATCTATGGGACAATGGGAGATTGACACATGAGGTTAAGTATACATTTTGCATCTTGGCCCAGCCAGACTGCAAAGGTAAAGGTAAAAGTGACTCATAAGCTAAAGGATCCTGTCACACAACAATGTTGGTCAGGGGGTAAAAATATGGAACGCTTCACGAATTTGCGTGTCATCCTTGCGCAGGGGCCATGCTAATCTTCTCTGTATCGTTCCAATTTTAGTATATGTGCTGCCGAAGCAATAGATAGAATATTCCACATGTGTTGTATATATTTGAATATTCAAGATCTCATAGCAAAGTCAGAAACAGAGTGATCAAAAGCAAATCAGGGCAGAAAGAAATATATAGCTTTCATGCATATCCCCCGTATACCAAGCCTCTCCAATAGTGATTGTGCGTACCAGAAAAATAACTATCGCTTATCTGTTTGTAGTCATATAATCTTCACATATTCACTGTTGTTAAGGAAACAGGAACTGGCTTAGCATGGATATCCACAGACACAGAGAAGGCAGTGATCCAGGGAGCAAACATAAGCAGACTTAGGAACATCGATGACCAGCCCATTTGCTTTTGATCACTCTGTTTCTGACTCTGCTATGAGATCTGGAATATTGAAATATATACAACACATGTGGAATATTCTATCTATTGGTATGCACATTTGTAGTTACAATCAGTATTGTTACTGGTCAAAAAGTACTACACTATTTTGGCGCCCTATCCCATTTGTTTTGCTTCTACAGCATTTCCAGAATTACCATCTGGTTTATTAGGAATTGGCAGCCTCCTGGACATCGGCAAGTATTTACATACTATTGACTATTGGGACATTTAATCATTATTGAGTTACGCGCCACTGTGTATCTATTTTTTGTTCTAAATTTTATATTATATATATTATTCAAAGTATAAGCCAGCAGTGTAAAAGCACAATGTTTAATACTTCACAGCATTAAAGAACACTGATTTGGAGTGTTAATTGATCACTACTGCTGCAAACAGACATGAAAATGTATCAGAGAGGATACTAATCGCCAAGGAAGCTTTGGAGTGTGATAACATATTTGGAGCTGCTGCTCCCATGGAATAGACTGTTACTGGCAACAAAGCAGTTAGAGTAAAATGTGTCCCAGATGCGAGTACAGCACAGTGAAATTGGTCTCCTCTTTTCGCTACTTAATCAGTGAAGTCAGCAGGAGGAACAATAAAGAAGTGTAGTCCCACTTGTGTGGTCTTGTGGTGCTCAAAACTCTCAGCAATAGATTAGCCTTCAGATGTGTGCATTATCCACTGAATGTAATCAAAATAAGCCAATAGAACCCAACGCATTTCTTTGCCAAAACCAATTAACGCATTTCTTTGTAAGCTCACTTGTGTGGTCTTAATGTGCTCAGAGTGCTCCACAATCGATTATTAACAGTCAGATGTTACAGTGTGTAAATGAAATCAATTTAAAACCAGCTAACATGTTTCCTTGCCAGGAAACGCGTTACCTGGTTTTGGAACTTTATGTACATTCTGCAAGAGTTCACAAATCTGACAGCTAATAATCTACTGCATGACATTTTATTGCGCCATATACTGACTGGACTGTAAGGGCAGGGCATTGTCCCTAGTCAGCCTAACATTTTATTTTCAACTAAAGCTGCAGAAGAGAAATGTGTTTCAAGTAGAGGTTGGTTGGGTTTCCAGTTCCAGATACGAAAAAAAAATAAAGGTTGAAAATAAAATAAAAAAATTGGGAGAGAAAAAAAACTAAGGGAAAATGCTCTATTATAAGATAGCATTTTTCCTAGTCGACAGGATAGCAGCGCTATCTGTCCTTGCTATAGAGCCTTCACCAGCTGAGGGCCTTTATCAAATAGGCATAAGCACCTAATCCAGCAAAAACTCAAATTATCTCCAGGTTTAGGGCTTATCATTCATTAACAGACCCCTAGGACTCCAAACAAGTGTGGTTTAGCACTGTGCAGCATTATATTGTGCACTTACAAACACTGCTGTTATACTTTTGGATAACATAAATATCTAATATAAGCAGTTTATTATATGTCCAGCAGATGTATATGTATATCCTTTACTTTAGTGCCATTGATGGATTTTTTTCTTGTTTTTCAAAATAGATGTGTTTGGCAGATTGATGCAGAATACCTTTAACATCATTATAGTGTAGCATTTGCATGATCTGCAGTAAAATCGGTACAATACATAAGTGGGAGAAACTTACAATGTCACAAGAACTGTACCATGTTACTTTCCTATTTACTGGATACAGATTAGATATGACATTTTAGACTACAGTAACCCAAAATATCAAATGGTTTGAAATGATAGCTCAAGATATCCCGTGAGTCCAGTCCAGTGTTATACAAAGGAAATCCTTTACATAATGGATATAAAGACACTAATCTGATGTTTAATTGCATTAACCCTCATTTTGAATCTTACCTGAAGGTCAATGTATCCATCATCTGTATCAGAAAGCTTAGAGTACTTCACTTTACTATTTGGCATTACAGTTGCACTATTCCGTGAGGGCATCATTGCATATAGCGTAAATCTAATTCCTAAAATACAAAATAAAGTTATAACAGACCAATCAGCTGCAATAGTGTTTTGAAATGCGCGTTGCCCATCACTGGCCTATGAGACCCTCTTCAAATAATAATAATAGATGCAACCAGAATATAATATCATCACCAGCTATTTATATAGCGCCATTAAATCCACAGTGCTGTACAGAGAACTCATTCACATCAGTCCCTGCCCCATTGGAGCTTACAGCCTAAATTCCCTAACACACACACAGCCAGAGAGACTAGGGTCAATTTGAAAGCAGCCAATTAACTTACTAGTATGTTTTTGGAGTGTGGGAGGAAACCGGAGCACCCAGAGGAAACCCACGCAAACACTAGGAGAACATACAAACTCCACACAGATAAAGCCATGGTCAGGAATTGTACTCAATATGCCTGACAATATGAAATTGGGGTATTTATGAGTACAGTTGCACGGGTAATTCATCATCACCATTTATTTATATAGCGCCATTAATTCCGCAGCGCTGTACAGAGAACACGCTCACATCAGTCCCTGTCCCAATGGAGCTTACAGTCTAAATTCCCTAACACACACTCACAGAAACACAGACTAGGTTCAATTTGATAACAGCCAATTAACCTACCTGTAGGTTTTTCGGAGTTATTCTAGTTTTCTTTCATATTCTAATCTGTACTAGAAAAAATGACAAATACAGCACCTTTTTCCAGTATTGCCTGTCCCAGTATGTGGAGTGTTCTATGTGCCATAAAACTGCGCTTCACTTGCTCACTCAGTTTATTATCAGAGATTTAGGTACGAAATATTTTGGGATTTATAGAAATAAACAATCCCAATGTCGAGGTATTTTTAATAACAATTCTTAACACTTGCGGTCATCAATCAGTAAATCTGTCTCTGACGGACAGAGAAAACACTTACATTCTCTCATTTTTGAGCAGTAGTGTTTAACATTCATGGAATAAAATCTACAATACCCAGAATTAATCAGTCTACTGTAGAATAGTAAACGATTCTGCAGATCTGCTACTGTCAATGATTTATTGTGTGTTTTCAGACCAGCTGGATATGATTTGTATATTATCACCCTCTGATAGGGTCAGTCTATATTATTTAACTGCAGTTTTCTTGGCACCTATAATTGCCATTTCCTTGGAGAATCATATTGGCTCTCTTCCTTTTACAACCACACTTAGTTTTTAGCTCTACTGCGTTTAATAATGCACTTCACCTATCCATTCCCATCCTGTCAGACATTCATCTAAATGATTGTTATTTCTTATTTAACTACTGGCAGCCTTTCTAAAATATAAAACCTTTAATTGCTTTGCTTTAGTGGTGGCTGTAGATTAAACCACACCGACCAATAATCACTAGACTGTAGGTTCTCTCCTACAGACACATTTTTATACTACATTTGGGAGAATGAAATCTAGTATTGCTTCATTGTATAACAGGTAGGTGGCAAAAAACACTTATAATATGTAAATAATACATTATATATACACAAAAACGTAGGATACTATACTAAAGAACATACAGAGTACTAAGTACACCACACTATATCCACCACCAGTAAAGTGACTGCCCCTGGGGTATAAACCAAGTATTGTGCATGATGTAGCAGTATGAATGCAGAGACTGGACATGGCTTATGGTGCTGATCCATTACTACATACTGCAGCTATTATGATAATAAATCCCGCTCCTGTGGTTACAGAGTGGGGGACTAGCTTGGACCACTATTATATACCTGGTCTGTGCGCTCATACTGCAGGAAGACTCCTCCGGGATGATGTGCAGCCAACCGGAAGTGATGATCGACTTACCCAGCTTCAGTGACCGTCACATGAGGCGCTGCCCCGCCCCCTTACTGGTGAGATCAGGCCGATGATAGGCCGGCTGATCTGTCACTCAGCCTCTTACTGGCGGAAGTGGGAGCACTGTGTGCCAGGCTTACAGCTGAGTTTCCCGATATTATAAACACACAGGGTGTATATGTGCAGGGGGCGTGTGGTTTGAGAGCAGGAAAATGACGTCTCATCTCTGTACTAATTTGAAGTTGTCAGAATGCAGGAATCCTCAGTCTGGTCATTTATTTTACATAGATTATTGGGCAAAGTGCAGATACAATTAATAATCATCACCATTTAGTTATATAGCGCCACTGGTTCCGCAGCTGTTCAGAGAACTCACATCTGTCCCTGCCCCATTGGGGCTTAGTCTAAATTTCCTAATACACACAGAGACCAGGGTTCATTTGATAGCAGCCAATTAACCTACTAGTATGTTTGTGAAGTGGAGGAGGAAACCCACACAAACACAGGGAGAACATACAAACTCCACACATATAAGACCATGGTTGGGAATTTAACTCATGACCCGTGTTGTAAGGCAGAAGTGGTAACCACTTAGCCATTGTGCTGCCCCAGTAATGGAGATGTTACATTCAATGCAACCACCAACTCCAGTGTTATAACAGTTTTATGTGCGACAATTATGTAGCATATTTTTGGTACATAAGTGACATTTTAGGCTTGTTTGGTGGGCGCTGCACATGGATGGTTTGATAGAGGAACAATCCTTGATCACGCAGCACGGATGCCTATGTAGAGGACATTGCATTGAGGCACTTCAATTCCATCACTTCAGGCACAAGTGTACAAACCATCCATGTAACGCCATCCTTTAAGGAAACGTTCCATTACTCATTTAATGGAATGGCCACTGAACATCAGCTAATTGTGGAATAACTTCCAACACATCTATGCAAAATGTTTCATATGTAATACCTACGGCTTTACTATTTATTTAGGAGGTTCTTCATTCTCTGAAAGGTTTCCTTAGCCCTATGTATTCTTCTCCACTTAATAGTGATTAGTATTGCTACCTCACAGCTCTGGAGTCTTCAGTTTCATTCTAAACAGCCCTATCTTTTCAGTTTGTGTGGGTTTCCTCCCACAGTCCAAAAGACTACCGTTTCTGATGAAATGTAGTCTAATCTGCATGACAAGTCATTTAGACAGTAAGCTGTAATGGGGCAGGGATGTACAGCACTATGTAATAATTTATACTGCATAAATAATTTACTTTGAGTCAGGCTGCACAAAGCTTTATAACAGCCTGACTCCAGGTAATCAGAAGTTCTTGATGCTGCAACCCAGACAGGCATAGATCACAGCGCCTGCACATACTATACTATTATGCAGGCATCAGTGTAAACCACAAGTCAAACACTGAAATATGTATGGTGCTTGGGGAGTGCTCCCGATTCCAACACTGGAGCATGTTCTGACTAAACGTTCATCTAGCTCCATCCTGTCCACACATCACATGCGTCAGCGCTTTGTAGGCACAGCAACAATGTCTTTGTTTTCAGTAATATATCAAATTACCCTGACTAATACAGGCACATTACAGGCAAGACTAATAGTAAATATTCCCATTTATTATGCTCACATGTACAACTTTCTGCTGACAGCAGGTCTCATCCTGTACAATACATTTTGACATTGTTTGAATTTCATGTACCAACATTGAAACGTGTTGTCTCTAGTATAGTGGTAAATGATTAAACTTACTCATATTCCCAGTTTTTAAACTTACTATTGAATTTAAACACATGTGTGCACAAACAATGAAAGGTCAATGTTTTTCTAGTGTTTTTTTAAGACAACTGTCTGGAGCTGTAAGTTTTAGTCATTTTAAAGCCAGATGTCAGTAGAAGAGGAATTCTGCAGCCAACTCCATTTGTTACATGTTCATATTGTAACATTTCATTTGATGGGTCTGAACAGGATATGTCATTACTCTTATTGATCCATGTGGCTTCTGCACTAATCCACTGATAAGACTTATTGTACTAGATGCTTTTACACCATTGACACAGTATTACATCTAATAAAGACAGAATCATTATAACAAAGATTTATTGGCTTCATATGGCAGGTTTTACAAAGATTGTGAGTATTTACATAAATATCTACAGACATGCCTAGAAGTACAGCCAGGTTGTTATCTTGCGTTACTGTCATTACAAGGCAGTTGAGAAGAGCTGTGATGTTTTGGTAACATTATCGCCTAAAAATAACTATACAACATTAAGAAGCATCTTCATCCTCAATCTTGGGAGCCAGGTAGTATTTTACATGTCCCATATCTGCAATTTTGTATTCCACCACTGAAAGAAACAAATTATTTAGAACAGTATATAATAACTTTAAAAACAAACATTCATAATATCTGTTCGATATAGGGACTGGTTGATTTAGTCCAGAAATGAAGAGTCATTTTTACTTTATAGACTGTTGTAAACAAACTAAAATTACAGTTTGCTAATTGTTTGTTACTCTTAATATTCCTGAAGATTATTATAACTATTTCCAGTTTTGTGATTATTTTGCCCTAAACACCAGTGTAAATACAAGGCCGTGCAGCTACTGGAAGAATATTTCTAAAGTTTCCAACAACACTTCAAACATTAAACTAATCATAACACGTTTCATCAGGACCCCCATTTACTTGCATTGCTCACCTAGTGGGATATCTGCTGACATACTGAGTGTCACTGTTGGGGACAGGGGTGTGGCCTTGGTGAAGAAATTCAGATACCTCAGAGCAAATGTTAGCTGGACGGCCTCATTCATTTCTATTGTTACCTGCAGAGGAGAAATGTTACATATTGTTAGTGTGACCATGACCAGTGGTATACTTAGTGCCAACACATTTTACACCCAAGAGACCAAGTTACACTGGTGTAAACTCCAATAGGCTACAGGAAAAAACAAAAAAAAAAATCTTCCTAGAGTATTACAAATTATACAGCGATATGTTATTTTTTAATCGGCAGCCTGTCCTTTACTGCGCTAAAATGCCCTAGTGAGGGAGAGTCAGAAATTTGCATGATCCAAAGTTAGAATTCCAACACCATCAAAAGTTTAATAAATAATAGAAAAAAGGTAGGAAACTACTTCTGATTGGGGGTGAAAGTAAGACTTTTGGGATAGACTAGTTTTACACACAAAAACCCAAGAACTTGTTGTCTATTCTGTGCTATTCTCCACGTCCTCCATGTCTTTATAAGAGGTTATTGTTAATTCAAAAACGTCTTCATACTTTTAAAATTTTAACTTGGCAGATGTTGTGTCCCATTTTCTTTTTCAAAAAAGTTCAAAATTGCAAGGCTTCAAGAAGTTATCAATGACTCAACTACATGGCAGAGCCCTAAACACTTAGCACGCCAACCGCAACACAAATAGATTCATTTTTACAAAGTGAAGGCTGAGGAATTGGTGCACAAAATAAACCTAAGTCTATGACTCCTTCAGATTTGTTTTTCATCCATTATACTCACAGCTTCCTCTTCTTTATCCACATTGGAGGTCTGTGACAGCTTGACATTCCCAGTCCCCAGTTCTCCACTTGCAGAGAATTTGACACCATCTTTCGCACAAGAGATGACAACCGCATCACCAATCTGGCTAAGATCTCTACAGATGCGGGCAAACTCTCCCGATGGCATCTTTATAACACAACTGTACTCCTGTTCCTGTAAAACACAAGCATTTGACACTCAACACAATATAGGCATTAAACAGCAAGTGTCATGCCACATCTTTATGTAGGCAGCTGTTTGTGTAGTTAAGATTTTAGGGTTGTAGTGTAGAATGAAGGGGTGAGCTCATGGGCTCACTCTGTCCAACATCACTATGGAGCCCATTAAGAGCAGTATGAACAATCACTGCTGCCAACAGTGATCAGCCTAGAAAACGTTGAGGATAAAACAAGGCTCTTAAAAAGTCAGCAATATGAGCAATAACTAATTTATGGCCAAAGCACTGCCCTATGGCTACATGTACTATACAGTCACAAGACCAGTGGAAGCATACCGGAATTCCTAATTGCTCAACATCCAGATCCATCAACTTCATCTCGTAGTCAGAAACCTTCTCTTGATCTGGTTTAGAAAAAAGCACAATTAACAAATGCCCACCTTAAAAGCACTGCTTGGAGTTTTCTTACACTCCCATAAAGAGAACCAGTGGAAGATTACAGAAGCCAAGGACAAGAAATGAAAGAATACAGATCATACAACATGCATATTTGAATATGCAATACAATTTAAATGCAGTATGTTAAAAGGAAAATAAACTGCAGTTAAAAAATTGAGTTTACTATAACTTGTCCAGTGAAATACACGAATTTCACTCAACAGGCCACCGGATAGGTCAAATATCAGTCGCCAATGAAACAGCACCCAGTGACCAAATTAAAAGTTATATTGAATTGCTCAACTTCATCCCAAAATAGCTCGGTAATGTTACATATAGGCACATATCCAATCCTATATTAAATACACTGGTGGACATTCACTGTGCAAAATAAAAACTATTATCTATTATTTTTAAGACTTTTTTGCCTTGATAAAGCTACACGAACGAAACGTGCGTCGGCGTTTGCTGTGTGCCTGCTCCTAACATGTGTAGGGAATCATTTTATTAATATATACTGGGAACGAGTCGAGTCCTCAGATTATAGATAGGGGCATCAGCGCTATAGACCGACTCTGCCTTTGTCAGCACTCCAATATTTAGAATCGGCAGACCAGTGAGACTGGATCTGCTTTTCCCACTAATAGCTTAGTAACTTCTAGAGGAATAACCACTTTTACCTTAAGCTATGAATAATGTGTAAATGAACTAGCTACAAAGTGACCCTATTAGGGACACAGTAAGAATTACTTAAGTTACTGACCATTAACTCATTATGAGAAAAATATCACCCGAGGACTTCTGGCTTTCAGTTTGATATTTAACCTGAGTGCCATTCTGTTAGAGGATTGAGTATACTAAAAACTCAGTAATCGTATTAAAATCTATTGATTAGATTTATATACAATCTTGGAGATTGATACGAATCTAGAGAACATAGAGACAAGTAATCCTACAACCCTACAAACCAGTATTATAATAAATTTTGACAGCATCACAGAGCCATTGCAGTAAGACTGCGATGTTTAATTCACTGTATATGTTATCTGGTTTTAATATTTCACTAGCTGTTTCATATTTGAGGAGTACTTATTAGGATTATTTTAAACATACTAATAAAATGTATGTTTTATATACAATAAGCTTATTGATCTATAGATCCCGGGTTTCCCTTAGAAACATTTTCTTTTTCTATTATTTATAAGGCGTCAGAAAAGGTCTGCAGTGCCATCCAGATGGTACAAGTAAAACTAGACAGTTTGCTAGTGCAATTTTAGAGACTTGTATGCATGACTACTTCTGTCCATAATGTCCTCCATACTTCTTTCTGGCATAATATTCTAAAGAAAGCCTGTTTACATAACCAAAGCTGGTTTACCACCACCCCTGGATATAACAGATCCAGAAAACCATCTGTGCCTAAGGGGATAGTAACTAATTGTCCGTATGAAGGTAAATGTCCATGGTGATAAGGTGTGTCATCCCATACAGATGGAAGAAAGTATGACATACAGACAGAACCTAGAACAGTGTTAGCTAACCTGTGACACTCCAGGCGGTGTGAAACTACAAGTCCCAGCATGCTTTGCCAATATCTAGCAGCTTATTGATGGGACTTGTAGTTCCACAACACCTGGAGTGTCACAGATTAGCCAACGCTGACCTTGAACAACTTGTGTGGGACACCTCTTATTGCAGAGATCTACATTCAACCATAACAAAGAACCTTCCTTCTCTTACAATATAGGACAGTGCACCTGAGATGGGAGAAGCAGAGTAACAGTGAATGATGAAAATAAACTTACTGGGTGACTCAAACACCATAGTGACTGTGTCTGCACTGTCCTCCGCCCTCAGGGTGATGATGTCCTCACTTGCAGCACACTTCAGGATCTTTGACATACTGTAACATGAGTTAAATGTACACTGAGATATGCAAACAGTGGAAGCATTCTGCAAACATTATGTTTTATTTCAAAATGTATCACTCCCATCACAGTACAATGCCGGCAGGAGGCCAGAGCCTCCATTCTGCAGTTCCCGCCAACTCAACTCCTCTGTCGTCGCAAGCGCCCAGTGACGTCACAGGCGCGCGCTCCGGGACTGGCAGGGAAAACGCGCGCGAGAAATTAGAAACAAGAGCGGACATGTCCGTGGTGCTGTGTACTGACACCCGCTCACCCGGCTGACAGCCCCCGGCACCGCGACATAACACATATACAAGTGTATATACAGGAAATACTGTGCACGCAGCTGCCAGTGCAGGGATAATAGAATAGTGACAAAGTGTCGGGATAACAGCAGCCTGTTAGATGCAATCACTGCGTTAGACAGAACATTATTGGCAGCGCCAATGTTGCAACAAGTCGTCCCCCCCGCCATAACTGCAGGCGCCTCTGTGCTGTGGGGTCTACTCGGGCTCACCTGCTCATCTTCACGCCGATGGACTGGTTGCGGTCACACCGGTAGGTGTCGAAGCCGTCGGAGCGCAGGGTGAGCTGGACCAGGGAGACGTGGGACGAGTCCATGCTCTGCAGGCTGATGCCGCTGGAGGTGATGTCCCAGCACGCCTCATCGATCAGATCCTTCAGCGCTTCCAGCACCTTCTTCAGGATGGAGCCCTGCACCAGTCTGGCCTCGAACATGTCTGCGGTGTGTGTGAGCGAGTGGTGATGGTAGATGTGATGATGGCTTTCCCGCCTCCTGCGCTGGTCCCGGCTGATGTGCTCTCTCCTCACTCCGGCGCCAAATAATAAGCCCGCAGCGCCGTCTGCGGCGGTTTATACGGCCCCGGTCACGTGGGTCCTACGTCACCTGATGGAGAAAGGCGCCAAATTCGTTTCCCGCCTGCGCCTCAGTGTATGTGATGGAGATACACACAGAGAGTACTGTGCAGTGCGTGTATATAATGCACATACTATGCACAGCCATCTGTGTGCAAAGTGTAGTTACAATCACTCTGCAGTAATACATAACACTGCTTTTCCATAATTCACTATGTTCATGTTTGTGTAGTCTTGCACATATGTACTGGCCTTGTCTATTCGCCATCTTTTCATGTTTACTAGTCCTAGTTTTTAAAGATTTGTCCTAGGAAATGTATCTGTTTTCCAGTACTGCCTTTAATACCCTGTAATATGTAAATAAAAAGCTCAAAGGATAAGAACAGATCATTGTAACTTAGTTCAGTATATAAAATAGGAGGAATTGCACTGTGCATTTGGCCAGTAATTAAAAATAAGCGGATTACCATATCTTTAAAACCTTAAAGTGTCCCTGGAAATTATGGCAGTGACAGCTACACAATAAACAACCATGACTAGTATGGCAAAGTCTGTTTATATAGCACCCCTGTGATGTGCTTAGTTCATACTTGCCAACTCTCCCGGAATGTCCGGGAGACTCCCGCATTTTGCGAGAGTCTCCCAGACAGGTGTGGCAATATCCCGGATCTGCCCACTTCACTAGGAAGTGCCCACTTCCTCGCGGCGTTTGGCCCGGCCCCCGCTGTCAAATGATGCGCTTGCATCATTACATCATGGGGGCGGACCCAAAATGACACATTTTGGAGCCCCGCCTCATCACGCCCACCTCTCCCGGAAACCAACTTTGTCAAGTTGGTAAGTATGGCTTAGTTGCAGGCAGGAGGCATCAAAGTGGTCCTGGACATTATTTGTACACTTTCACTCATACTTACCTACTTTCTGTATTCTGTTTCCGGGAGATGGGCGTAACCACATCAGCATCCTCCTCGTCAAGTTCCTCCTCAGCGCCAGCTACATCAATAGCCTCCTTGACACCTTGATTATCCAAATCTGGATCTACACTGTGGGTGATCCTTCCAGCATATGCAGAGGTTGTACTGCAAATGGTGGACGGAGTCACCTCTTCCCGTACAGTGATGGGAAGGTCAGGCTTCACAACCACCAACGCCCTTGGACTCGCCTTGGGGATTTGTGATGTCATCTGTTTAGAAGGCAGAGTTGTTTGCTGTGTTGTTGCTGACAGCATAACTCTTTTAATTTTTTTGTAGGGGGGGGAAGAGGAGGGCTTAGATCCTTGGGTGAAGCTGAAGCACTAGTCCTGAACACGGGCCAGGGCCTAAGCCGTTCCTTGCCACTCCGTGTCGTAAATGGCATATTGGCAAGTTTACGTTTCTCCTCGGATGTTTTCAATTTTCTTTTTTTGCTAACTTTAGTGAACTTTGGGTTTTACATGCCCTCTACTAGGAGATTGGGCATCGCGCTTGCCAGACGACGTTGATGGCATTTCATCGTCTATGTCATGACTAGTGGCAGCAGCTTCAGCATTAGGAGGAAGTGGGTCTTGGTCTTTCCCTACTTTATCCTCCAAATTTTTGTACTCCATTATATGCAGCACAAGAGAGCGTACCCCTAAACCACACACACTCGGCAAAGCCTTTAAAAATTATCTGCGGCACAGGAGAGTACCACTGGACTGGAGTTATACAGCAGTACCTAGTATTTTTTGGTACAGCAGCAACAGTGAACGTAGTTTGACTTTTAAATAGCAGTACCTAGTATTTTTAAACTAATTTTTTTTTTTTTAAAATTATTTTTGGATAATTTTTTTATAATTCTTTTATTTATTTATTTTTTTAAAAAAAAAATTACTTTTTTTTTAAATTTTTTTAGAACTTTTGGATAATCTGGAAATAACAATGCCCTTAGCAGAACAGAGCACAGGACACAGGCAGCACCACTGGACTCAGCAGGACAGAGCACTGGACAAAGCACCACTGGACTCAGCAGAACAGAGCACTGGACAAAGAACAAAGCTACACTAAACTGAAAAGCAGGAAAGGAGCTCCCTAACTACAACCTCTCTCACAAGTGATCGCAGCCAGAATGAAGATGGCGGCCGCTAACGCTGAATTTATGACATCCGAGTCTCGCGAGATCCGACGCGAGACTTGGATGTCATAGCCTCGGTTTGGCTTCATTTGCCGCCCGGAAGTTCCCGAACAGTGCTCGGATCCCGTCGGATCCGCACTGTTCAGATGGGCTCGGATTACCGAAAATTGGAGCCCGCTCATCTCTACTTTAGATCAGTTGCTGCTTGTCTGGATCCTGGAATGTTACATGAAATTTAGAAAACTCCAACCAGCCCCGGTGTTTAATCAATAAAGATCCCGCGTTTTATAATTAGGCCTCCCTCCAGTCCCAACATTAAAATAATAGTATTTACATTTGGCAAATGGATCTATTTCCCTCCAGCTAGCCCTGACATTAAATTAAATTAATATCATACATTTAATAAATAGACCTATTTCACCCCAACCTACCACAATATGAAATTAATAGCATTCATATTTAATAAATAGGCATATTTCCCCAACCTGCCCATAAATTGAATTAATAGTATTCACATTTAATAAATAAACATACTTTCTTCCACACAGCCTTAAATAGGCAACACCGTGACCCGCTTACATTAAATACCCCCTTCCATCAAATTAATAGCCACCAATGAATCATTAGTTCCCACCCACACATAAATGATTAACACCCAACCCCCATTAAAATAAGTCAACCCTCCCAGGGGAATAATGAAATCCCCCTTGTAACCCTGCTAAATGCCTCTTTTGCCATATAACACACAGACATTCATTCACAGCTAACACTGGGTGGGCACAGTTGGTATAATAAGTGAGGACACAGCACTCTGATGTCACTGTGCACAACTCTATGTCCAATGAGTTTAAGTGACTTGATCCATAAAAATGTCAAATCTCAGACCACTGGTGAAAAACCTTCCCCGGTGAATTCTAATGTATTATACAAGAGAGTTGTGTATACACACAACAGGTGCAGATATACAACAACTGCTGACACTTACATAGGCACACCAACAGACCCATTTGCCAGATGGCCAGCCCGGCCCTGCCCTTCTGTACTTTCCTTCTCGCAGCAGGATAATTCCACTATGTAAAAAAATCCATTAAATATTATATACACCTCTCACTATCCCCATGCTGTTGTTTCAATCCCCATACATAATATCATTTGAAAGTTCTAGCACTTGTAGCTACCATATTGGGACTCTCAAATTTTATTACTTTAATATATTTGAATATAGTTCACTACCATTATGATTTGTTGCTAAGTTTCTCCATCCACAAGTCCATTCCACATATCTTCCATATAGATGCATCTGGGTCAAAACCTCTTCCTCCCACAGTGCCATGTTCCAAACTAGCGCCACTTGTCTAATATTTCCTTTACATTTTTCCTTATAGTAAGATCTGTAAAGGATTGTGTTAGCATCCTGTCTGCTCACTCAGGAAATGTCTCAGGGTTCCCCCTGGAGAATCTCCTGCCCATTCTTTACAGTGTCAGCCAGATAGTATAGTTTTAGATTGGGAAGTGCTAGGTCAGCTGTGGCTTTGGTTATGTCCTACTTTCACTCATGTTTTAATTTGTTTGTTTTATGTGCAACAAATGCATTTGCTATTAGGCATCAATTAAAAAAAACCTGTCTCATACTTCAGAAATAACCCCTCAAAAAAAATTCAGTTTTGCTTAAACACGGACACAAAAGAATAATATATGCCAGAGTGACACAGAAAGCACCAATCAGCATCAATCGTGCAATCACAGCCAATTTTAGGTGGTTCGCTAGTGCAGCAGACCATCATCATCATATTTTCACCTGCCTGTGACCACCTGCAAATAATATGATTATTTTAGGCGTATATGCGTCTGCATTTTGGTTTACATCCGTTCACAGTTGCACAAACACTTTATATAGTCTGGATATCATGGGTGAACCTAGACTTTATTTTAAGGGGTGGGTGGGGGGCGATTTAGCATAATCACGCCCCTCCTTCATTCTGATTGGCCTGCCCCCATGATTGGCTGCTCCCCCTCCCGTTTTGATCAGCAGCGTCTTGGAGCTTGCGCTGCTGGGGGTGGGGATTGCACCGATCGCCCCACCCAGGATCAGCCACTACTGGATATAGAATTATTGTGAACTGTAAATGGATGTTCCCATAACAGCCACTTACATGGCATGCTCGGATATGAAGCAACTGGATGCCATACATTCACATTAATTCTACATACAGGAGTATTTGATGAATTTAGTGGGCCTGTGTGCAAGAGTATTGTCCCAAACAACCAAATTGTTATCATACTACTAAAGCAAAGTTGCGTTGCAGGGACAGGATATTGACTTGTCATGGCCAAAGATCCAGCAGACATGTTTTGTGTAGCTGACAATGGACCTCTGTTCCCAGCATTACTGGCTGTTACGGCCAACACCAGGGAGGATGAAACAGGCCAAAGGGAGCCCCAAGTAGGTTTTTTATTGCTTAAAAAATATTGTTGCATCCTGCTGTGTTCAATCCTCTACCATCTACTTACCTGCTGATATTTACACTGTGTTCCCCAAGAGCTATCAGTCAGTGCACACTGTCCTACACTGGATAGTGAGTGATTGCAGGAGCTCAGTGCTGGACAGGAAACAGTGCTATCAGCCAATAGGGTGATAGGCCCAGCAGGGGCAATCGCTAACAAACAAGGGGGAGCCTGCCCTGATAACAGTTTATTGAACCAGAGTTTAACCAAGAAGCTGCTGTACCTACATAAGTAGTCAGCTCTGGTAAGGGAGCATACAGCAAGGCATACTCCATGAGGGAAACGTGCTGATCATTGTTTGTAAATCAACAACACAAACTACATTGAAGGAGAGGATGGAGATAAAAAAACAACAACAACAACCTATTAGTGGTGTGTAACATGAATGGTTTAAGAAATGGGTCTCTATAAAGGTGCCAGCAATATGTTATATGCAATTTGACTGTGCAAAGAGGCATGTGAGATTGCTCTTAGCTTCTGACTTTCACTATGGAGGGGGCACCACCATGATTTCTACTGAGTACCCTATTTTGTCTAATACCATCCCTGCTGGTTGTGGGTCTCTGTGCCCAGTGTGGAAGTGAAGATCTGTATGTGCCCAGTACGACTGGAATGGGATCTATATGTGCCCAGTGTGGATCAGTGCATAGTGGCTGCTGTGTAAGATAATTGCACATGTGCCTACCGACAGGTTTACTGCAATGTGCCATGACACAAACAAAAACCCTGGTCCACAACTGGCTCTTGCTAGTATATAAAAAGACCTAGTATCTCCCACAAGGATGTAGAACGTACGCAGTACATATGGGAATTATTACAACTGTATGGAATTATAAGAATTTCAAGGCATGAAGTAACAATAGGAATGCGGAACCTGCTTGCAAGAGCTCACTATCTAAAAGGGAAATAATGCTTAAACATAAGTGATGTGAAAAGTGTGGGATAGCAGACAGATGTGAGTGTCGAGTGTGCACAATGTGTCATGTATGTATTGTGTGGATACTGTTTCACAGGTGATTTGTGTATCTGCAAATTTTATCCAAATCAAGCTATTTACCTACGACCTCTATGGTAATTGAAATGTTCCCTGGAAATGATGGTGCTGAATACTGGGGTCGTGGGAGCTCTGCTCTGTGAGAACTTGGAATTTTGCATCTACATGTTTACACACTGGAAGTTGTACACACAGAGTTTGTGGACAGTGTGTATTGGTACTAAGATACCTGAAGATATTGGCACTGGTTGGACAGCGCATAGCATGTAATGAGGTACACATATGTGTTAGCACTGTTTGAACAGCGTGTAGCATGCAATAAGATACATGGAGGTGTTGGCACTGGTTGAATAAAGATGGAAATACAAGTATAGGTGTGTTGTTGTCATGGAGACTGGACCCTAGAGTTGAAGAAACAGGAATAGTAACTATATTTCCTAGGATAGTCCGGGAGCG
This sequence comes from Mixophyes fleayi, assembly GCF_038048845.1. Lineage (NCBI taxonomy): Eukaryota > Metazoa > Chordata > Amphibia > Anura > Limnodynastidae > Mixophyes > Mixophyes fleayi. The sequence goes on from NC_134405.1 coordinate 69,947,198, forward strand.
GGAGTATCGATGATGGACACAATTCATTCTCAGGCACTGATCAGGTTCTTATAGTGGCTGGTTGATTAGTGATTACTTGCATGTCCTCAGTGCTGGAGATTATTGGTAACACCTGAGAGATGTGTTATGTCATCTCTACCCTGAGGCAGAGGCCAACTGGTTTTGTTAAGGATTCTAATTAGGAAGGCCAGCAATCAGTGACCTGTTAGAGGCAGGCCAGTGATGTCTAAGACTGCTGGTACTGACATGCTTTACCATGCAATTTTACCAGGGCCTATATGGATACTTCCAGAATTCACTGACAGCCATTGACTGGAAAATCATGGTAATAATTGTGGTTCAACAAGCACAAGAATTAATTTCCAGTCAATGGATGCTATGACATCAATGTCCACAATAGGTGGCAGGAGTTCCTCAATAGTTGAGGCAAAAGCAGCTAAGGAATCATCACTGCACGTAACACTTTTAGTTCTGTGTCCAGCTGTCATTTTGGTGGCAATCCCATTGCATTGGGTAAAACATCAAGGGTTAAATGTATCAAGCTGAGAGTTTTTCGGCGGGTTTGAAAAACTAATCATATTCTAGCTATCATTTATTTAGTACATTCTACAATATGAAAGCTAGAATATGATTGGTTGCTATAGGCAACATCTCCACTTTTCAAACCCGCCGGAAAACTCTCAGCTTGATACATTTACCCCCAGGTGTGAGGAGTAAAACTTTGAAGGTGTTATAAGGTGTGCTATTTTATAATAAGCTCCTATATGTCATAGTTGCAAACATTTTAAAATCCTTTCCAGGGATACTCTGGCACTGAACAGGTGCGCCTCAGCACATCAAGTACAGTAAGGTCTAGGTAGACGACATTCAGGGACTACAATGCAATCTCCATCATTGTATTATGCTTTTTGGTTATGTAACCCCCTGTCACTGTGTGTAGTGTGGGGTGCAAAGGGTACACAGTGCACCTCCTTCTCAAGCCCTGGCTAGCTGATGGGCATGGGTGTAAATGATCAGGGGGTCCCTGCACATGCAGGTGTTTCTTTGTAGTTAGTGGGACACAGGTAATGTCACTTTGGTGCAGTGTAATAGAAGTCACAATAATTTGGGCGCCAGACCATCTCTATAACAAACTCAACTCTTTATTTACACTCTTCCTCCAGCACGATAATCAAAATGGTTGCAGCAATAAAGAAATATATGTACAGCTCCTTACTCTCTCCAGCACAGTTCTTAATGAGCAATACGAATATGGTTGCAAATATATCTCATTACTCCTCCTGCACAGTTCTTAATGTTATCCAGATGTTATGTAACATAAATCATTGGTCTCTCTTACACTCCATACTCACTGCAGATACCCTTTCTGCAGGGGCACATGCATGGATGCTAATAGGCAGGCAGCCTCTCCTCCATGCAGCTCTGACACACTCTGTGTACCTCTGAGCTGCAGCTCACCCCTCCTCTGCGGGGATAATGTCTCCTGTGCTCTGACACGTCACTCTGTGTACTCTCAGCCTCAGGATCTGACACTACAGCTACCAGGCCTCTTGTAGCAGCCCTCACTCCAGGGCCTCTTCCATGCAAAGTGTCCCCCTCTCTCTTGGGTTCTCTATAGTGGCATGGAGTTCTCCCCCTCATCCAGGGCACACATTCCTTGCCCTGGCGCAGTCACCACGCTCAGACAGCCAGGCAATGCTGGGGGAGCCTGGGAGCTTCCACCCCAGGTCCCCAGCTACAACTCTCCTCTTGATGTCTCCTCTCTCCCTATCTCCTTTCCCCCTTGCTGACAGCCCCTCCTTCCTCTCCCTCAGTCTCCAGGCTGGGCTGGGTTATCCCCATGGTAACCTGTTTATGTAACTTTTCATAAACTATTAGCTTACCCTCTAGGTGACCCCTCCTGAATTCACTGAGGTAAAGGTTTAACTAAAACACCACTAGGGGGGTGTTACATTCTCCCCCGATTAGCTGGGCACCCTAAACTACACCTAATGGGCCTGCCTAGCTAATCTCACTCACACCTAACTCACATATGACCAAACACATGTAAACTTTTCTACATCACTATTGCATGAAAAATCACAGTGTAAAGTGAATACATACATAGCAATACAATGGCAGTATCAATATAAAACACATTTCACATTGCATACCCCACAACACCCCCAATGGATGTAAACATGTGAGTCACAGGTGTCCTGTTTTCTTTCAATGTACATTTAAATATGGCTTTATGCCAAAGCAATGTAGCACCTGCCCATGCCTGCCCATGTCTCCCCCCTCCTGGGTCAAAAAGAGACAGGTGGCTCTCGTGGGCCCCTCCCAACAAATACATCTCAGCAATATATGCAGGGGTGGCATTTGACCAGCGGGGTTGCCTTCCCCCCTTTCTCTCCAACGTGGACGATCTGCCTTTCTTTGCTCCCCCTAATCCTCCGGAAGGGCAATATACAGACGTCACATTGCACAATCTGCCTCTCTTTGCTTCCCCAAATCCTCAGGAAAGGCAATATACAGACTGCATTATAATTACACCTCACACGTTGAACCTTTTCTTCTTTTGCTTCCCACTCAGCTGGGTTAAGTGGCACTACAAGTCTCAGCAACAAGCACACTGCTGCTCCATATACTGTCCCGGACAGAACTACTCAGCAAACAGCTTGCTTCACCTTCTCCTCATTACCCTTGGTCTCCTGGGCACCTAGAGACGGTCAGACATGGTGTCCCAAGGGTGTTACTCCGGCTGGGCACACTGCTCTCAGTTCCTGTGTCCTGCAAGCACTTTCTCCATCTGTTGTGCTCGAGCCCCACGTTGGGCGCCATTATGTAACCCCCTGTCACTGTGTGTAGTGTGGGGTGCAAAGGGTACACAGTGCACCTCCTTCTCAAGCCCTGGCTAGCTGATGGGCATGGGTGTAAATGATCAGGGGGTCCCTGCACATGCAGGTGTTTCTTTGTAGTTAGTGGGACACAGGTAATGTCACTTTGTAATGCAGTGTAAAAGTCACAATAATTTGGGCGCCAGACCATCTCTATAACAAACTGAACTTTTATTTACACTCTTCCTCCAGCACGATAATCATAATGGTTGCAGAATATATACATCTCCTTACTCTCTCCAGCACAGTTCTTAATGAGCTATACGAATATGGTTGCAAATATCTTATCACTCCTCCTGCACAGTTCTTAATGTTATCCAGATGTTAAATAACATAATTTACATGTCTCTTGCACTCCATACTCACTGCAGATCACCCTCCTCTGCAGGGGCACATGCATGGATGCTAATAGGCAGGCAGCTTCTCCACCATGCAGCTCTGACACACTCTGTGTACCTCTCAACTGCAGCTCATCCCTCCTCTGCGGGGATGATGTCTCCTGTGCTCTGACACGTCACTCTGTGTACTCTCAGCCTCAGGATCTGACACTACAGCTACCAGGCCTCTTGTAGCAGCCCTCACTCCAGGGCCTCTTCCATGCAAAGTGTCCCCCTCTCTCTTGGGTTATCTTTAGTGCATGGAGTTCTCCCCCTCATCCAGGGCACACATTCCTTGCCCTGGCTCAGTCACCAAGCTCAGACTTCCAGGCAATGCTGGGGGAGCCTGGGAGCTTCCACCCCAGGTCCCCAGCTACAACTCTCCTCTTCTGTGTCTCCTCTCTATCTCCTTTCCCCCTTGCTGACAGCCCCTCCTTCCTCTCCCTCAGTCTCCAGGCTGGGCTGGGTTATCCCCATGGTAACCTGTTTATGTAACTTTTCATAAACTTCTATCTTACCCTCTAGGTGACCCCTCCTCTATTCACTGAGGTAAAGGTTTAACTAAAACACCACTAGGGGGGTGTTACAGTTATATCATTTATTTGTATTTCCATTGCTTCTCTCCAATAATTGTTAAACCCAGGGAATAAGAATGTATAGTGAGAAATGCATCCAGTAAACAAAATAACTGGAATTGTATAGTGCAGATGGTCAATATTGAAAACCATGGACATTTTCAGCAACAAATCTTAAAAACATCAATTAGGGACAGTTGACAGCTATGCACTAAGTTTTGAGAACATTCAAATAAATTGTATTCTATCTATGTGTATAAGGAAGATGCTTGAGATGTAAAAGAAGTACTGTCTTTTACAGCACCTTCTTAATTATGCTAGGAAATAGGGTTTATTAGACAGCCAGATCACTTTTCTTAATACTCATCTCAGCTCAGAAAGCTGGCCATAGCACTTCAGAGGAGCTCTATTTAACCTCAATGGATGGACTGAAACCTCCAGAGCGGAGAGACGTGAGACAACCCCTTTAAGCATTTATTTTCTTGTAAGAAACTTGAAATATTAAACAACCTTCATTCACACATTCAGTGTGCTTTGTGGGATAATATGATAGAGAAACCAGTAATGCAAGCGCCTACAAAGATAGCATGTGCCAAGGACATTTGAGATTATAAGAAGCAGGAATGGTGGGCGGGTGGCAGTAGTTGGAAGTAGTGGGCAGCTTTGGAAAAATGGAAGTGACAGTCCGAAAAATTACTGCAGTGCTTCCTCAATGAAATGCAAGTAAAACACCAATGTGTATGTTAACACTAGAAATAATGTTTTATAGTGGAAAACCCATTTACATACGTTTTACATGCTTTACAAACACATGTACAGCACATTTTAATAGTGTCAGTCGGTATGTTCACTGTTGACAGTAAGAAAAATAATATGCTTCTTCTAGGCCACAGGGCCCATGTTTTGTGCAGGGCTCACACCACAGTAAACCCTCCCTCCACCATATCAATTCACCAAAACAAACACAGTGCACCCCTCATCTCTCCCCTCCACCCAATCTACCAGAGGCTGACTACTCCCTCCCTAAGATTCCATAGCTTGATCTACTAACAAAAAGAAAAGATCCTTACCAGATTATTCTCCACTTACAGCTCAAAGTGAGAGACAGACTGCAACAGACCCTGCCAATCCAATTCTAAGCAGGGGATGGAGGGAGCTGGTGCCTGCTCTGCACGATACAGTCTGAGGGCTGAGCTTCTATTTGCTCAGACATTAGTGCAAGCCAGCTTGCCTGCATTTCAAACGTGTCTCTTACCTAGAGAGAGGGAGGAGCAGGAGGCAGTACATAACTTACTTAGTGCATGCATGCCTCCTGCCCTAACAATAGAGCCACTAGCTGTTTACTTCAAAGCAATGCCCTTTGTTGCTAAGTAAGAGAGTGGCATTAGAGGTTGCAAGCGCCCCAATTGCCCAACGTCTCTTCCGCCTGGATCTGCCATTGGCTAACTGTATTAAATGCTCATTTTACTAAAAACGTGGAGGTTAGTTTGTTACTTAAAGAGATGGCCTACTGATAGGGCTATATGTGTCCCCATAATTTGTGATGGTGGTCCTGAAAAAAAACAAGCGAGCATGGAGAACTATTCTGTTTATTAATTACGTCATATCCAATCTGAGTTTAGTGAAAAGCGCACCATCATGAAAGCATATTTTTGCTTTCTTAGCTTTTAAATATGAGGTAGTGTCCTATAGATGTAATAGTACAAAAACAAAATACCAAGTTATTATTTTTTCTTTTGAGTTTTAATGATCTGGAATTGTTGTATGAGCAAGCCCACAGAGCCTCTATAACAGCTTTACACAACGGTAACGTCTCAGTTGGTGTATGTTCTTGAGAGTGATGGTAATGACCAACATGAAGTAGGCCTTAGCTCAAGAAAACAGGGTGAGGGAAGCAGGCCTAGAGGTACAGAGGGTGATACTATTGTAGAAGAACACGAGGAAAGAGCGTCCAGCTGGTAATAGTTTACATCCTAAACGGTAGACACAAATAGGGTGGAATATATTCGTGCTTTGTTTCCATGCTTAAAACTTTTTTTATTCATACATGACAGGGGAGTTGTTTCTGTTGTGTTAGAGAGAACATACAAACTCCACACAGATAAGGCCCTGGTCGGGTAATGCAATCATGACCCTAGTACTATGACCATTTGCATCCAGATGATGTGTATAGTGGAAAAATGTAAAAACATCAGTTAAAAATGCAGTCCTTAAATCCACTCACTTCATTGATTAAATACTTGACTTTTTTTCCATGCCAAAATAAAACAGCTACTTGAGTTTCACCTTTGATAAAATTGTTGTTTTAAATATGACCGGCAAAATGGCTGAAAATAGGCGATTTAACAAATCTGCAGTTTAATACATTTAAACCTGGGGGTAAATGTATTAAGCTGAGAGTTTCCAGCGGGTTTGAAAAACCAATCCGATTCTAACTATTATTTATTTAGTACATTCTACAAAATGAAAGCTAAAATCTTATTGGTTGCTATAGGTAACATCTCCACTTTTCACAGAATCGGCAGTGACAGGTGACTTTCCGGTATGATCATTGCTCTGGCTCCCTCCAACTCAGAGACCTCGCCCTGCTTATGTTCATCCTACACTTCATCTCACCCTAGCCATCTGGAACCGTTGTTAACAGGATGACTAAATTGACGCCTTTCCCAATTATTTTCTTTTGGGGTAAGTCAGTTTTACCTCCAGGGATCTCGCTACCTATGTGTTCTCTTTGGTCCAGAACAGGCATTTTGCTTTTAAACAACCATTCCAGAACAAAGCTCTTTTCTCAGTTTTCTGACATGATGGTCCAAAGTTATAGCTACACCGCTAGAGATTCACCTGACTTCTCCAAGGGGCAGTTTCACCAATATCTGCAGATTCAACTTTTTTTTCCATCGTTGAAAGCCGCCTTGTGACCAGACCACTCTCAATGATAGAGAACCTCTGCCTCTTTGGCCACTTCTCCAATGATCTTGACAGTCTATAATGTACTCCTCCCCATCACAAATGGTGAGAAGGACTCATACCAAAGTTGGAAGCTGATTTTGCTGACTCCTTAGACCTGGAGGACTGGGCTGATATTCATGAGAGAGTTGCTAAAACATCCATCAGTGTCGCCATCAAGAAGAAGGCCGACACATTGCTTCACCAGAGTATTATGTCCCTACCAGGCTCTGTGCTGTCAACCCTGATACATCTGATGCTTGTTGGAGGAATTGCAATCAGCCAGGTTCTCATCATCATCATCAATATTTATATAGTGCCAGCAGATTCCGTGGCGCTTTACAATTGGGAACAAACAATAATAAAACAATACTGAGTAATACATACAGAGAGGTAAGAGAGCCCTGCTACCAAGCTTACAATCTATCTGCACATATGGTGGAGCTGTCCTAAATGCCAAACATTCTGGAGTGAAGTATTTTCCCTAGCTACAAGCGTCATTGGCTAGCATATCCCACATGACCCCAATCATATCCTGCTCCATCTACCTATCCCAAATATTCCCTTAAACTACTTTGACACATCATGTGTGCTGCGATGTATCAAATAGCAGCTTAGTGGAAAAAAAAAACCTACGATCATCTGGGTCTAAAAGCGAATATGGTGCACTTACCAAACGAAACACATAACGAGTATTCTGAGGAACTCCTCTGCATCTTTCCACAAGATTTGGGCTTCTTGGACCACTTTTCATGCTCAACCTTTGCTTAACCTCTAATCCAGTCATGGATCATAGCTTGTTTGGATCCATCCTAGTGATTTCCCTCTTAGCCCTCACCCACTAGGTTCTCCCCCCACCCCCTTCCATTTCTTCTGTCCACTATTACACTTTTGTGCCCCCCCAAGTTTCTTTGAAAAATTTGCATCACCAGTTTTTGTTTAGACTGTGGTTTTGGTTACAAGCTGGTTTGACTGTAGACTTATGTCTTATTATTTTTTTTTATATCACTTTAACCTTTCTATGTATTGTTCCTGATGCATTCAATAAATTGTATTTTAAAAAAAACCAACAATACATAAAACTTGCCTGGACAGGTCAATACCCCCAACACTTTGCTGGAAGAACTGTACACTTCAATATTTAGCATGAGCAAATCAAGTGACATATCACATGTCATCATTATTATGGTTTAAGAGTACTTGTACTTTTATTATACGCTGCTCTCCAGAACCATTCCGTCACAACAAAAAAGGTCACGTGACAGCCCTAAAGATAAAAAACATCAGATGCTTGTTTCTTCAATACGGGATTTATACAAGCAATTAAGCTCACGTGAAATACAGCAAACAATTTTCTAAGCTATTGTAAAAACTGTGCATCAATCTTTACTTTTGATGTTGTCCGGCTGCCAGATGAGCAGAATTTCAGGTATGAATGGCAGTGTAGCACCACAAGCCAATGGTGGACAGTAGAGTGTTGCAGCATTGCTATAGTTAAATTGTCAGTGGATGGTGTTGGTGGCTGCATAATAAAACAAATATTACAGACAACAAAAGAACAGAACCCCTTCTCATATATTACATCTAATTAAATGATGTGTAATATACTTGTCCAAAGATCAGGGCTCTTTTTTTTAAATGTGTATTTGACTATGGTCACCTAACGGTTTTGTTATCAGTCTTCATCTCTTGCTCCCTGAAGCTGATCGGAACACCGTTCCCTGCTCATACTGACCTGTTTTTTCAAACTTAGAGTGACGAGAGGAGGATTTAGGACACCTAGTTAGGAGGCTTCCTATGCATGCATTTATACAGAAGACTATGGCACATACCTCACATATAAACAGTCACCACTATAAATATCCTGTTATTATAATCAGTTTTAAGATTCTATAGTTTTTCACATTTTTATTTGAGATCCCAACAACTTAGAAAACAGGATAAATTGGAAATGAATGGTAATTTTGGTCAATACTCCATGGAACGTAATGATGGACTAATGGAAGTAAATTGTGATACTGCTTTACGGTGATATATTTGAGGTTGTTTTTTTACATATTCAATTTTTTTATGGACTGCTTCATTTACTTTGTTAATTTATGGACTGCTTGTAAATTTACAAACAGATGGTAACCAATATTAGGATGCCCTCCAGGTATGCCCCACTGCTGCAGGGCCTCCTGGCCTATCTCGGTAGATATTGCAATTTGCCCAATGTAACCCCCTCCCTCCTTTAAGAGGGCGACACACAATGTGATATTCGCTGCAATATCTGCCAATTGGTTTCATTGAGAAGAATAGATTATGTGCCCTATGCTGGCCAGAAACGTCACGGTATTACATACAGTGCCTGAAAATAATCTATGCAAAATTCATCTGATGATATTTGTATATGACTGTTAAACCAGTCATCAGATGAATTTCCCCATGACACACAGACTGAGTAATGAATAGCCGGACCCACTTGTATTACTGAATTGGAAATGGACCCTGTTGTTTGATGCTCAGGACAAGCGACAGTTTTGGTCTGTGTGTAGCCAGCTATAGTGAAGCATTGGTGCTACAAGCTTGTAGCTCTGACCGAACTGGGATAACATTCTAGAATCACCACATTCCAAATCGCAGATGAACTATTCAAAAAACGAACACACTCTGAGGGGCATATTCAATTACGATTCCGTTACTGCGGAAAGTGCGCAGAATTTCCTGTAATATGGTACCGCAATAACGCAGATCTTCGTACGCAACCCTATGGGCTGCGAACGAAAATCCACGTTATTGCGGTACCGTGGATTAACTTCACGGCCCGTTCCGCCGCGATCCCGCGGACCGGAATCGTAATTGAATATGCCCCTGAGAGTGTCAGAAGTGTCATCTCTACAAACTATTCTAAAAGGTGATGGTTGCATCCACATGAGGAATACATATTAGGTATTAGTCATTATTGCTTCTCCAACTCATTTATTTGTAAACTGTAATTAAGCTGAACCTTCACATAAAGAAGATGTCATCCATCCCCAGTGCACACCATAAAATGATGGTTTTGATGCACTGCTAATTTCTAAGAGATACATAATGGAACATTGTCTGAAAAGAGGCTTCAGATAGGATTACATGAATTAAGAATGTAGGAAACTTTAGAAACCATGAAAGTACCTCCACACTGAAAGCTTCATTAAATAGATATCTTTAGAATTTGTTCCATCTCTATCTCGTCCTATTGTTTGCCTGGGAGCTATAATAAGCATGAACATATAAATAAAAATCCCCTTCACTGATTCCTCTTGGCAGATGGTGAACTGACGCAAGCTAACCAGAAATGTCTGGACATAGACAGGCTACAATATAAAAGTGAGATGAAAACTGACATTGCCTCTGCAAATAATAGATTGTAATCTCATTAAAAGGTTTTCTGTGGTTTACTTCTGGTATGAGTTATAAGTAGTATTTTGCACCTAACACTTATCCAGCTCCTGTTTATCTATCCTAGACAGGGCATAAATAAGCATAATGGTAAAATGGTGTCAGTGTAGGGTATGTGAGTATGTTCCACCAGGCTACCACTGACCGCCTGTGGTCCCAGCGCTGTGACTGGCAACCGTTAGATCCGGTTTCATGATGCCAAGAAAACACACAGCACACATAGCCGCTCTGTACCTGTGTGCAGATATGGCATATGACTGGGGGAATGTCTCACACTAAAATGGGTACCTTAGGTCTTCGGTGCCCTAACTACGTCAGACTTTAAATAAAGTGCACAAATTTGCTACCGTTGTACTCAGAAGAACTCAACGATTACATTGCAACTAATGTCAGGGGCTGCACTAACATTACTGTAGTTTGGGGAACATCACGGAAACTGTATTTTCTTTGCTATTTTTGCCCGATTTCCTTTCCATTTACTGCTTGTAAAATAAAAAAATATTTATTCCAGTATGATACCACAACAAAGCCCTCTCTGTTTATTAAAATACTCTATAAAACTTCATTTAAATTGATGCATCCTAAAAAGTTATATTTGGTCAGGTCATAAATTGGTGAAAACCCTCCAGTCATGGTTACAAAAATCTAGTTTAATTTCTCTGTATCTCCCACATTGTAATGTGCAGTTATACTGCAAACATATTTGTTGCTTATATAGTGGAACAGGTGAGCAAACTTTGTCTTCCCTACACGATTCCTGAAGTAAGTAACCTCTGGCTCTCCAGCTATTATAGAACTACAAGGTCCAGCATGCCCCACCAGCTCCTGGTGATGGAATCTGATGTAGATGCTAATATAACATATCTGCAGTATCACAATTTATAAAGCAGTTTTCAGAATAATTGTATTTTGAAGCTGTTTGAGATCTGATTCCTATCACTTCCAGTGCCTAAGTCAAGTTGTTTGTTACACTATGCAGGATCAATTCTCTGTTGGCTAAAGCTGGGTACACACTACAGGTTTCTCACCCGATTATTGTGTCACACGATAAAGACTGATAGTGTATATTCTCCCACGATCATGTTTTATCGTACCGAAGTACATCGTATTGTTTGATTTGATTTTATAAACTGACTAAAAATCACTAAGAATGATGGAACGATGTCGGGCAAATTCAACAGTGTATGCACTCACAACCAGCAGTGTAGGCAGATCTCCATAGAGTTTACAGAGTCACATTTTTTTCAGCAGATGGATATGACAGATGAAGAGCACAGATCTGAAGGTAAATTGTGTAAAATCATGTGGGTGTGTACACATGAATCGGCATGCTGATCGGGACTTTGGTAACATTTTTAGAGATATCACATCGGGAGGAGTTTTCTGTAGTGTGCACCCAGCTTAAGTTGTGCCATTCAACCAATATAATGAACCCGTCTAGGCAGAGATCAGGGGCAAACGCAGGATTTGTAGAGAGGGGTTTCCACACCACGCCACCAGTGGGCGTGGCTATAATTATAGACAGTGCTTGGCTGCTCTTCAACTCTTCCTATCCCCATAATATACATGGGTAATGCTGCTTGCTCTACCATTAGGTGCACGCAGCTCTCCCTTTTCAAGCAGAGCTGTGTGAAGCGGGAGCAGGGCCCAGCCATCTCAATTATACAGTACCCTAGGCTTGGATGGGGGTTTCCAGGCACTAGGAAACCGCCCCTCTGTTTGCCTATGGAGATCTTGTGCAACATGTCACCTAACACACCTAACATGCAGACTGCAAGATAATAGCCAAATAAGGCATCAATTAACCTTCAACTGATGGGACCCCTGCTGGACTTGTTACCTATTCAGAGAGGGAGATGTGGGCGCCAGGCTGTAACAAAATGAGATAACCTGGTGAACTAAAAATACTCTTTATTAAAAATGACTCCATAGCTGTTTATATGGAGGTACTGTAAGTTTAACCAAAATGTTAATCTTTGAGTGGTCACCTTAAATAGAGAACTTACTCGCATCTAATCAACACAGAACCAAAAAATACAGAATTTAACCTACACCTTTATTTTGGTGCTCAGTATAACTATAGATTAATTTCTCCATTATAAATTCTCATGCAGAGTTACAGTTATATATGCAGCTATAATTTAAACCCCAGCTAGACAAATAATGATTCTGTGAACTTAACCAGACTGCTTTAAACCTGCTGGAAAATCATACATTGAATTACTGAGTGTTTTATACTGAGAGCACTTTACCCTGTTTTTGCCAACCACAATAGCTCTCCGGTTTCAGTATTCTCCAAGAAACTGTATCCTGTACAAACCCAATATATCCGAGCAGGAGTTTCGCTCATGGTATTATGGTGACCATCAGGATGGGCAGTTTGCCAGTGAAGACAATAGCAGAGGAAAACGTTGAGGAACAATGTGTCACATAGGAGCAGTATTGGTTAGTACTAGGCTATGTTTTAAATATTCTTTGGAGAAAGTGTTTTCTGGTGACTTTGTTTCTTTATTTGGGCTGAACTGTAAACTGATTAGTGACGTCAGTACCAAGGAAGACCCATTGCTGGGTGATTATTTCATCCCTTTTGTTTTCTCATCCCAACTGTAGGGGGGATAAAGATATTATTGTAGCTTATTACAGCTCTCCTGGAGGGACTTTCCAGAATTGCTTTGGAGGTGGTCTGATTTATACTTGTTCAGCGTCTAGAGCTGGCAATGGAGCTAACGAATTAACAAAAAAAAACATTAAAAGTACACGTGCTCAGCAAAACTATTCAGTTGAATTAAATCCTACTGAACATGACAAGTGCATAAAAACAGAATTAAAAAAATAAGAAAAGCTATATTAAGTGCTGATACCCTAGTGCTGTTAAAGACTCCTGGATGACTTAGCACTTGCATACTCTGAGTGCTGGGAGCGATAGCAGAGCCGTCCCCATTCCTGTGCATAAATGCTACCTTTTTTCGTATAGAGGCAGCTTGGGCCTGTCTACATAGCGGGCACAGCCTCTTCCTGTGCACATGTGTGCTCCTGACCAATGCTCCGCCTCCACCAGGTGTTTGGTTCCAGAGCACCTCTGCTCTTCCCATTGTTTAGCTCTCTGCATTCTTCCCCACCCAATTTGTGTTTGCCTATCTCCAATTTTTGTTGGGATAATCTATTGGCAGAACATACAAGCTGATGTTTGTAATAGGTGTCAGCGGTACGTGGGAAGGATGTTAGGGCAGCTTTGCAAACTTAACCAGGCATTTGTATATAGAGGAAGTAATAGTCTTGAGGAATAGGTAGTTGTCACAGCGATATATAAGTGTCTCAGGGAGCACTATGTACAAGACATCCATCTAGTACCTTTATTTATATAAGGCACTTGTAAGCTGCACCTCCATGCAGCATCCGTTCTAATCACAGTCCATAGGAGTCAGACACTGCACCTCCATGCAGCATCCGTTCTAATCACAGTCCATAGGAGTCAGACACTGCACCTCTGTGCTGCATCCATTCTAATCACAGTCCATAGGAGTCAGACACTGCACCTCTGTGCTGCATCCGTTCTAATCACAGTCCATAGGAGTCAGACACGGCACCTCTGTGCAGCATCCGTTCTAATCACAGTCCATAGGAGTCAGACACTGCACCTCTGTGCTGCATTCTTTCTAATCACAGTCCATAGGAGTCAGACACTGCACCTCCATGCTGCATCCGTTCTAATCACAGTCCATAGGAGTCAGACACTGCACCTCCGTGCTGCATCTGTTCTAATCACAGTCCATAGGAGTCAGACACTGCACCTCTGTGCTGCATCCATTCTAATCACAGTCCATAGGAGTCAGACACTGCACCTCCGTGCTGCATCTGTTCTAATCACAGTCCATAGGAGTCAGACACTGCACCTCCGTGCTGCATCTGTTCTAATCACAGTCCATAGGAGTCAGACACTGCACCTCTGTGCTGCATCTGTTCTAATCACAGTCCATAGGAGTCAGAACTCCATGCAGCTCCGTTACTACCAGATCCTACGCATTAGAGACACAGATACCCGGATGTGTCACAGAGGAGCTGGGAACATAGAAAATACCTTTGTGCACCTAAAGTAGGTCAGGTCTGACGAAACCTGGCGGTGCCTAGTTTCCGGTTCCTAGACCAGGGAAATGGAGCATAGCGCTCCTCTTCAACAATTGAGTATGTGTTTCCATCTCCCCTTGTGTGCCTCTATCCTCCCTATATGTGTCTGTGCCTTTCTTTCCTCCACTTTGTGTGTCTCTCTCTAATTTTGTATGTGCACGTCTGTCTCTCCATTTTTTTCTTCCCCCCCCCCCCCCCCCTTTACCTCTCTCTCTGCGTAGTGGGTGTCTGTGCTTCCCCCCCCCCCTTTGCGTGTCTGTCTTCTTTTACTCATCTATCCCCCCACTTTCTACCATTTGCCCCAGCTACCCACTTTTCCCCACTTGTCTGCTCCCCCTCATTCTCGCACTCTGCCTCCGTCTCCGCTTACCTTCTTCCTCTTAAACTGAAGTTGATAGGAGTCCTGGTGGCTGCCCATCAGAAGCGATATGGATGAACCTTAAGATGGCACGCAAGCAGAATCTTCTGATTTTCATTTTTGTCCTATAGCCCTGTGTCATAGGCGACAACCCGACGGTGGTGAGATTCGCCCAGTGAAGGCTTCCCCATATGAATTGCACAAGTATTATGGCAGTACTTGGTGAGTTGCAAGACCAAGGGCTTGATTTACTAAACTGCGGGTTTGAAAAAGTGGAGATGTTGCCTATAGCAACCAATCAGATTCTAGTTATCATTTATTTCTTGCAATCTACAAAATGACAGCTAAAATCTGATTGGTTGCTATAGGCAATATCTCCACTTTTACAAACCCGCAGTTTAGTAAATATACCCCCAAGTCTGTTAATAGATTATTGATTTAAAATAATTTAATAATTTACAAAAAATGATTTAGTCCTTGAATAAAGCATTTTTAATGTATAAAGGTTTTTAAATATTTTTTTAAATAAATTATCTTTTTATAAACTTTTTTTTACATGTTTTTATCCTTTAGTATAAATGAAAGCCCAAATTCTGCAATTCAGCGCAAAGACTGACCTGGCAAAGCAGTCATAACCTTTACCACTTTGTGTGAGTATCGCTGAGCTGCCCAGCCGGTATATATTTGATAAATTGTGTCAATAAGGGATTTTTTTATTGCCTTGATAAGCAGCACTAACAAAAAATGTTACATATCGCCACAAAGGGGCTGTTCACGATGAATAAGCCCCGATATCTTTGAACTAGATCTATTGCTTTTAACAGAAATAAAATTCATCAAGCTCCCTGGTCATCTTGATAACACTAGTTTAGACAAGAGGTATCAAAATTATGTTGCTATAAGAACACAAATTATCAATAAATGTTTTTTTTAATGTATTTATGAAGAGTCTATTTTTAGGATAGTAAGACCATAAAATATCAGACTTGTGATTACATAGCATATTAACTTGGTATAGCAATATAAGCTTCCCACGTGGATGTACTCCAGAGCCCTGCACTGCTACAGAGAAGCAGACAGGTCAGAATACAAGCTGCAAGGTAGATGGATCTTCATTCAAGGACACTTTTATCCGTGCCTCTGGTTCTTAAGTGTTGGGGAACTACAAAGCACAGCATGCTCTGCCAGAGGGCAATCTGGAACTTGTAGTTCCAAAAAAGCTGAATAGCTGCAGGTTCCACTGGTATACAGCCACATAACATGCTTAAAGTTGAACTTCCATCAACATGGTACCTAAAATCAACTTAAAAGATGGACCTTGTGCTATGTGCTCGACCCTGGCCTAAAATTCGATATATTATTTTCTCAACGCACTTCAATACCTTTGTGCATACTTGCCTACTTTCAGTAGGCGACGTCCGAGACAGGGGAGTGACTAGAAGCGGGAGGGGGCAGGGTGCCTTGAATCGCGTCATTTTGGCCCCGCCCCATGAGTAAAATGACGTTTTGTCGCTGGGGGTGGGGCTAAAATAACGTGATTCACCGAGAATTGCGTCATTTTGCCAAGGGAATTGCGGGATGCAGGAGAAATGCCAGCTCTCCCGGGAGTCCGGGAGACTGACCCGAATTTCGGCAGTCTCCCGAGTTGGCAAGTATGCCTTTGTGGGGTCAGCCGCAGCACGTGCTTGCTCCAGCGCCTTGGCTCCACACTCTGCCTATACCTTCTGCATAAAAAATAGACTACATAGCTTGCTAGAAACTGGTAATATATTATGTCAGTGTGATTACACATGACACAAAAGAAAACAACGTGACTGTGAAAGATAGTTTGTGGCGTGCAGACAAGTACTGATATTATAACAGGCTCCTAGAGGACCAGAGGTTTCCAGATGCTAAAACAGCGCCACCACCAGGCTCATCAGTCAGTTACAAAAATGCAAACTGCATCCACAAGGAGACCGTTACATAACGTCCTTTCCCTAATAACAGCTCGTCAGATACACCAGCACATGTGTTGTAGACACACGGAGTAAGGGTAACATACATGTGATACCAGCTCTACCATGACACCTACACCTGTAGGTATAGGATGTTCAGCAGGATGTGTAGGAAGCGGTGACGTCATGGGACCAAGTGGGCGTGGCATGTGTCAAAGATGTGAATGCGCTCTCTGGGATTCTCGGTGTATGCGCTTCTGGTCATCGGCCGATAGGGGCGCTGGCTGACTGCAGCCCCGTCCAATGGGAGTGAGGATGGCGATGCGGGTGTCCGCCAGGCGCGCTCTCGCTCAGGTAGTGGAGGAGGAGAAGGAGGAGGTCTTGGCTGCACATCCCTTGGCCGCTGTAATATCTCTATTAACGGTTCTTCCCTATAGCAGCAGAGACGTCCATACTGCAAGATGACCGAGCTGAGGCAGAGAGTGGGTCGGGAGCAGGAGGAGGAGGAGAAGGTAAACAAGGAGAGGAGACTGAGCACCATCTGCAGTGAGCACAAGTCACATTAAACAGCTGCAGCTTGGTGATGGCTTCAGTGTAATGGGGCCTGGCTGCACATCGGGGGGCAGTCATGAGATCACAGTGATTAGGGTGCCCCCGTATTAATGCATGTTGTTATATAGATGCTGATTTATCCCCAGCTCCATCCTCCTGCAGCGGAGATCTGTCTCCCAGCATTGCATGAGAGACCCAACTCACTGTCATTGCTGTAAAAATATATATACTATTATAGATTTTATTACTCTTTGTTGTTAATAGTGAGTATTACAGCCTCAGATATACTCACTCTTATTATATAGCTGCTCTGCTACCATTGGGGTATGATGTGCTGTTTACTTGCTGACTATTGGTTGCCGGTGTGATTCTGTACATCCAGGTTTCATTTGGGTAGCCCCCCCCCCCCTTCCCCATTCCCTTGTTATCAGCTGATCATCTCCACCATTCTATGTTCATTTAACATCATAATGATAATAATAATAATATTAATATTATTATTAGTGGGTGTGATTATCTGGACCAAGTTACCATAGATACCGTTTGTAGAGAAGAATATAATGTCCTGATTTGGTTTCAGGATATTTGATGTCCTCTTGAGAAGTGAAATTATAGGTCCTCCGACACCAGCATAGAAGTTTTAAAATATGGAAGTAGCATAGCTTTGACTCCACTAAATGTTTAATTTATGAAAGTGCAGTATATAAAAATCTTACCATAGTGCTTAGGCTTTCCTTCCACCCAAACATTTTCCACTCTTAGATGACGTTCACATTGAATTCTGTTTATTCTGTTTTCTACGTGTTATTGACGACAACCCTGTTGCCGTCAAGCACAATGCCTGTTTGTTTGAGCTTTGTGTTTCCACTTCCCATGTTGTTGAACTCCAGTTTCTCATGACTGAGTTTAAGATGGGTGCTTTATTTTTATTTTCTGACCAATTTTTTATTTTTTTTTGAGATTTGCAACAAATAAATGTAGGTGTTTATGTGGTGATCTACCATTTAAAATTGATGTAAAAGAGGAACGACTATGAAGTTAATTTCCCTAGATTACCCTATTACCATCCTCTACACTGCTAACGCAAGCCAACAACCCTCTGACCAACATTGCAACACACACAGCCCACTCAATACTTTTACCTTTGCAGTCTAGCTGGTCCATTGTGCAATATGATGTAGCACATGCCCGTGTGTTTCAAACTCCCATTGTCCTATAGATTGTAAGCTTGCAAGCAGGGTTCTCTTACCTCTCTGTTTGTATGTATTACCCAGTATTGTCTTATAAATGTTTGTTCCCAATTGTAAAGCGCTACGGAATTTGCTGGCGCTATATAAATAAATGTTAATGATGATGAAGTTGCTGAGGGTCACAGAAAAAAAGCCTGTACTTACTGTCCTAATCCAGCATAAGGAATTGAGTTATGTCCGCAAAAGAGAAAAAGCAGCACTTGCTAAACATCCTTATGTAGTATATTGTACAGACAGATGAGGTGTATGTGTAATATATGTGTGTGTACTAACACACACACACACACACACACACACTTGCATCTCAGCTGTCTTGTGGGTATATTTTTATACCAGGGTAAGACGTTTGGTTGAGCTATATGTATATATAGCTGTAGGAAATGCTCTTTCCTTTTTCCTCTTTCCAGCACAGGAAACTTTTCTCATTGTGGATCATTTTTTGTAAATAAATCTATTAATAAGTAAAGTCGGTCTGTCCTGCAAAATTAAGTGGATCTAAGCTGCCATAAAGTGGTGTAAGGAGTCAATATATTCCACTGTAGTTGTGTACGACACTCAAACTAAAACAAAAACTTAAGTAGTTATGCCACGTGTCATGCAATGAATCCGTTATTTGATTTAATTGTATAATATTGCCAACGTATTACACAGTGTTTTACAATTGGAGAAGCTTGGTATACACTGCAGACATTTTTAAGCGTTATTGGTATATGTAAATACTTATGCAAATATGTTCAAAGATCACTATGCCTGACATTCCACTGCCTATCTGTTAAAATGTAAAGTATTACCATCTGACTTTATTAGGTGGATGAAGCTCCTCCTACATCTTTAGGACTTGGGATCTCATACAGGTCATTAAGCGGGCAGCACCGTGGCTTAGTGGGTAGCACTTCTGCCTCACAGCCAGGGCCGGATTAACCTGAGGTTTAACTGGGCTACAGCCCAGGGGCCTCGGTCATCCAGGGGGCCCTTGAAAGTGCGCCTGTCACTGTAGTCCTTCCGCAGCACTCAGTAATCTCCTTACTGAGAAGATCTTGTGAGAGTGTCACGAGATCTCCTCAGTAAGGAGCTTACAGCGCGCCGCAGAAGGACTACAGTGACAGGAGAAGGTAAGCGCTTGGGAGGGGGGGGGGCGGCTATCAGGGGGGAACTCACAGTGTAATGGAGGCCCCCTTAGCCCAGGGGCCTCCATTCCCTTAATCTGGCCCTGCTCACAGCACTGGGGTCATGAGTTCGATTCCCGATCATGGCCTTATCTGTGTGGAGTTTGTATGTTCTCCTCGTGTTTGCGTGGGTTTCCTCCGGGTGCTCCGGTTTCCTCCCACACTCCGAAAACATACTGGTGGCTAAATTGGCTGCTATTAAATTGACCTTAGTCTGTGTCTGTCTGTCTGTGTGTGTATGTCTGTGTGTGTTTGTTAGGGGATTTAGACTGTAAGCTCCAATGGGGCAGGGACTGATGTGAGTGAGTTCTCTGTACAGCGCTGCGGAATTACTGGCACTATATAAATAAATAGATGATGATGATACTGCCGCAATTTGAATTGTGACATTGTGTATAACTCAACCAATACATGATGTATATCTGTAAAACAAGTGTGCCAGCCTGTTACTCACTCATGTCTGCTGGGTTAGAGAAGTATCTCCCTGCAAGAGAGTTTGGTGGACCCCTTTAGCTCATTCAACTAAATATTACACAGCATTGATGTTTGTTAATGACAAATAGGGGTTTTAACTTTTCTTTCAATTACTTTTAGTCAGGCTGAACACACTTAGGGGTATATTTACTAAACTGCGAGTTTGAGAAAGTGGAGATGTTGTTTATAGCAACCAGTCAGATTCTAGCTGCCATTTTGTAGAATGTACAAAATAAATGACAGCTAGAATCTGGTTGGTTGCTATAGGCAACATCTTCAATTAATTAATGGGTTTTGTGTGGTGCTATTTTGAATGCTACAGTCACTAAATCAATGTGTTCAACGCAATGTTTTTGTTCAGGATGTGGAATCTTGGGATTTTTTTAAAAAAATGTTTGTATAAAAACTAATCTCAAAGCATTTTATAATGCTGTTAAGCACAATTGAGCGGCTTTTATAGATGCTTCTACAAGGAATGCATATGATGTCTAAATGCCTGTAGTGTGTCACGCCAATTCATGCACATTAGCCTTTCTCCCAGTAGAATTTACAATATAATTCCTCTTTCGTACACATCCGTGCCAATTTAGTTAGAAACCAATAAACCATCCAGTACATCTTTGGTTCCCGGTAGAAAGCCGGAAGACCTTGAGAAAACCCCCAGGGAGAACTTACAATCTCCACACACATGCCCTACTGTGCTCAAGCAGGGACTGACGGACTGAACAGTGCTCCCATACTTTAAAGAGGTTGGATCACTGGCTGAGCTAGATTTTTCTATAGAGTAAAATTGCTCCTCTTAACATTTTTAAAGGGTTTTTCTATTAAAAGAGGAGAAAGGCATTATATTTGTAAATTAAACATTCGCTTTCTCAGGCAAATTTCCAAGAGAACCCCTCCACTGTGGATCTAAAAAGTATAGAACAGAGATGCTCTCAAAACTTGTATTGAACAAGGAAATACTAGCACGTACAATAGTATTACTGATTACAATATTAAAATGTATTGGAAAAACTTAGTAATTCCTTAACATATTTAGGGGGAATAAACTACTACACAATCGCTTTAAATGTGATACCACTCTTCAAAAAAACATTTTTTTTCTGAATGTACTTAAAATTTGTATGGCAGTGAATGTTTTCAAGTAGATAGCGAATAATATAATATGTAATTGGTATCAAGGGTGTGACAAAAACATCACATCATTATAGGAATCCTCGGAAGTTTAGCATAGTATGAAAGTTTACTTCTCTCTAGGGAGGAAAAAATAAGTAAAACTCCCGATCAAAATCAGACAACCAGTGTTTGGACACACAGCAGTTCTGATTGTCTACATAAATAAAATGTTATATATAATCACATTGATGCTGGTGAGGGATCAGAGATGGGCAACCTGTGGCTCTTTGCAGTTGTAGAACTACAAATTACAGAATGCCAGAGACTGGATATACATGTTGGAACTTCTCATTCCACACTAGACAAGTGACGTTACTAAAACTGGGATATTTTGAAGTATATGCCTGTACATGTGTTCTCAAGATGGACCTCCCCTTGCTACAAGAATTTAGGTGCAGGTTCAAGCCACAGCATATTCATTTTTTGCTGCAGGGGGATGTTATAACTACAATTCGTACATAGCTCTGCTATGCAGCTATATTAAAGAGCTGTCCTGAAGAGAGCAATGAGCAGATTAAGTCCTCCAGGCATGTGGTGTGAGCCAGCTTTTACCTCTAGGTAACAGACGTATTTGTTATATGGGAGGAGGAGGAGGTATGTTACATAGGGTGATTGTGCTTAAATAGATCATACTTACCAACTTTCTGTAGACTTGCTCCGGGAGCCTGCCGGGGGAGGTGGGCGTGATGGGGGCTGCTCTCCAAAATTTGCACCGTTTTGGCCCCGCCACGTGACGTAATGCCGCAAACGCGTCCTTTGACAGCAGGGGGCAGGGCCAAAAGCCACGTTTCCTGGTGAATCGCTGCGTTTTGAACCTAATTCTGCCCACTTAACTAGGACGTGGGCAGAATTCTACCAGATGTGGGAGATTGCCACACTCTCGAAAAATGAGTCTCCCGGACGTTCCGGGAAAGTTAGCAAGTATGAAATAGATTCTCTTTTAAGTGCATAATACCCTTTATATCTTATACTCTGCTGTACATAAGTAATGGAATACATCATGCAGTTTGCTGTTTTGCTTGCCTTTGCCGGAGTTTTTAAAGATGAAATTTCTCATGTTGAGTTTGAGGTTTTTGTTTTCCTTTTTAGGAGACTTTATCCTTCCACTATTTATGCTGTAACTGTTGGAATTCAGATACTGCCTAGGACTCCAGACATATTTACAATTCTACTGTACATTCCGTTCATACATCTGACTGCATGCGATATGCTTAAGTTGAACAGTTATAAGGATGGGGGCGTTCTCTCAGGACCACCCTCCTTCCATGTCTTACATTATTATCTTTCAGAGGAGCTGATTTCTTAGTATGTTTAACAAGTATAATATTGTTTATTTGTACTTTTTGATTGTTCTAACTCCGCTATTTTTAAGTAGTGTAGAACAGTAGAGGGGGATTTGGTTCTTGCATTAACAATAGTCAGTCTTATGCTCTGAAGTTCCTGATTTTGGAAAAACATTTGGGGACACTTAGACAAAGTAGTACAAAGGTGGTGTTGCCCGTAGCAATCGATCAGATATTGTTCCAATGCTATTTACAAAATAAAAGCATATGAGTTGGAATATGATATTTTGCAATGAACAACACTATTTTTTTTTTTTTCTTTTTATGCTTTTTTTCATAATTGGCCCCAATTGTATTCTACAGTTCAATATAGTTACCCTTAATTTAAACAATTAAAAACAGCCCCCAAAATAGCCTCAACACCCCCACATCACTCATCCCATAATGCCCCACGTGCCACAAAATGCACCACACGCACTCAGACTCCCACTTGCCATAAAAAGCAGAGAAGTCAGAGCAGGGCACAGTGTGAGGATGTTGTAGGCAAAGTCTCTCCAGCCTGCCTGCGGCCCTCCAATGTTCTACATGTATGTTGCTACAGCAGACAGCATTGTAAGTAGACCTATGAAAAATATCCGTTTGTCTTATCAAGGTTAGCTTGCAAAGTTTCCTGTCTCGTTGTGACTTTTCACCCAGTCTCCCATATGTCTAAACATATCTAGTAGTTTTACATATTTCCAGGGTATAGCCTGCACTGTATTCCCCCCACATAAATTGTGTAGGTGTTTGGCTTAGTGTGCCGTTATAGTTTCAATATCTGCATTATCTAGTTAGTATAAATTTGGCTGTTACACATCAGCTGTTCCTTGGGATAGGCCCTTTGAAGAAGACCTGATTTAAACTATGTCTCAGAGAAGCCCTCGCCACTTTAATTCTCAGCATTAGTCATGGGAAATCATAACATAAAAAATGCATAACTTTAAACCATTAAGTAAATGTCATCTTTATTGTTAGACTGCAAATTCCCAACCTGCTGACATTGCTGCAGTATTTGCTTTTCCTCTGATGTCCACAATTACAGACCACGTTGACGCTTACAAAAGTAATTCCACAATCAGTCAATCGGTAATGGCTAACTAGTGCTGCCACCGTCCTTGCACAGAGTGTATTTGCACCTGCTTGATATATATGCGTCTTCGTGCATGTGAGCATTGTCATGCAGTCTGTGCAGGAATGTGCAGTGTAAATTTCCTTATTTTAGGCCAGGCAAACGGGCATATGCACAACTTGGTATTAGGCTCAAAGTGAGCACATTTTAGAACAAACCAAGTTGCACTCTTATTGGTAACATAAACACTTTCTCTTACCCGTTAAAGGAATAAAACCTTAGGTATATGCTTCTTCACGCCCCCACTCTTGAGCCTCTTTGGCTCGACTGCATTACGTCTGTTTATTGTTTTAAAGCATTCATGTGGTGTTTACTTTCTTATTCTCTATTATTTCAGTGTTCTTGAAAGCTGCCCTACTAACTAGTAAAAGGTGGTAGTGCAGGGAAACACCTCCCAAGTTGTAGCCTGAGGTCTTTTCCTCTTCTCTTAAGCTGGGTACACACTACAGAAATTTCAACCAACTTCTTATGCCGAGCGATTTTACATGCGATCGATGGTCCGATCGCTCGGTCCATGGACTGCATACACACTAGCCTTGTTTAGGACGATAAAGGGAAGAGCGGACGTCCCTTTAGCGACTTTTTACAGCCATGTTGTCGTGAGCAATGACTGTAATTTCGTACTCACTGTTGTGGATCGGTTGGAAGTTTATACACACTACTCAACGGAAACGAGATTGGAACGAAAATATTAAACGGTACGGCCAACCAAATGAGGCAACAATCGTCCATTTGGGCAGACTTTCGACCATCGTGTCACTGCACACACTGACCTGACTTTTGAACGAGAGGTCGTATGTCGGCTGTTTGAGCCGATTATTGGACGAAAACAGTGTAGTGTGTACCCAGCTTTACAGCTCGGGCTGTAAAGCAGGGGAGGCGAGCAGGAGGACCAATCAATGGAATCTATTTGCTGCTTCTGTATTGCAGAACTGGCAAAGCCCTTGGAAAATGGCGGCATGTATCAGCCACGCGACTCTGGATAGGAAGGGGAGAGGGCAGTGTCTATTAATTAACTTATCTTTGCTGGTGTGGATTAAATGGGGTTACATCTTGTGTATATAAGCGTCGTACAACATTTCACAAATACTACTAACCCATAAATATAAAAGCATACGCAAACTAGTTCCCAATGCTCTCTGCCAGTTAAACTCCATGACCCACTCTTATTCCTTTCTGATATTTTTGGCATGATCAAGTAGTCCTTGAGAATGATCAGAAACCTAGTACAACATCCTTTGCTAATTAGAACACACCCATTATTAGCCCGCGTTGCCAGGTTAGGGTTCTGCAGGCATTTCCGTGAGTTTTCCTAAAGCATCTGCAGTTTCATAGTTAACTTTTATTTTCGCACTCTGTCATATAGTCTCACTAGTCTAATTTTAGCAGTAAATGTGTTTAGAGCTGATAACTGTGTCTCAATCGACAGACCTCCGGGGGAAAAAAATAAAATATAAAATTCATAGCTTTTGCAGATCCTCTTCAGGCAGGTTTTAATACCTAAAACCAAGAACCTCAGTTACGCTGCGTCATTTATTCTGCGCTCCTACACAAGACAGATATGTGATAGTAAGGGATAAGCACAGCTAATATTGACTCATATAATATAAAATACAATATATGTAAAAACCAATAAATATAAAAGAAACTCCGTTTAAGAAGCAAATATAAAAAGATGAAACATTTATTAATATTAAAATTCAATTATTTAGTATCTGATCAGACCAATTGCAGAGCTGGAAAGTAGTATTCAAAAGTAGCTATGGATTCCACATGTAGCGTGAATTTCAGCAGCTTTAACACAGATCACATAAAAGCACCACGTATTGTAGTAACTGATTCAGGAGCCGAGATATCAATTGATGCAAATGGATCCTTTTTTTTTTTAGGAACACAGGTTGTCCCAATTTTATAGGTTTAGTTTATCAATATAAATAGACAAATATGTAATAGATATACATCTGACCACATCTTTCATGTGCTTCTAGTTGTTCTTGGTTCCTTCAGCTGCAACAATGGAATAAAGTCCAGTGCATTCAGTTATTAATATTATGTGTATTTATATGAAGCTGACGCATTTCTCTGCAGGAGCATAGGTTCAGACTTTAGAGTATGGTATTTAAACCTCAGTCATTTAATCCCTGCAGATAATTCATCACTTTTTAGCTGAATAAGAGTTTATTGATCTTGTTTCAAGCTAGATCTTATTCAATTAAATTACAACGTTATTCAAATTACATAGAAATTAATTAACTTTGCTTTGTCTTGTAATATATGAATTCTGGTCTTTTGGTTATAAAGCTGAACTGAGGCAATATATAGATGCACATATAATGCAGTTGTCGAAGTGGACATTTAAAAGGGATGGTATGGAAGTTTAGAAGTGGCGGTATGGGAAATGTTAGTGAATTGAATTTCATTGCTTTACAATTAAGACAGTAGGAGAAATGACGTACCAATGTATACTTCCTCACTTCGACCACTGCGTATATGGTAATTCAATTTGGTATAACCACCATTATCTGAAATTAATTGTAAAAACTGTAAAAAGGTTACATTTCAATAGTTGGATCTCATAGATAACTGTAAAACTTGTCATTCAGTGACCAAGTGTTAATATTACATAGAAAATACATTTAAATTATTGTACTTGCCTAACGATGGAAATGTTGTTTGTCATATAATTTTAATAGGAGGTCTTATTTGATATTTTATGTAGTTCAACATAACATTTCTTTTATTCAACCAAAACTCCTATCCATTCTCTCCATCCACTGCACCGATTACTTTAGCATCCTTACTGCCATTCTCCTCGGCCATCTATCCCCGCTTCAATTTGTCCTAAATGTGGTCACTAAACTGATCTTCCTCTCACCTATCCACGTCCACCAAACCACTTTGCAAATTCCTGCACTAGCTCTCCATATCCTTCAGAATCTATTTCATGCTACTCAACCTCACCTACAAAGCCCTTAAGTCTCAGATCTACCTCTGACCTGCGTCTCCTTCTCTCTGCTAATCACCCTTCCCTCCTGCCTACAAGACTTCTTCTGTGCCACCATGGACCTTTGGAATGGCCAACTGTGCCTGGTCAGACAATCCTCCAGCCTTATAATATTTAAACTCTCTGTGAAAGCCCAGCTCATATTAGATCTTGCCCTACTTGCACTTATTCACCCTCGCCAATCTCAGTCCTGAATTACAAGGCTTATCTTGATGTAATTCAGGCAGAGGTTTGTTTAAAATGTATCCTGGTTTTTACAGGTTCTGTAGTAAGAATTTGTCTGACTTCACTTTCATGCTGCAGTCACAAACATGGAGGTTCAGCGTTTGTAAATTCCTGCTGTATCTCCATTAACTGTAGTGTAGAATGTTCCAGAGTAGATAATACCAAGTTTCCATTTTAAGATGGCGGCACATCCAAATATACTCCACCCGGAGAACAGTAAATTGTACATTTCAAATTAGAGTCGGTATCTCCCTACCATTGTCATTGTGGAGAATAGATAGCGGGTGCAGGGAGATTTGAGAGACCATTAGCGGCAGAGTCGGGCTGGTTGTGGCAGAAGTGGCAGGGTCTTCCGCTGTTAGCTGTGCTTCTAATATTATCTCTACCTCTTACTGCTCCTTTAAATATCACTCTACTTCCACCTGTAGAGAAATTAGAATTTATAGAGCCATCAATTTAGTTTCACTGTCTGTCTTTTCCTTTTCCTGGCAAGCTGAACAGTAGTTTGCAATAGTGATCAGTTTAGCCCAGGCCATCCTAACAATAGAGTATATTCAGTATATTGAGCTGAATAAACACAACCTGTGTTGTATTATGAGTAGCATTTGCAATCCCTAAATGTTGATCATAAAATTATATTTGGCCTATCTCAATAACCAGTAGGTAATTATCCTTTTTTTGGTTCAGCCCAATCAGTTTTTTTTTTGTTTTTTTTAGCAGTCTGCCTTTAGCCTGTGTTAAACCCTGCTCAGCTGCTTCATATCCTCCAGGTTTAACTTCACTTGGGAGATCTGTTTCGAGAAATTGGCGAATATTTGCCAAATTTAGGTGGTAACACGTAAACATAATCTCCAGTTCCTCTTTGAACTTCTGGGAATCTTGTCTAATGTTTGGCAGATCCTTAACCAAAGTTCTTGGGTCCGTAAGGGCCGGGGAACGTGGACAGTTGGTTGTTTGCCAGCACATGTATAAGCGGATAAACACTTGGGGCTAGATTTACTAAGCTGCGGGTTTGAAAAAGTGGGGATGTTGCCTATAGCAACCAATCAGATTCTAGCTGTCATTTTGTAGAAGGTACTAAATAAATGAAAGCTAGAATCTGATTGGTTGCTATAGGCAACATCCCCACTTTTTCAAACCCACAGCTTAGTAAATCTAGCCCTTGGTGTTCCCTCAGCCCATTTGCCTCTTATTCTTCTTTAACCCCCTATACACATTTATACTTTCCCTCTCTCTTGTAACCCCTACTGCTTATCGGTGAGATATTCTGTGAGATAAGTCTGCACCTTCATCTCTCTCCACTCCCATGGATGGTGGTGCTTGAGCTTATAGTGCATCTAGTGGAGGATTTTATTGCATTATATACAGAATATTATATCCAAATATCTTCTGGAGTTTCTTCCTCTTTATTCACAGTTTACCAGGGATAGTAGGATTAATAAAGTAGAGTTGATTGGTGTCACATCTCTGCAGGACATAGTTCTGAAGAGTATTCAATTGTCCTTTAATTTATCTTGATTTTGTTCACATTTCTCTACTTTCCTTCTGTGAGAGGCTTCTAGATTGCTAGCATAATTGTTACCTTTCTGTTGTACTTTCCTTACACCGGTTAAATGTTTCATTGAGCCAGAAGAATCTGGGTATACATCTATGTAGTTATCGTGCAGATCACAAGATTCATGTTTTATCGCACCAAAACACATCGCATCTGTTGATTTGGTTAGCTAAACATCCTAAAAATCATGGTCAACGATGGAACAATGTCGGGCAAATATGTCAGTGTGTGTATATACTCACGACCAGCAGTGTAGGCAGATATCTGTAGAGTGTACAGAGTCACAATAATTTCAGCAGATGGTTATGACAGATGAAGATCACAGATCTGAAGGTAAATTGTGTAGGTGTGTGCACATGAATTAGTATGCTCATTGGGACTTTTAATCATTGGTGAAATTATTATACAGAAATTGCAAATAAGATTACATAGGTGTGTACCCAGCGTTAGATTCTGTGGAGATAATCTAATTGCTCCATTTCAAATGCTTCATGCTCAAGAGAAGATGTGTCCCAAACTCAGTCCTAAGGAACTACCAACAGTTCATGTTTTCTGGATTTCTGTCTGTATAAACAGGTGGAGTAATTACGGACACAGCCAAACAGATTAACTCTCCTGTTTATGGTTAATAAAATTGTGAAAACATGAACTGTTGGTAGCCCGTGAGGACTGAGTTGGGACATCTGTGGTCTAGAGATTGAGGAAATGACTCCTTTTTAGGTATGCCACTACTTTGTATAGTCACAACTCTTGTCACCATACTTTACTGACACCAGTTTTCTTAACTCCATTTACACAGGGCTTTCACATTCATGATATAACTTATTGAGGACGACCTGTGGATTTATTATAGAGATTACTGTTCATATCTGAAGAAGGAATATATTTATAATATCTGATGAAAATCTATAACCTACTGTGCATTTGTCTCGCACTGTCCTCTCCCTCTCACCACAGCAGACTCATGGACTTAGGTAGGGATGGAGAATAAGGAAAGTTTTTGGCTTTACAATGGCCACTTTCCTGGTCCGTATATGTTTAATATTTCTCTCATACCATTAATTCCTCCTATAATTCCATAGCCTAACCAGTCTTCAGATCTTCTTTGCGAGTCCATCCATTGTGTGTGTATCTTGATACTTCTTCTGCATTAACACAACTGTGAAGGCTCACACTGGAACCCAATACCTCCATTCACATGGGAACACATTCCTGACACCACCTTTTGCTCTTCATAAAATGTACATAACTACTAGGTAGTACTACAATCATTTATGTAAACAATAAATCCATGCATAGACAACTTGCAGAAATAATTCTTACCAAATGTATATCTGAGAATTCAGGATGGTAAAAGACCATATACTTGAGGCCTGGTAGGAGAGAGCCTGCCAAGCGGGCAGTCACTGGCTGATGAGTTAGAAGCACCGCCATATGGCGTTCTAATTCAGAAGGTAGAAGAACGTTGGCTAGATTTAGTTTAGTATAAACCCTTCATTTATTTCATGTGTATTATTCAGCTTCGTATTACACAGCATTTGATATGTATTGTCAAATACTGACTTTTCTTGTAGCTTAAAAAGAACTCTCATTAACCTGAATTTACTGACAAAATCCACCATCCTCCCAACTCTCAAAATGGTCCAAAATCGTTTCTCAGTTATTCACCCTAACAGAGCACCTACCTTCTTTATGTTTACCATAGATGACCACAGGAAAACATCTCCACTCTCCTGATCTGTAACATACAGGGGCCGAACAAACCCCAAGTAGCTGATATAAATAAATGAATCTGTCGCCTACTAAATTATAATAGTATACAAGTTAACCCGTGCATGATACTCATGCATTCTAGTCAAATCAAGCTACTTAAGGTGTTAAAAAGGTTCTTGTCATGCATTTGGGCCATAGCCCAGGCCTCCTCAGGGGAAGAGCGTTACTTCCCGACGTAAGCGCCCTTTTCTAACGTGGTTTTGTCCACATGTCACCACCTCATCATTCGTCTCCATCACCTCATCCTTCATTTTCATCGACACATCTATCCAGATGTCTATCCAGACACAGGGATCTCTCTCAGCGGTCCTGAGTATCACACTCCTCTCACTCGGTCACCCCCGGCAACCACCAACCACTCCCCACTGTCACCCCCGGCAACCACCAACCACTCCCAACTGTCCCTTCTCCTTCAAGAAATATATATATATATTTTTTTAAAATCTTTATAAACACTTTTAACAATTAACAAATTAAATTAACAAAATAAAAAGTCTTAGTATACCAAATTTCAGCCCTTTCTGAATTTTTTTCCCCACACACACTAAGAATTTAGTAGGTCAGTGTATAACTCCGCCCAGCAGGTGGCGCTGCAGCTTGGTTTTATTTTTTCCACAAACACACAGACAGACAGACTAACACACGCCACTAAGCATTTATATTATAGATTGTAAATATGCCATTTATACTTATGTATGCACCTCTTCCTGCTCCCTTCTAGATTTGATTTTAATATAATATAATTTTTCAGTTTCATACCATCAAGGAAACTTGTGGGAAAAGACATTTGCTCCAGTTTTCATAACAACCGATCATACATTTGCATTATTTTTCTAAAGCATACAAGGAATATGACACTAATCTGGTTGCTATGGTTTAAATCAATGTTTTCCTGTCCACCCATTTTTTTTTAAATTACTATCCAATTAATTTCAGGGATATAATTATTGAAAAATGTTATGGACGGAACAGGACAATAAAATATAGAAAGAACCAACCGTTACCCCATTCCATACATACAAAGTATTTCTTGTCATTCTCCTCTTCTAGTGACGACGTTACTAGGGTTTATGGGCCCTGGTTAATAAAGGCTTTTGTTCATGCTGACAGAAGAAGATATTTAGTACATGAGCAACATCTGATGTGATTTGTTTTCTGCATACAGACATTGTATACCTTTTACACTTCCATTTTCAGAGAGTAGTAAACATAATCTAAGCGATCTATGTTTTGCATTTTCAGTTTGCATATAGCTTTAAATGCTGTTGACAAGCTTGGTTTAATGTGTTTGTAACCTTTGCAGGACCAATGGCCTCTGATTGGTTGGTTTAGCTCAGGGTTAAAAAAAATAAAAATGTGACAGTCCAGTGGTCATTGAACTATAGTTCCCAACATTACCGTATTTTGTTATCCAGCATGCAAAACTTAATTCTTACTGCATGATCAAAGAGACACAAGTAAGGACTGCATAGAACTCGTGTTTCTGAGATTGTGGGGCAGATTTATCAAACCTTCTGCAAAGGAAAAGTGGAAGTGTTGCCCATAGCAACCAGAACCTATCATTTATCTAGTGGATCATACTGTATGATAGCTAAAATCTGGTTGCTATGGGTAACACTTCCACTTTTCCTTTTCAGAAGGTTTGATAAATCTACCCCTTAGTGCATTACTTTAATCATTTGCTGAAACTTCCATTTTACAGTAGCAGGGTTTTAAATGACAAAGCTTTTGGCATAGTCCAGGCAGTATATCCGGAAGCGTGCAACTGCTGTCTGATGCATTTTTCTGACACAATGGTCAGTCATTGTCTCATTGATGGCTTACTAGGGTAAGTCTGCAGTCTGGCCAGTGGTTGTTTGAATTTTTTTTAACCATTTTCCATAATAGGTTATGTTATCCTTGTGATTTTATGTGACAATGAGGGAGGCAGAGTACAGCATCCAGTATGAACATAAGTTTTTCTGCCCTGATACTGAGTGGAGAACATTATTTAAGTTGTACAGTCGTTCTAGGCTAAAGAAACATTTGTGTGCGCCTGAAAAAAATATTTTCATATTTTCTAGAGAAGGCTGTCCATTGAGTACTGGTCCCACACCCTTTGAATTTCACATGAATGCTGTTTACTCAATCATCCAGAGGTTGTTCACTATACATTGTCATATGTATGTGAGTGTCTGTTCCACATCTCCATGCCACTAACACTACAGCGTATATATATTTGTGTTTATATAGTTATATAATATAGACTAGAATTGGATAATGACAGCAGAGCATGTCTTACATAAGTTCTACATCCTCAAAGTTGCAGATGTAGAACTTGTGTAAGACTATATAAGAAACACATGTAGCTTTTTCATGTGTATGAGTAGATTTAAACATGTAACATGTTAACTTTGTGGACTTGCTCACACCGACATACCTCTCGCACCTGTGTTTTTCCTGGAGCTCCTGTGGATCAAATGTAAAATAAATTTCGGCTTGTAGATGATTGATTCCTATGCAGTGAATGACAGAAGAAAGTGGTGCACTGTATAAGCCATGTGGTCCCAATCTGCACAGTGTTATTCATAGGGACGTACACCCTGCAGAATGGGAGAAATACAACCTTGTGTATGATCCATAATGTGTCATACAGATAGACATGGCTCTTGTTTGTATTTAGATATGACTGTTTTGCCTTTTGTGTAGTAACAACACCAATAAGCTAAACATAGTAATAGTAGACCTGGTCGGTTATGAACCACTTTATCCACATTCCTCCAGTGCCGCTCTGTGTGCACAAGTGCTTCTAACTATCACCAAGTACACTACCAGGTGGACTCAAGCAAACTATTAAATCAGTCTGCACTTACTGTGACAGGTCGGTGGATGCACTGGAAACGTTACATGAAGGTCCAACATAACGTTGAGGGCCACCCACTTCGTTCATTTAAACTACTACTCAGTGTATCTTCACTTTATATACAACGAGCAAGTTGCTTAGTGAGTTTATAACTGGCCAAAGGTGCAGGAGGGCAGAGTTTTACTACAAATGCAAATAAACAAGATCCCACATCATTCAACTGCCAGCCAACAAAACAAACCTAAAATTATGAAACCTGCTTCAAATGTATCAATAGTAAAAACAGAAGTGTTTGTATAAGTTTGCAAATACATTTCATGGTGCTTCCAGTAATAGGATGGCTATAACTTTAATCAATGAGAGTAGCAACATTGAGTTCCATATCCCTTTTATATTTTGTGTGTGACGTGTGTCCAATGGAATTTTCAGTTTTGAACTCGACTCACTGGACGTGGTAGGTGAAGACCAGGTAGCAAAACAAAGCAGTGTTGCTTCTAACAAAGTATGTTGTAAGGAAGAGTAGTTCTACAAGCACTGGTTGTAGATTACATGTATGATTTCTGGAACACGCTTCAAATCTGCATGAAAATAAAGAATATAGTGCTTTGGATTGAGTAGAGGCAGAATGGGAAGAGTATTGACACAAATGAATCCAGGTGCTGGTGACAACGATAATTATGTACCAATGGCTTCCTGTCTACTGTGTGTGAGCTTCCATTGTATCCCTCCTAGACCGTTCTATCCTCCTCCTAAAGCAGATGGCAAATTCAGTAGAGACTGTTGCTGTGTTAATTAGTAATCCCAATTAGACGTTTCACTTTCATGGCTTAGAATGACTTTGTTGGCTTCCTTAGTCATCATAATCATCTATAATTAGTGATGTCATTGTGAGGCAGAAGTACCAGGCAGCACATTGTGAGTTAGAGGAAAGGAACAAGCAAATCTTCTAGTAATGCCAGGTTCTGTCCCATGTCTATAAAGAGGCGCTACTTCTGTTTCTGTCAAGATTGACAGTGTCTGCAGATCCAGGGGTATAGTGAGCTCACTGGACAAAGCACGTAGCTCCACATTTATGTAGAGATCAGCACAGTGACAGCATACACGTAGTGATAACCTGCTGCATAACAGAAGAATGGAGACATTATAACTGTTTGAAAATTCTCTGGGGTCATGGGTTTGATTCCGACGAGGGCCGTGTGTGTGTGTGTGCCCCGTGTGGTAGGGAATTTAGATTGTAGACTCCACTGGGGCAGGGACTGATGTGATTACATATTCTCTGTTAATAAATACATCTTGAATAAAAGTTACTTCCTTTGCTATGTTTCTCACCAATGCCGAGCAAGAATCTGAAACCTTTTAATTGTTCCCTACCCCCATTCTGTGTCTCATGTGCTAATATTGGGCTTTGAATTGATGTAATTTAATCTCTGCCACAGAGGATGTAAAATGCTGGCTTTTCCCGGCAGCAGGATGGTCGGATCAGAAGGATTATAGGTACATGTAGAGTGCAGAGGAGGGGAAGAGTTGTCACAGTAACACGTCAGGGCTGGGTTATTTCTCCTGGAAACCAGCACTTCCAAGGACCATTATTACGTTCATGTTCCAGCCAGTATGTATACAAAGTAAATGTCAGTTATATGGAAAGTAAGGTAATTAGTCAGATGCACCCTTACATGTACAGGATTGCTGGGTAAGCCTTGATATGACAAGTTAACCTGCTGGTGTTTCATGGAACTCTGAGGATGTGGCCCCAGCAGTGGGTGGCTGTGACTTTATCCAGCTGTACCTGGCAGTGTCTGTAGCTGCAGCTTTCTAGTAACTGAGGACAGATTGACACTCAAACTTTTGACACAAAATGTTCATGTGTCTTAGCTGGCTCACGGCTAAAGAGAAATGGGCTGTTGACAATTGGCTTTCTCCATTAGCTAGAGAAGCACAAGACTCCTAACAGGGTTAGGCGCCTCCTACAGGAGACGGGACTTCATTAGGGAGCTCAGTTTTTCCCCTGTACATATTTTTAATCTGTCCTCTGGTATCTTAGTTTGTTTCTGTGTACAGGCTTCTGGGTATGGATTTTTTTTTATTTATTTATTTTTTATTCCTCTTTTTTTGGGGAAAGGATGTTTTTGCTTTGCTGTAGCAGAGATGTTTTTTTTTTTTGGTTTTTTTTTTGTTGTTGTTGTTTTAACATCCTAAACACCCTCAATTTCCTAGTATACCCTTAGTAAACTGTATTCGTGTGACTGCTACCAGACAATGCCCCCTCAGTTTATGCATACCAGCAGCTGAGACCCTCCAGGGTTGGTTAAGCTGGTAACTTATATACCGAACTTTCCCACTACACTTTTGTCATCCATCACCCATCCACTTCATCAGGTAGGGACCAAATCTCTGGCAAATTCATTGCACAATTTTCTCTATTGGTGGTCTCCTTCTCTTTTTGAGGAAGGGGAAGTCCAGGACCAAGGTGGATCAGTCTGTTGTCTCTGTCGCTTTGGAGCATCCAAAGAATCCATCAGATTTGTATTATTCTTTATATGGAGAACACGTATTTGGTGATATGTAACTTAATGAAATTAAGGCTTTAGTTAATAACAGTAAAGCTGATGATTGGTTACATATTTTCCTATATTCTATGGTTCCCAATGGTAGGTGGTTCCTGTGCCCAGTGACTTGTACAATGAGAAGTGCATGTGCTGCTTTAATTGCTAAAGTTCTCCTTTTATGGAGCGTACAATCCTCTTTGACATTAGATGCCTTGATTTGTGTTGGGATGTCCGACAAAGTGTATGGGACAGGGTGGTGGCATTTGGGAAGATGGAGTTGAGTGGAGCAAAGTTTTTCATTTGTGTAGTTTAATTATTAAAATAGAAACGTGTTGAATAAGACACATGTTTAGTGGCCTTCCTTGCAGACACAGATAATTTCACATTTCTAGGGGTACTTAAAGCAGTGTAAAGGAAAAAGATTTGAAAGTGCCACATACAGTAAAGGCAATTCCCCATGTCCACCTCATTGTCTTGATTAGACTTAGAAGCAGTTTTGCAGCAGAAATATTGAGGAGGTGGATCTAAAGTGGTAGATAGTAAGGGATTGTTGTTACATTCGCAATTAGCGCAGGGTGCCTCATCAGAGGTTTTCTCATGCCCACATACCAAAGTGCACTTTTAGTTTGCGGAAGCGTCTCCAAAGACTGGAAAGTAGGTGTGCACCTTTATGCATTGGGTGGAAAAAAGTGGTCCCAATTTACTAGGGATTAGTGACATCAATGGGGCAGAAAGCCATGTAAAGGTGAGGTCACTAATTCCTGGTAATGCTACGTTCTCTTGTATGTTGGCTCAGTCAATTAGAAAAAGAAAAAGGGGATAAAGAGGAACGGAGAGAGTTGCCCGAGAATAGTCACAAAGGTGGACAGTTTGAGGTAAATTCTTATTGCTAAAGGGAATATATAGAAATTGGAGAGTATGGAGAAGTAGGGAGTGGTACAATAAGGAAACGGCGACAGAACTCTACAAGAAACCGTGAAATTAGACCCAGAAGTAATTGGAACTCCCGTTGAATTAATGATTTTATGTATAGGATAATTATTGGAAACATGCAGAGTGTATACATATCCAGTTCCTCTCCAAATCCTGTCACCTCCTCCTCCGTAACATCACGAAAATCCATTCACTCCTCTCTCAGGAAGCAACCAAAATCCTGGTCCATTCACTCTTCATTTCTCGTCTCAACTATTGCAACCTCCTTCTCACTAGCCTTCTTGACTCTCACTTTTCTGACCTTCAATTCATACAGAATGCTGCGACTAGGCTCTTCTTCCTTTCCTGTCACACATCCTCTGCTTCTCCTCATGTGCAAATCCCTTCATTGGCTCCCTATCCATTTCAGAACTCAGTTTAAGCTCCTTACTCTCACTTATGAAGTCCTTACTGACACTTCTCCCCCTTACATCTCTGACCTTGTCTCGAGGTACATGCCTGTCCAACACTCCGCTCCACCTCTGACCTCCACCTCAAGTCACCTCTCACTACCTCCTCCCATGCTTACCTGCAAGACTTCTGTCGTGCTGCCCCCATTCTTTAGAATGCCCTACCCCTACTCAACTCTCCCCCAATCTTCAGTCCTTCAAACGCTCACTCAAAACTCACCTTTTCAAGCTTGCCTATCCTACCACCTCCTAACCATCTTATCCATCACCATTCTCTCCCAGTTGGTCCTACCGTCTCTCACCACCCCTCCCTCTAGAAAGTAAGCTCTCACGGGCCTCTCTACCAATTGTCCCATGTCTGTCCGCAGTCTGACTCCCTTGTACGTCCTGTCATGTCTTTTGCTGCACTCCGTGTGAGTCCCCACAGCATTACTCACACTCATCTGTGCTACTTATAAGTATTACATCATTTATTTGTTACCTACCTCTGTATCCGGCGCTACGGAATCTGTGGCACCTTTATAAATAGTAATAATAATAATAATACTGTTTAACCGTATAATGATGATAACCATAATTGTTAAGAGTGTACTAAAGTAGAAATAAGTTTGTAGACACGGGTTCAACAGTAATTATTTTAATATTGAGATGCTCTCTAAGGGTAGCTAGAGATTTATTGAATGAGAGGTAAAAATGCTAGCCTATCTATTTATCATTAGTTGTGATATATGTTAATCATAATCCCTATCAGTGTCATCCTGTTGTACCAAACAAATTACCTTGCATCCCTATTAATCTTTATTCCTATTCTAATATATATTTTATCTATTCATATTGTACATGCATGCTTGTTTCTATATGTTCTATACTGCATTTTGTTTCTCCACTTATGACTAAATATCTAGCTTCCGTAATTAGCTTTGTCATTAATTAGCAACGCATGAGGACACCATTTGTGGATTACTGTATCTGGTTGTAGTATTCCTTTGTGCAGTATAGACTTTACAGTGTCATAATGATGTGTTTTATCTTTACGCTGGCATTGCTCTAAACATTGCATTGTGAAGTTTGGCACAGTCTTCTCGTATCCTTTGCGGAAGCTCAGTTTCTTGTGTAATGGAAAGTTTTTGTAAGTAAATATCCCTGTGGTTTGTTCCAGGAGATCGAACCTGATGCTAAAATTGATGGAGAGACTGCATCGGATAATGACAGTAAAACAGACCCTGCCGGCACTCAACAAGGCACTCCCACTGATGACACTCCTGAAGTCCTCAACCGGGCCTTGTCCAACCTGTCATCCAGGTCATACGTCTTTCATATTATGGTCATACGGTCTTGTGTAATGTACAAAGTAAACACTATTGTCTTGTGTACCTTACCAAGTGTTATTTCTACCTGCACTCAGCAAAATGAACTACTTTACTACAGTTGTGTTTGTTTAGCGCATGAGGGTTAAATGCTCATTGTGATGAGAACATCACTGTTAATGAAAAGAGACAACTGGCTGTTGACTTGAATGCATTCACTAACTGCACTGTAAGCAGATTACAGGGAAACCACTGCACTGCTAAATCCCAGCTGGCAGAGATACTAATGGATTGGTG
This sequence comes from Mixophyes fleayi, assembly GCF_038048845.1. Taxonomy (NCBI): domain Eukaryota; kingdom Metazoa; phylum Chordata; class Amphibia; order Anura; family Limnodynastidae; genus Mixophyes; species Mixophyes fleayi. The sequence goes on from NC_134405.1 coordinate 69,985,818, forward strand.
CAATGATGAAAATAAATCTCTTTCTCTCGGTCTGTTTTAAACCTAAATTTAATGTTCTTGGAAATGGTTAAATCTGAGGGTTTCTTTTATTCCTAGTTCACATTTTCTTTATTAAGGTTATTAAGTTAAAAATGTTTTTCCTTCTGAGGGTTTACCTATGTGTTTACTTGGCTGTGTTCACTAAAACATCTCAGAACTGTAAATGGATTTAAAGGCTTCTTTTGATATTTTAAAATACCATGATTCAGCGTTCTCTCTACTGATTAAGGCATGAGTAGTACCATTGCTAAGTGATGTATCATTCACATGCTGTATCCTATCCTATATCCCGCAGGTCTCATTGAATGGTACTCTTCCAAATGTCAGCCTAACAGATTACATTGTTGTGTTTTAAAATGTGTAGCACTAACATTTTATTTTTTTAATTACTTATTAATTCCTATAAAGCTCTGGTAGCAGTTCCCATCCATGTGTATGGTGGTGTCACAGGGGCACTCCTGTTCTCACCCATGTTAGATAAATTGTATTATCCATTTGAGACCGTAAATGCTGAATTTATCAAGGTTTCTGTTACATTATGTTTAAATGTGTCTAGTCTGCTAGAACAGGGGTAATTTAGGAGTGCTCCTATGTCCCCAGATGCCTTTGGAGCAGCCATGTTTGAAATATCACATGCCAGACGTATAAACTGTTACACAATACCATGTTATCAGGATTATAGGGTGCGCTTACAGTGGGATAGTCTACTGTGTCCAGCTTGCCAGCTGATGACTATCAATGATTGGTAAAGGAAGACGGGGCCAGGTTAAAACTTTGAATGTCTGTCCCTTCATCTCATTAGTCATATATCGCATATCGTTCTACACATCCTAAAGGAAAAGCATGTGTCAAATATAACATGAGATTACAATGACAAGGGGGGGAAAGATTTTGAGACACCTGGGTGTGTGTGTGTGTGTATATATATATATATATATATATATATATATATATATATATATATATATATATATATATATATATATATATCCTCATCCATCATCATCCATCATCCATCATCCATCATCCATCATCCATCATCCATCATCCATCATCCATCATCCATCATCCATCATCCATCATCCATCATCCAATATTTTTAAACTGATCTATAAAAGTGGTTTGTATAAAACGTCTGCATATGTCATTAATATTTTATTATACTATATATGGGTCAGAACATCCGCAGATTTTGTCACTGCTGAATGCTTTCTCTTGTAGTATTCTGTTGTGGAATACTTTTGTTTTTGTTTTGTTACCATTAAAATGCCCATGTATATACTTACTGGCCTATCGCTGTGTATTTTCTCTCTGATTAGGTGGAAGAACTGGTGGGTGAGAGGCATTCTAACTCTGGCCATGATCGGCTTTTTCTTCATCATCATCTACTTGGGACCCATTGTGCTCATGATGATTGTAAGTATGACCTGGGGGTTTCTCTACGTGTGTAAGCCTAAAGTGTGTTTTTACATGCGTCTTATTCCTCCTGCAGGTGATGTGTGTCCAGATTAAATGTTTCCAGGAAATCATCATGATCGGCTACAACGTCTACCATTCCTATGACCTTCCCTGGTTTCGTACACTTAGCTGGTAGGTAAAGGAGCCGGGACGGGTGCATGTAAATCTAAATCTTAGGCAACTGATCCAATTACATCTCTTGTTTTTTTTCCAAATGGCAGTATTCATTCTAGATTGATGTGTCATGAAATCTGCTTTTTATTTTATTTTCTTTCTTTTTGGGTACCATCTCTTTAAAGGTTTGGGGGTGGGGAGTTTGAGTTGTTTTTTTTCGCACCCCCCAGATTTTTTGTGCGTATTCCCAACTATCATATTGATGCACCTCTACGTATCCAGTTGCTCTATAAAGCACTGCGTAACCTTTGTATGTCTTTAGGTACTTCTTGTTGTGTGTCAATTACTTCTTCTATGGAGAGACTGTCACCGACTACTTCTTTACATTAGTCCAGAGAGAGGAGCCACTCAGAATCCTCAGCAAATACCACCGCTTCATCTCCTTCGCCCTCTACTTAATAGGTAGGTTGTCCTGTATTGCTACTTCAAGTAGTTATTAATATAAACCGCACTACACCATGCTTGCTTTATGAAGTATTCTATGTACTGTGAAGTACATTAAGTACCTCCAGCAATTTGTGTTTTAAAGGAAACGTCCACAATGGGCTCAGATGGGTGGGGGGATCTTGGAGAAGCGGTCCTTGCGCCTTCCCTGGGCTCATATAGGTGGGGGATCTTGGAGAAGCGGTCCTTGCTCCTTTCTTGGGCTCAGATGGGTGGGGAATCTTGTTGAAGACATCCCTGCTCCTTCCTTGGGCTCAGATGGGTTGAGAAGCTTGGGTAAGCGGTCCTTACACCTTCCTTTGGCTCAGCTGGGTGGGGGGATCTTGGGGAAGCGGTCCTTGCTTCTTCCTTGGGCTCAGATAGGTGGGGGGTCTTGTGGAAGCGGTCCTTCCCTGGGCTCATATAGGTGGGGGATCTTGGAGAAGCGGTCCTTGCTCCTTTCTTGGGCTCAGATGGGTGGGGAATCTTGTTGAAGACATCCCTGCTCCTTCCTTGGGCTCAGATGGGTTGAGAAGCTTGGGTAAGCGGTCCTTACACCTTCCTTTGGCTCAGCTGGGTGGGGGGATCTTGGGGAAGCGGTCCTTGCTTCTTCCTTGGGCTCAGATGGACGGGGGGGTCTTGTGGAAGCGGTCCTTCCCTGGGCTCAGATAGGTGGGGGGATCTTGGAGAAGCGGTTCTTGCTCCTTTCTTGTGCTCAGATGGTTGATTCGGAAATGAATAAATTGTTAGACCAAGAGGTCATAAAGTGAAGGTGAAAGATAGCAGGAGGAAGCAGATGTTCAACAGCGAGATTACAGAGTTAGCTTCCCAGCTGATGTGATGGGAGTTGACTAACAACCATAGTAGTAACACACTTATAGTGTGAAAATAAAATAAAAAACAAGCAAAATATTTTAAAATGTGAACAAGGTGTAACAAGAAATCAAAATGAGGACACAAGATGGACCAGTCAGTGCCTCTGTGCATAGTACGATCTATGTCTATACAATGTACAGTTTTGGATGGCTGTATATTGCTTATAGGACCTGATTCATGTTCAGAGATACATCCGCTTGTGTAGTGTATCTTTCCCAGAAATGGACCTTACGCCAATGAACGCAATTACATGCAATTAATGTCCAAATGAAAATGGCTCAATTGACTATGACTTGAGAGGCGGAACAGGGGAAGGAAGAGGGAAGGGTCAGATTAATGCAGGCCATGTAAAATAAGGGTGTTTCAACGTAGATGTGGACGATTCAAGACCTGTGTTTGTCGTAAGGTTACGCTTGTTTTCAGCCATATCTTTTGCACCCGCTACAGGTCAGGTGTAATTTCTGACTGATAGTGATTACTGACACTGCATAATCTTTGATTTAAAAAGTACACTTATGCCTGCCAATAGCTATAGCAGAACAGCTGTATACAACTAAGATATACTATTTAAATGCAAAGAGTATTTATATAAATGATTATACTTTTAAGAGATAAATTTAATGATCAGAAAAAAGTCTTTTCATTCTTAAGTGACCTTTAACTGTACTTACACATGTGCGCGTACGCTGTCTGTTCTGTGTCCTCATACGGCAAGTACTGTTTAGGCAAAGCATACTTCTACCTAGATTCAAATCGAGATGTATCTTAATGTACGCTTGCGTGCAAGCTGCGCTTGGACATGAATCAGGCCCATAGTGTACAGTATTGTGCTTCAAACCATGTGCTTATTTTACCTTTATGTGGCATGTAGATATACAAGTCTTGTGTATGATACAGGTATAAAATGTTGACACATGCATAAAACACTTTTTTTTTTTACATCTAGGGTTCTGCATGTTTGTGCTGAGTCTGGTGAAGAAACATTACCGTCTACAATTTTATATGGTATACACATTGGCTTTAATCTTGTGTACAGCCTAATGGTATTTTCAAGGGAGTCTACTTAAGAGAACTTCCCACCAATGGCATGAAGTATTTGTGCATAGTGTATGGGTGGTGGCATAGAGAGAAGATTGTCGTTGATAGGGGATAACAAGCCAACATTCCAGATATCAATCTATTCTGAGTAAGATAAAACATGAGTTTATTTCTGTTAGCACAATAACTGTAAGTAATGTGTGTTGCTGTTGATAGATCTTTGTCTTGCTCAGTGGTTAATGCTGTTCTGTCCCCTCCTCAATCTTCCTCCGCTTTGTAAGTAATAACTAGTACATATGATACCGCTGTGCTACAAATCCGCACACTGTGGCTCCTCGTACAGTAACAAAGCCCACAGTATACTAAAATGGTGATAAGCCTATGCAAAGCTTTGGACAATCCTGGTCAAACAGCATGTTTTATAAAATCTCTAGTTCACCCCATCTCTGTGTGTTCCAAGCTTAAATACGTATTTTAAAGCACAATTACTATTTACTTTAACACATTGGGGGATAACTTAATGCTGTGACTGCGGTTACAATAAATGTATGGAAAGGTACTATTTCTTGGTGAATGTAAAGCCTATAAACAGTTTTTTCTTGTTAAATGAATGTTTTATATAAACACTAGTTTGTTTTAATTTGTTTTATATTTTGTTTGCAATTCAATACCTGTTGTGAAGTAAACCACTAAAAATCACACGTTTTGCACACTAGAAGGTGTCTATATTGTCTATATTGTGTTTATATTGACCATAGAGCCACCAAGTATCTTATTAATCATGAACAAGTGCAGAATGTTTGCCTGGTATTTCTTATCAAGAACTTTTGGCACAAACCTCATTCTGAACAGAATGTAACATTTCCAAGACTAACAGGCATCCAAAGCTTAATTGTCTACACAGTTAGTATAAAGTCCTTTTAACAAGTGGCTATTTTGATGCTCTTTACATGGCTGATTTAATATCAAAGCAGAATGGAGGGGCTGCCATAGTACTCCTGCTTATACAGAATTATACCTTAACTGCACTCAAGATATGGTGTCTGTAGGAGTGTTTGGTTGGGGTGGCTGCGCCTGTTTATTCGCAATGGCAACAATTTTACTATTTTGCAGCTTTATTAACGGTTTTTGTTTGTGGCTAAAACTCTTCTTTTTGATTTGCTTTTCTAGTTTGGCTGGACTCATGTCACTCTCCTGATTGTTGTTACACAGTCACACTTAATAATTCATAACCTGTTTGAAGGCATGATCTGGTGAGTTCTGATTCTTCTACTGTTAGACATAGTCCTGTTACCTGCAGCAAGTGTTCTCTTACATCAGACAACAGCTTATCATTTCACTAGTAACTAGTGACCTTATTGGCGTCCCTAAACAAGTCCAGTTTGAACCTGGACATGGGTGCTTAATATGAGAATATGAAAGTCAGTATTTTCTTGTTAAGTGATTAATTGCAATGTTTGTCAGCGCTTTAGAGAAGCCTGTTAATTGACAGGTTCAGTCATTGTATGAAAACAAATGTATGGAATATTCCGTCTATTACAATATACTGTTTTGTTTTCTTACTTTATATTTTATCATTGTTGTATAAAAATCTACTAGAAATTTTATTTCTCACATATCCCATGGCTAGGATGTCCTACAGTTGTTGTCACCCATCTACTCCAATGTTCTTGTGGTAAAGCGAGTCTTTGAAATACTATGCATTTTATACCCTGTGTGGCTGTTTTGTCATATGTTCAGCTGCTTTAAGCTAGGCGCACACTACAGAAAATGTCTCCTGATGCGATATCTTTAACGATTTTATCAACGACTAAAAGTCCCAATCAGCGTGCTGATTCATGTGTGGACACGTACACAATTTACCTTCAGATCTGTGCTCTTCATCTGTCATACCCATCTGCAGAAAAAATTGGGACTCTGTAAACTCTATGGAGATCTGCCTACACTGCTGGTCGTGAGTGCATACACACTGCAGAATTTGCCTGACGTTGTTCCATCATTCAAAGAGATTTTTAATCTGTTTATAGAATCAAATCAAACAATACAATGTGCTCTGGTGCAATAAAACATGATCGTGGGAGCATGCACACTAATGCGATATCAGACCTAATAGTCGTTTATTGTGTGATTGGCACGATAATCGGATTAGAATCCTGTATTGTGTACCCAGCTTTATGCAGATGACCCACATGCCAATATCACTTATGATCATGGCAAATTGTGTGGCCCCACAAGCAAAAAAGCCAATATTGGATCGCTAGTTGTATCCGGTCAGCAGATGACTGCTATTATGTTCTCACAGGTCCTTGTGTGAGTTGGTTGCTCATGATCTATAACTTGCCAGTCTGACCGCTCACGTTTGTGGCTAAATTGGAAAGTGTTTGTGCTGCTCTGTCCTTAGGCCGAGTGACAGGATTAGCCTGTGTATGTACAGTGGAGAAGAAAACTCCCTAAAACACTACACTCGTCAATATAGCGTACTGTTCCTGTTTCAGCAATATTGCTCTAACACCTCTTTTTTACTATGCTAACACATTGCAAAGATGGTGAGATCTAAGGCAAATAATTGTATGATTATAAAACCACTTTGTATTTCTGCGTTGCTCTCTGTATAGTACAGGCCGCATAGTGTCCAGGTATATTATATTTAACATGAATAATAAAGCATGTATAAGTAGTGTAGAATAGGTTTGTGCTGGGGGTGCCTTAGTTTATGAACTCCTGCGTGGTGGACTGTTCACAATCTTCATATCTAGAGTTTTCTGCAGATGAAGTAACTAATAGACTGTAAGCTGGATAATGGGTCTGATCTCTTCCTCTTCAGCTCTGAAGCTAAAACCGATTTTAATATGTCCAGCCATGGGAGATTTATGTCTGCTGTAAGGGTAAAATTTGGTAGAAATCTATTCTGTGTATTTGCATTGTATTATGCAATCCCAAAAGCACACAATCTAATAGTGGAGGGTCTGGTTCATGGATGAGACATCTGAGGCCATTGCCTTAGGCTGGGTACACACTGACCCATGTGTTATCTACAACGATTGTGCCAATGTCTGAAAACAAAAAGTCCCGTTCAGCTTGCTGACTCCTGCGTACGTACATGCAGATGCAGGTATAGTTATGAAACTGCCAATCGTCTCTAAGGTAAATACTAGTACTACGTTTTGCTGCTGGACCTGTAGCAGATAAGATACACAACATGTTAGGTTCCCATCAGCCTAAGTTGTTAGGAATTAAGTGTTTTCTCAGTTTTTATAAACATTTGTGGAGTTTTTTTTGGAATAAATGCCCCCACCCCCCTGACCCCAGAAAAAAAAAATCCTAATACTATTGTTTTTATTTGCTTTGCCACTGCCAGGAACGCAATGAAGAGCTAACCCACAACATGTATCCATAACAATGGACAGATCTTGCTCTGGCTGAGAATTTTATGACCATTTTAAAGAATTTGTGAATAAATAGAAGCTTGTAGCCGGGCTATTTACAGACACAATGTCAGTCACTTTGTGACATACGTCCTCAGAGATGTTGCAGCTTTCTAAGGATGGGTTCACGCTGCAGAAATTTTCCGACCAATTTGTTTTCTATAACGATTGTACTAACAGCTGAAAGAAAAAGTCATGATCAGCATGCTGATTCAGGGATACACACTATACATGAAAATAATTACCCTCAGATCTGTGCTCTTCATCTGTCATAACCGTCAGCTGAAAAGATAATGACTCTGTAATCTCTATGGAGGTCCTGATAGTGAGAGCACACACACTGCAGGATTGGAAGTTCCATAGCTGAGCGAGATTTATAGTTCTGCTGAACAATCACATCAAACCGTGGTTGGTGCTTTGGAACAGCTAGCGTTCATTGTCTAAGTGTACACACTAATTTGATAATCGGGCTGATTGGCCCAATAATTGGCTGAAAACACTGTAGTGCAGTGGTTCCCAAACTGTGCGCCTAGGCTCCCTGGGGTGCCTTGGAGATCTCACAGGGGTGCCTCGGGCAGGGCCAGTGCTAAGCAAGGTGGGGGACTACTTGGTAATTATTTTGGCTTAGGGGTGCCTTGAAAACATTTTGGAAACCCTAAGGGTGCCTTGAATTGAAAAAGTTTGAAATACACTGCTGTAGTGTGTACCCAGCCTGAAGCACAAGGCTTGTTTCTAATATTGTGTTCCTTTTCCTGAAGGTTCATAGTGCCTATCTCATGTGTCATCTGTAACGACATCATGGCATACATGTTTGGGTTCTTCTTTGGCCGAACTCCTCTAATCAAGGTAATTACATCACACAATATTGTTTCACAGCATCTCTAATTGTCTTTGCATGCATTGTTGTTCTAGTGCCTTGCTGGAGACGGATATTGTTATCCATGTACAGGTCAATAGTAATAATAATAATGAATGGATGTGTAAATTCTGTTGGATTATGCTATTGGTCCTCTGCATTGTTGTATATTTTAGTTTTTCCTTTAATTATATTTTGTGCAGTTCAGTTAGAGTAAATCTGCATTGGGGTTCTTCCCTTGTGTGGTGCCAACAAGCTTTATGTGTGTGGGTTGGGGTGGTGTGTAAGTCTTTGTTTCCAGCTTCTTCCCCCGACTCTGTTACTTTGACCTCTGTGAACCCACCCCTCTTCCTGTGTACTTATAGTAAAGTGAACGTGGGAGAGTTATGTCTTCTCAAAAAAAAAGTCAAGGAAGTAATGAATGTTTTTCAAATGATTTGCCTTCTGTAGAGTATACTGGTGCATAGTTATAGCAAGCCTTCCAGCACAAATAATCTTATATACCTATAAACAGATCTGTATTTCACAGTATTACTTAAAGGGTTAGGACACTGCAGGTTTTAAGGACAGTCCAATTCATCTTCAGTCATTTTTAATGTAGCTGTCCAGAGTAAATATATGAATGATCGGCAATCTCTGACCTGCTGAAGAGATTACTATGATTATGAAGTGTGCTCTCTAGCGTTCCTCTTCTCTGTCCTGATTTGGTTCTCCCCTGTGCTCTCGCCAGCTGTCGCCCAAGAAGACGTGGGAAGGATTTATCGGAGGTTTCTTTTCTACAGTCTTGTTTGGGTTACTGGTAAGTACTGTGCTCTGCCAGGTATTGTATGTATTTTGTCATTGAGTAGAAAGATGAACTGTTAGCAGAACCTGATGGTCAGCCATCATCATTCTGGCTGAAAATGTGACAGCTGTGTATATTTCTTAGTTTCTATATGCCAGCTTCTAAATTGTTCTATCAAATGCCAGTTTTCCTATTCTCTCATTTTATGTTTAATTCAGAATTTGTAGGAGAGCTGTGTTATCTCTCTCTATGCACAGGAAGTGGTATTCCCGTATCGGGAGCCAGCTGGTGGCTCTCTGCCCACAGCGTTCATAATACTGCTGAGATGCTAAGGCAGTCATGTAAGACGCCCAAGCAGAAGCAAGGGAGAGTTAATTCAGTGTTTTTCCAGGTGGCTTACTAGATCCATACAAATGGATCTAATGGTTTATCGATCACCATTAGATCTAGTTTACCTTGGAGTGCTGGAAATACAAGAAATCTATTTTATGGTTTGGTGACTCTGCAAACTCTCTCTTGGATACAAAATTCTGCATATTAAATAAAAAAAGTACAGTAATATGGAAAATACCTAATTTATTTAACTGCTGTAAGAGCTAAAATAACACATGTGCAATAGTGACTGGTAGCCATTGTGACACACTATGGAGATGTTTGAGAGATCCCGAATGATATATGAACATCATGGTAACTGCACCTTCATGTATTCTGTTATCCCCAGCACTGCACAAGCCACCCATTCCAGGGGCAAACGCAGGATTCGAGGAGGGGGGTTTCTGCGCCACAATACAAGTGGGTGTGTCCAGTATGTGTAGGGGCGTGGCTACAAACACACACTGTGTCGAACACAGATATGAAAACTGTCCCATACACAGACACACACAAACATGTAAGCTGTCATACACACACATACATAAACGCATAGATATGTAAGCTGTCACATACATAAACACACACATACATAAACACACAGATATGTAAGCTCATACATACATACATACATACATACATACATACATACACACACAGATATGTAAGCTGTCACATACACACACATACATAAACACACAGATATGTAAGCTGTCACATACATACATACATACATACATACATACATACATACATACATAAACACACAGATATGTAAGCTGACACATACATACATAAACACACAGATAGGTAAGCTGTCACATACATACATACATACATACATACATACATACATACATACATACATACACACACACACAGATATGTAAGCTGACATATACACTGACACACACATTCTTACCTTCTTCTGCTGCTGCCTCCTGCATAACACCCATGCTGGCCGTGTGGGAGGAAGGGGCGGGGCCAATATGCCGGCAGAGAGCTGTGCTCACACAGCAGGGGACTGACTGAGACGATTACAAGCAGTAGTGGCTGGTCCCGGGAGAGGGGCCAGCCACTGTAAGCATACAACACCCCAGGTAGGAGAGGGGTTCCTGGGGACTAGGAAACCCTTCCTGGGTGCGCCCCTGCATTCCATTCATCGCCCCTTCTTTTCTACCCTCTGCATTCTTCTTGTTTGCAGCCATATCCCTGTTATATTTTAAAATAACATGACCGGAATAAAAAAAAAAATACTGTTGCGGACATTGCTATTGCCATGGGCAAAAGGACAGTGCTGAGGTACCGGCAGACGCCAAGGTCCAAATTTGTACTGGCTGTGTCTTCCTGCAGTAATGTTTGCGGAATCTTCATTACTCCAAGTATCACCACTACCGTTCCTTCCTGTTTCTTGTTAATGTGTATTTATTCTCTCTGTAGCTGTCCTATGTCATGTCTGGGTACAATCACTTTGTATGTCCCGTGGAATTTAACAACGATTCCAACCGATTTACTGTGGACTGTGAACCATCAGAACTCTTCCAGTTACAAGAATATCCTATACCCGCCATGCTTCAGTCCATCATCAGCTGGGTAAGGACGACAAATGTCAGATCTGTACTTATGAACAAGTCCATCTGTCACTGTGGTTTTATCTTCCTTTTATATTTCATAATGATGTACAGTAATGGGTTATATAAGATGACAAATACAAAAGGCAGACACTATTTGGATCACTAAGCAATTTTAGTTATGTTTCCTTTACCTTCTACTATACAGCACTGTGTAAACACTTAGGTTATTTTTTTAGTTTCTCCTGTCATAAGAGTATCACTCAGTGGTTCCACTTTGTTGTAGTACTCATTGTATTTTAGTTTAAAGTGCACCTATCACATGTGCCTTCTTTACAATACGCATGACTCCTGGTTTTGGTTTAATTTAGTGCAGGCATGTTATTAGAAAGAGATGATGGGATGAACAGGGCCATTGCACTCAGGAGACATACCTGACACCAGCTCAGAGCTGTAATATTAATGGGATGTATTTTGTACCTCCTAATCGCGCTTCAGTGGAGAATTGTATGCATTTGGGGGAAGTGTTTAAAAAGCAAAGCAAAAAAAAAAGCCACACAGTTGTCATATGTAATAGACGACCCTGATCTCCTCTTTCAGAAAAATGCTAGAGTTCGGAGGTTGGACTATAGATCTGACGTTTACATAATTGCACACCGTATTTCAGCCTCCTGGCAAACCTAGGTGCACATCTTCTTAAAGATTAAACAGAAAGAGTGTGCGATGTGGTCCATCTCAGTGCGCTTTGCAGTGCGCTTTGTAAACATGACTCACTGTAGGGAGCCATTTTAAGCAAGTATTTATTAGAATGCAGGCTATTAACTCACAAGTGATTAGAGACCTCAGCAGGACCTCCATAATAGTTATTTGTGGTGGTTTGGTTAGGGACCGTCCTCAGAGACCGCCATTGTTACTCTAGCCCTACCAGATCATGCAGATTCGCTAGAGTAGAAGATTGGGAGATTAACTGTTATCTTCAAGGATGAAAGGTGTGTAGTGCTTAGATCAAATTATTGTACAGCTGTACTATTGTACAGCACATAGGACCTAGGGCTAACCAGTTAGGTACTGCATTCAGTACATGCCGCATTGCCTAGCAGCTTAAATCACCAGGAAATCTGCTGTCCTCTTACAGCAGGGAGAGCTGCAGTACTAAATGACCTGGAGACTAACCATGCTAGATGGAAGGATGGGGGACAGCAGTAGCGGAGATGGCCACATAGGCTGCCCTGGTACTGTTATGGGGCGAGGTGGTGAGAGGGGCCCCAGCGCTGGTCTATCGGCTACTGATGCCTCCACTCTGCTCATGTCCAGGTACTTGCAGAACAATAGAGGGCTAGTCCTGCTGCACATACTCAGAAGAGCAGATCACCAGGCCCCTCCTCAAATTTTGCTATGGGGAGCAACAATTGAGTGTTACTCACCTGGGGTCACATTTTTTTATTTTTTTATTTTATTATTTTTAATTTACATTTTATTTTAAAGTTCCAGTATACATCTCACAGTGCTGGAAGATGAGGGGATGAAATGAACTTCTTACAGTGCAGGAATATAACATGAGAAGTTGGAGTGAGAGTCCTGCTGGCAATAGTTTAGGGGGTAGTATAGAGCGGGTGTTGTAATCTGCAATATCAGAATGTCCAGTTGTGTATGGTACTTCTTGTATTGTAGCACATGGTTACAACATGCTGTGTACAGGAAGTCATGCCGTATGCTTTTGTAAAGTAACATCTAGTGGCTGCACTGCAGAATACACGTGACAGCCTGGTATTGCGTACATTGTATTGCTACCTGGATTAAGGTTGCGTTTTGCTTTCCATGTCCTCTCAGAATTAATAAAAGTTTAGTAAGTCATTAGCATGTAAGTGAAAGCCTTCCGGTTATATACAGGTAATATCCATAATAAAAAGTTAGCAACCTCTACAAAATACTTTAAGTTTGTTAACAAATAACACATCAAAACCATAGTGTGGTGTGAAACATACAGGGACAAAGCACATAGCAAACATGGAGAGTCAACCGCAGGACCCTAGTCTGGATGCTGCCGTTGATCCACACTCCAGCCCAAGCATCGCCAGGTAGAGACAGACAAACAGACTTGCTTCCTTCTCATCTCTCTCTGTAACTTATAGTTAGGGGTCCCAGGCAGGCTTGCTGTTTATTGAATGGTGCCTGGTACCCACTTGAGAATGAATCGGATGCAATAGTGAGCTAGAACCAGAGAGCGGCTCATTGATGAACAAAAGGTGTATTGGAAATTGCTAGTCAGAGCTGCTTTAATTTGTGGAAAAATTGTCTCTATATAAATTTTCCATGTAGTAAGAAATGTTCCTATAATTTTATTTTTCCCTTTCGTGCCATCGTATTGATCCAATCCATTCTAAATAAGTAAAACAGCCTATTAGTAGCTATGCTGGCTGCATTTCTGGAATGAATTTAGGAGAACGTATGTAAATATATACAGATATTGAGACGCACACAAGCTGTGTTTTTCATTACTGCTAACACAACAGTTATTTGGTTCAATCCAGTTACTTGGATACAATAAAGAGTTTGATAATAATATAACATTGTGAAATGAGGAAAACAAATGAAGCATATTCAAAATACTTTAGGTAATCTTCTGTTACTGCTTGGAAGTGTAGTTATTATTGGTCTGTATTTCATATACAGAATAGGATACTTAACTAAAGTGGCAGTGAGTGTATAGGGTTCATGCAGAAAGAGGTGTGTACTTTATTATAGACATTAACGAATAAGTCGCCTCAATTATTGGTCACATTTACATATCGCATGTCCTATTCTTTTCACCTTCTCCTGCAGAAAACAATCTGGATGTATCCTTTCCAAATACACAGTATTGCTCTTTCCACGTTTGCTTCACTCATTGGGCCGTTTGGAGGATTCTTTGCCAGCGGATTCAAGCGAGCGTTCAAAATAAAAGTAATTATATGTGTGGGACGCGCTTGTGTTGTGTGAATGCAGTCGCTGTTGGTGCAGGGTTATTCCGTGTACTGATTATTCGGTCAGCTTGACCTTTTGAACTCCTTCATAGCTTAATCCCAAACAACCAGTATGCCACAACTACCGGAGTATGGAATAATCCTAAAGGATTCCGTGTGTGGATGAAATGGGCTATTTCAGAGGGCAGAAATACCCTCTGGCATTTTATGGTGTCTTAAAGGAGAACCTTGAAGGCTTTCTCCTACAGAAGCAGCCAGGTGGTGTCCCTCCCCTGGAACCTCCACCCTTACCTCATGCTTGTCTCTAGAGGAGCCATATTTTTTAGTCATGCAGGCTACAGTGGACTGGAGGCACATAGAGAACATTTTCCCAAGTTTAGCTGTGGATTGATGACTGGACCTGACTGTCCAGGCGAGGTGTACCTTCATTCCACAACTAGCTAGCGTCCTGCATGTCCCACCCTTCAGATCCTGCAATGAGAGGTAGAGCTAGGGATGATGTTCTCAGAGGAAGGACACCAATTTATATCCCATGCAGATAATGGGTCCTTGAATTAATTTTTTTTTTCTCCTTGTAACCTCCCTACCATGTGCTGCCTCAATTCCTTATGTTTCTTTGTTTCCACAGGATTTTGCCAACACCATCCCTGGCCACGGAGGTATCATGGACAGATTTGACTGTCAGTACTTGATGGCCACGTTTGTGAACGTGTACATTGCCAGCTTCATCAGGTGGGCAATGGATGGATCCTGTGTGATTAGTAATGGGCCACTACCAGCAGGAACACAATTCACGTTCATGTTCTCCTTCCCCTGACTGTCTGTACAATGCTCAGTCTACAAATCCTAAATACACAAATGGGACGTTTCCTTAATTTGGAGGACTAATTAAAATCTAGTACAATACATTTAAAAATCCATGTTGGAGGAGATGCTTTGGCAACAATGATTTGTCCTCATCCTGTGTTCCTGTGAAAGTACATTATTTGATCTCTCGTTCTATCAAATATATTACAGTTTAATAATTCAATCCTTAATTTGTACACCGTCTCAACAGGAGTCAAAATTTAAAGGGAAACTCTGCTTTCAAAGAATCCTATTATCCAGGCAATTATTATTATTATTAACAGTGATTTGTACGGTGCACTCCCTTTACAAATCAGTAATTGTTTATAGTGTAAATACAATATTGTACAATAAGTTTATCCTATTTAAGGGCAGTAAAACGGTCTAGCAACCAGTATACAAACTTTTTTCCTTTATGTGAGACTAGCCTTAAACTCATGATCATTTTGATGTAAATATTGAAGATTCTCTTTTCTCTTTTCTCTTTTTTTTTCTTTTATAGGGGTCCCAATCCGAGTAAACTAATTCAGCAGTTTTTAACTTTGCGTCCTGACCAACAAATTCACATCTTCAACACACTAAAACTGCACCTAACAGAAAAGGGGATGCTGGGAAATGGTGAGGGGGTGTAAAACGACTGTATGCCCGGTCTTGGCGACTCCTCGACCCGATGCCGCGTGTGGGTTCACTGTACAACAATGCTGTTCCGGCCCTTCCCTGAGAGGACTCCTTAACCCTTCTGCTGCCGGAGAAGGTTCCAGAAGTCGCTTCCTCTGTGTAAACATTTGTGCAATGTCCTATTTTGCCTTTTGTTCTCCTTTTTTCACCAAGCTTCTGTTTACATGTACCTTCTGAAGACCCAGCCTGTTGCCTATTCAGCTACGCTCACAGAGGAGTAACCTAGAGAATATGCCACGATCTCACACACTGACAAGTTATGGGGGGACGGGGACATTCCTTAGAGTGAAGAAAAACTGCTTGAATTTCATTGTCAGAACTACTAAAGGGAGTTTCCACCTCCCGATTTTAACCCTTTATTTGGCAGTGTTGCTCTCAAGATGAATTTCGCATTACTTTTATGTAACAATGTTTACATTTTTATCCTCTCCTTGTTAGAGGTGCTTCAGAGTCTAGAGTACCATCTAAATGTGTGTTCAGAGTAGTCGGTGGTTTCCGAAGTTCCAATATTGATCACTAGGTGGTGTATGAATACAGTGCTGCAAGAAACATTTTACTTAATATTTTCAATGCTTGCCAAATAAAGGGTTAATCTCTTGCATTGTACATGCCGCTTATACTAAACGCATTGCATTATCTTTCCAAGTCCTCCTCCTCAGACTGGTTTTATATTTTACCCTGGAATGTGATCCACGGCGGCTCTGTGTATAGTTGTATGAAAAGCAGAGAGCACAGCTAAGCTCTGCACTAACCCATGACATTAAGCATAATACATATAAGACACATATGTAGTAAAAGCTACAGGGCAGCATGAATAACCTAGCTGATAAATGAAAGTCATCCTGTGGTGGGTAACAACTCCATGGTGTATTCCAGTTTTTCTTTACTCCACGGTCATGAATATCCTCTATTTATATTTTATAGGCTGTATGGGATGTTGTAGTATTGTGTTTACCAGCCTTCCTGAGCACTGACACCGATCCTAAGTTATAAATGTACTGTTCACATTTTAGCATTTCTATATATTAGATTTTTATGTAACTGTTACATCATGTTTAAATTATTTACGTTATTGTGTTATGGCTTGTAATGAAGCTCTGGTCATTTAGACAGTTTGGCCCATTTACAGGGTGCAGTGGGTTTAGCAGTGCCCTGCAGTGTAAGTCAGCGTACAATATATTCTAACACAGTGCATATAGTCTGTGTTATTCTGCGGGAACTTTCCTTTACACAGGGTTAATCAGTTATTCAACATTCTTCCTTATTTCTTATTTTAACTACTTATTTGACCAGTTCCTTAAACATGTTTAACTGTTACTTACGGGTTTTCTATATGTAGCACAATTTTTATTGGGAAATGAATTCTATACTTGGAGCCCATTCATTGTTGAATGTATCTGATGCTGTACGTTATAGCTGGCTCAAAGAGCACCTGTCTCCTACAAACCATGGTGGGAGCCATATGCTGGATAGTACCTATCATTTCACTGGGGCGTCACCGGGTCCTGGTGAATTGAGAGGCGGCATTCACATTAACACTGGTTCAGCCCACAAAACGCGTGGCAGATAGAATAGCTAGGTGTAGATAAGGGCACTTTAAGCAAGCGGCTAGTACTGTTTGGTATGCTGCTTTCCATGAATCCGTTTCATTCACAGCGCCATCTAGTGTTTTGGAGAGGTCCTTCATAAGCTTTTGGGACAGGAATTTACTAGCATTTACACATGGTCCAACAATATACTGTACATATTTTAAGCCAAGTGATATGTCCTTTTTAAATACCTGCTGTTACATGGTTGTTTCTGTGCCTCCCATCGGTATTTACTCTGTGTTAATACAGCAGTACCCAATTCTCCTAGAAATAGAAAGAATGGCGGGGTAAAGGGAATGTGTGATGTCATTGTACATTGAAATGTTTGTTAGCGTCCTGTAGCTGAGTGCCAGGTGCTTTGTAGATTCTTTTCTTTTTGCTAGCCCTTTCTCCATTCAGTTTGGAAAATGGATAGTAGAATTTGGCTCAGAATAATAGGTTTGCCTTAATTCTATTTCATTCTATTCTTACAAGGATTCCGTAGGTTTTGGTATTCAACCTGTTTGCTTAAGGTTAAATGCTGACCAAACTTGGACTTTACTCAGCCCTGTTTACTTACACATACAGACATTCAGATAAAGAGTGTAAACTGCATGGCCCAACTGACCAGGCCGGCAGAGATGAGACCTGCAAAATGCCTAATATACCGAGAAGTTTGTTGCCAAAAGTGAAAGTCCAAAATAATGCTAAGAGTATGGAACTACTATATAGGAAAGCAGGTTTTAACTGTAAATTTTACTATATTTTAATTACATGTGTATTGGGCTCTGTTACAAATAATATATATATATATATATATATATATATATATATATATATATATATATATATATATAGATAGATAGATAAATGTATGTACTTATGTTTACATAACAGATTTTCTTTAGTGTCACGTTTTAGACCACAATCATGAAATGAGTAAGGGTCATTTAGTCAATTTATTATATTCCCGTTGCACAAGTTAATGTATTCCACACCATAGAAGCTCTGATAGATTCACCTGCCCCGTCGTAAGCACATGTGGTGATCCTGCTGCTTGGTTTGAGTGGCCAAATTGGAGAACCAGTCTTTTGCCACTTGGGCTGAGTGCCTGCATCAAAGTGCTGAATTCTGATCCAATTTATTCTTATAGGATTTGGCATTGTGGGTATTTTGGGGCAAGACACTTGTATATCTGGAACATTGCTCAATAACATCTGTAATATAGCAGCCACAATTACTCCTCCATTTGGAGTAAGCGGCTAGTGATCCTTGAGCCACTTGATTGCTGGTGTAAGTAAAGTGTTTGTACCAATGAATCCTTTCCTGTTTTAGAAAATAAGGAATATAGTAAAACACCCTTCGTGTATCCTGTAACTAGAATAAACTGCTTTGGAACATGTTTACAGATGAGAAATGATCCCAGGTGTCTTCAGCTTTTAGAGTGTGTGTATTACATGTATTCATCCTGCTATAGAGAGAATATATCGAGGGTCCTCCTAACACAAAGCAAATATGTGACTGAAATATGAAACCTGTCACTTTTTAGAGAGAGACCAGGCATCTCCCTGGTTCCTGCAAACACTTGTCACATGACTATCCCTAGCCACTGCTGTCACACTGCCCCCTGCATTTCATGTGGTGTATGTACATGATTTTTAACATTTTTATTTAACCCTAGTTGGTTTGCCTTGCATGTCCATTAAATGGTTTCTCTCACCCTGAGGTATAAATTGTGAAATTGTTATGTTCCTGTTTTATTGTCTTTGTTCCGTTACCACTGTGAAGTAACGGTAGCCTATATGGAAACCAGTCTTCTCCAAGGGAACCAAACTATGCTTTTGCTGCTATGCTGATACGTGATGTGGACCTGACAGGGAACGGTTCTAAGACGCGACTAAAATGTTACATTTCTTTCCACTGATTTTAAGGGACCGAATCATGAAACAATATTTATATTTTATTTTCGTTTTAATATACTTTAGGGTAGGGTAATTTTTGTTCAAAAATAAAATGTGAAGTTGTTGTTGTTTACTCTGTTTTTATTAATTTGTAAGGTCTGTTGTATCTCTACCAGATAGACCACACCAGCTGGTCACCCTTGTTCTATTTAGCCAACATCAGCCCAATACTGAGGATGCACGGTGATTGTAGTGACTGTATATAAGAACCGTCAGCAGCACAGAGAAAGTCAGACATTTTGTTACATCTGATGACAATTGACTGCTACCAGTTGTTTCAAGGCAGACTCTGGTCACTTTATACTAAGATGAACAAGCCAGCAACCGATATTACAACAAACTAAGTTCAGTTCAAAATGTTAACCTAATATATCATCATTGTGAGATACGTTAATATTTATTGTTTCCTCTTAGTGTTTGTTAGTCTGCCCCTTTCCTTTAGATTGTCAGCTCCCACGAGCAGGGCCCTCTAATCCTCGTGTCGTCCTCCTGTCACCTCGACACTAGGTACTCACACTCTTCTCCCTGGCCTTCACATCTCCATCTATTCAGCATGCTTTAGTTCACTGCCCACTCCTCATCCTTCCCATCTAGTGTTCTGAAATCCTTGTACCTCTGTGCCTGGTGTACCAGTTCTTAGCCAGGTTGATCATTTAATTGCATTTTGTTTCTTATTGCGGTTTGCCTGGTTTGTCCCATGCTCTCTGTACAGCGCTGCGGGCCTTTGTGGCACCTTACAAATAAAAGATAATGATAATTGTAAAGTAGGAGCTTTGTGTATGAATAAAAATCTCTTCATATTAGGAGGAATGAGGCTTGCTACTGGAAAAACCTGTTTGGAGCCGACACAGGAACGGCAGTAGAAAAAATATTCTCCTGGGTAGAGTTTGGCACTGTGTTAGCGAGATAAAATTTGTACTGGAAACAAGGAAGAACGTTTTAGAATGTATACCTTTATAATGACTTACCAGTTCCACATTGTTGCAAACTTTCAGGATGACACCTACCGGTTTTCTCTCTAGGTTTACAAATTGGGAAAAATTTGAAACGGAAACTGAGATGTGTATACAGTGTTGTATGAATCTATGACCAATCCAGTGATTACATTATAAACTGACATGGTGGTGTGATTACTGGCCTATTGTGGGAAGGGACAGGGAAACTGGGACCACAGAAGACAACAGTATATTTAAGAAATATAGTGATTAGGACCGCAAGTCTGGTCCAAGCCATAAGTTGTTCACACATGACAAATTTGAATTCCCTTTACAATAAATGCCCACAAAGCCTTAAAAATAGAAGGTTTCTTATAGTAAAGTTCCAATATAAACATTAACAAAAATATATATAACAGTTGCCATACAATGATCGAACTTAAAATGAGTGTTACTTTATATAGAAGCTGAACGTGTGGCCTTCTGTGGGACTCTATAATGACATCTTTACTCCATACCTACTTGTAGTTACACCACACTTGGAAAACCCTTTTTGCTATCCCAGTGTGTCCGCAGATGGGAGAGCAGGGGCCGGTGTCTATGGTGTTTGGCCTCCCGTTGGATGGAGATTATATATATATAGCCACCAACTGAACACTGTCCTTTCTTCTATATTGTACTAGTGCATCAGGAGATTGGTCTTGGCCATGTGAATTTGAGTATCCACCATGGTAAGATTGTAGCCCTGGTTGATGTACAGGTTGCTGAGGTGCCAGGCTGTAGATCAGTAGAAGTCAACCTGGACCCTACCGCCCACTAGTAGGCAATTCAGTTTTCATGATGGACGGTGGGGTTTTTAGCAATGTTCGACATTGCTAAGTGTTAAACTGGAGCGCTTCACTCCATTTCCATGGCAGCTGATCCCCAGTGTTCTAGTGGCAGGTAGAAGTGGGCCAGGACTCCAGTGTCTGAAAGACATTACTGCGCATACTCCTGAAACCGTAAGTTCGGTTTTCGCACCGAGTCTTGCATTAGTGCCCACAGTGAAGGGATCCATCTAGTAGCAGCTGCGTACATATTCCTTAGGTCTGGGTTTAACGTAAATTACAGTTTTGGGAGGATTTCCCCTTAACCAGCGGTAGTCATCGGTACAACCTGGTCATTTAATAAGAATATTATACTTTAATATAAGTATAAGAGAACCTGTTCACCACAACAAGAAGTGTATACTGCACGGACGTGCAGAGACTGTCACAGAGCATTACAGTGCATACCAACAACCTGCATGTATATATGAGAATACAGTAACCTGTATACTCGTATGCAAGACTGCAGAGTTTGCCTTTTTTTTTTACATAGGCTTATGTTCGTAGCTGCTTATATAGTTAAATACAATAACCCTCCCCTCAAAAAATTACATTGCACTTATGCTAAATTGAGTTACTGCGGCATCGGTGGGTGCTAAGTAAATTTTACCATCAACAAAGATACAAAAGTTGGTGGTAGGTTTTAAAAGGTTGAAGACACCTGTTGTAGATGGAGTGCTTAGATTGGAAATGGTTTTGTGCGAGGTAGGTATGTCCGTGCATGGACTTTTTATTTACAGAGGTTTAGGGTGTGTTCTATGGCATGTGGTGTCAGACACCATTATGGTGGTATCTGAGAAGTTCAGCATTGGTTAGCTTTATTCTGGGGCAGCATTAAATCCATAATTTAGGATTTGGCTGGATACTGGAGTCGCACAGAACTGAATCTGAATCCTAATGTGCATAATAAAATGAAGTGATAACTCCGTGTCGTGTGCTCTATAACGGCAGGGGGGATTAGGTTTCAGATTCTGTTGGTGAAATGCGTGAAACCTGAAGTTTTCAGCTGAATCCTGGACCTAGTGTATACCGTTATGTGAACGCCTTTCAGAGATTCCCGGCTATGTACATTATCTAAATGGTCAATCTGTATCTGGCAACCTAAGAAAACTGAACCCGTTAAAGTAAAATCGTCACTTACTGGGGTTGTGAGAGCAAGTCTGTGGCTGAAGTAACATTCGTGAGAATGAAGCCAGTGTTATTGGTTCCACCACATAAGTACTAAATTATTGTGTAAGTCTTGATCCTATTGGTAATAGTGTTGGGAATTCACAGCATAATGCTCAAACCTTTTTCTGATATTTTTATTATTTTTACATAAAAGATTATTTGCCTGATATTGTAAGAGTTCTTTATCAGGAGCCATTTCATGAACGAGAAGAGTTACTGTGCTACAGATAGGGAGAGCTTGTATTTTGTCCATATAACATTAGAATATAACTTTTATAAAACAAATAAGACATATTGCGCCACATATTGTGGGGAATAACAACCTGGTTGACTATTCACCTTGTTATAAAATCAGATCTTACTTTAGGAATATTTTAATGATGCTTTATCAAGAGACAACTTTTTGGCATAGTGGTGGGTTGCTTTTTTCTCAAAAAGGGAAATATGGGAAAAATGTTGTAGACTGTTTCCTGCTGAAGAAAAGATGTACTTCCACTGACAGGAAGGTATCTATCACGAAAGCAGGAGGCGCAACTGCCACATCCTCTGGCTTACTGAAGCTCCCTCTAGCGATCAGGCAGTGGCTGCTGTCAAAGTACGCAAAAATAAGACTGTGATTGGTTATTAGTGTAGACTGCTTCCTATTGGTTACTATAACAGTACAGCTTCAGTAAGTTGAAGGTTAGAAATTGACTTCTGACAAAAGTTTGCTATAGGGCCCACAAATACCCATTTACACCCCTGTATACCACTAAAATTGTATTAAAGTGCACTGGAGGTGGCCATTTTGTCATGAATATTGTTTGTCCTACAAATTGTGTCCACTGTGTGCAGGTGGCAGGTGCTCTTTTATGAAACTGAATTTTGCATGTAGTACTACCCAGTGCCTGCAGGATGCTCTTTCCACCACAGAATCGTATACCTGTAAGACATCACTTTAAGTACGATTTCCTTTTTAGATGCAAGTAATCATGATGGTTTCAGACAGGGCACAGAGCCCTGGCATATGTATATTGTTTAATATCTAAGTGGCTGCTTTGCTGTGGGACTGGATAGTGGTACATAAATCCTTTATGGTGTTATAGCATGTCACTGGTCCCCAACAGATATCTGTAGCTTGATACTGTATAACAATCATTAACCAAAGTGATTAGAAGCTCTGCATACCTGCTTTGTGCCACAGCTTCAAGACGAATGTTGCTGTAAATCTATCTTTCACACCACAGACCTGAAGATAGAAATCAATGTGCCATATGGGATTGGTCCCATGGTGTTGGTTACGGTCATTGATTGCAATGACTGAAAGACATTGGCATACCCTTTGTTAAAATAAATTAATAAAAATTAAAGCTGACCAGACATGCCCAATGTGGTGGGTCTGACATTGTAGCTTGTGTGGGCTCCAAACTGGCCATCCTGTTCAATCAGAATCTGATTGGCAAGATAGAAAACCTGCTTGGCCGTTGTTTTAGAACTGTAGAGTCTAAGGAAAGACAGTTGCCCGCCAATCTGGTGGTTTAGCAATGAGGTTGAAAAATTATTTTTCTCTCTGTGTTCATCGTTAGTCTCTTGGATTTTGGTCTGCAGCTTGCTCTATATCACTTCAAGAAAAGATCACTTCTTCTGACACACACTTGTCTCTGAATTGCAGAATACAGGTGGCTAGCTCTATGGAAGGGGCAGAACTGACCATAAGTATTGTGCGGAAGACACGGGGGTATTTAAACTTGGTGGCGATTTCAACAACCGCTGAATCTCTGAGCTTTTGCTGTCATTTTTTTAAAATGCCAATTTTATTAATGACAAAGCCCAGCGGGTTTTGTCCTTCATAAAATTGCCATTTGGAAAATTATGGCTAATCATCATCATCATCATCATTTATTTATATAGCGCCAACATATTCCGTAGCGCTTTACAATTGGGGACAAACGTAATAAACAAACTGGGTAAAACAGACAAAGAGGTGAGAAGGCCCTGCTCGCAAGCTTACAATCTATGGGACAATGGGAGATTGACACATGAGGTTAAGTATACATTTTGCATCTTGGCCCAGCCAGACTGCAAAGGTAGGGTGACTCATAAGCTAAATGATCCTGTCACACAACAATGTTGGTCCGGGGGTAGTTGTCTTGTGTGAAATTGTGTAACAGGCTAAAGGTAGTGAGGTTAAGATGGTGGTTGAGGAATATTATAAGCTTGTCTGAATAGGTAGGTTTTCAGAGAACGCTTGAAAGTTTGTAGACCAGAGGAGAGTCTTATTGTGCGTGGGAGAGAGTTCCATAGAGTGGGTGCAGCCCGAAAAAAGTCGCAGAGAATTGTCTGAATCGCCAGTTAGTAAATACCCCCCCCCCCCCTTCCCCCAGTGGTTTGTAGGATTGAAACATTAGAGGTATATTCTAGTTTCCAATGTCCCTTCCTTGTGTTCTTTAGCAGTGTCGACCTCTCTCTGTGCAGCCTCCCAGTGTTTAGCAATACAAGGTGTTTCTTTCTTTGAACTAAATGTCCACATGTGAATATATTGTATGTTTATTCTATTTATATACTTATGCAACTGAAAACAAATAATAAATGTGTTCAACAAAAAAGTATTTTGCAGCCCTCGTGTTTCCTTTTGATAGTCCGATCTTGGAGCCATATTGTGAGCTATTGTGGCTCTTGGGACAATGCTAACTGTTAATACATATTACCACACACTACATTTAACAGAGGCATGGAAACTGTGGTGTTCATGATTAAAGTGAAAGTCTTATCCCTTTCACTGGAATAATGTCACATCCCTATTGAAAACCCCACTGATCCTGCCACCATCACATTTTTTGCAGTCTTTCTCCTTTGGCCTCACTCAGCAGACCTCATCCTCCATCCACTGTTTTGGTCACTCCCTTTACCTTATCTTCTCTGATCAATGTGCTTCTAACTTCTAACTCCCCCCCTCCCTCTCTCTGACTACCATCTCCTCTCCTTCGCTTTGTCACCCTCTCCTGCACTCCCACCCCACCTAAATCTACCCTTCTTAGGCACAAACTTTTGGTGCTCTAGACCCTACCTCCATTCTCCTCTTCTTGAAACTCTCCTCTCCCCTCTTTCCACCTGGCATGCACTGACCAGATAACCTCTCCCTTACCAATGCCCTGGATACTCTTGCCCCTGCCTCTTCTGTCAGCCATTGCTGCTTGCTACCCCAACAATGGCACTCCAAATTCACCGAAAGTGCACTTGTGCTGCTGAACACATCTGGAGGAAATCTCACTCTAAGGCCAATTTCCTTTACTTTAAATGTATCCTCTCCCCTTACAGTTCCGCTCTCTCCCTTGACAATCTTCTTTAAGTCCCACATTTCTTCTAAGTCCTCCAATCCCTGCCACCTCTTCACCACGTTCAACCCTACTACCACCCTCATTGTTCCACCTTCCTCTAACAAGCTCCTTTCGCCCTATATCGGGTGATGAAGTCCATTCCATTATTCTTTCCTCTCCCCCGTCCTACCTGTCACCTGGATCTCATCCATTCTTGCCTCCTTCACTCCCTCTTCCTCAATGCCTACTCCTACCTTGCATACCTTTTTAATTTGCCACTCTACATTATTCCCTCTTCCTTTAAATACATCCTTATCTTCCCCATTATTAAGATACCGAATGTTGACCTTACCTCTCGCTAACTACCACTCCATTTCACTTCTCCCCTATACCTTTTAAAAAACTCGAGTGAGTTGTCTGCATCTGCCTCAACAGGCACCTCTTGTGAAACTATCCTTGACCCCCTCCAAACTGGCTTACGCCGCCTCCACTCCATTGAAACCGTCTGGACCAAAGTTATGAATGACCTCCTCTTGGCCAAATGCAGGGATCACTTCTTGCTCATCCTCCTGGACCTCTCTGCAGCCTTTGACACTGTGGACCACCCCCTCCTGTTGCAGACCCTTCTTTCTCTCAGCCTCTCTGGCACTGTCCTTGCATGGCTCACCTCATACCTTACCAACTTCTCCTTCTCTGTTTCCACTCCTGACTCCTCCTCACTGCCCTCCCTGTAGGAGTTCCTTAGGGCTGTGTTCTTGGCCCTCTGCTCTTTTCACTGTACACTACCTTCCTGGGTGATCTCATCTCTTCCTTCGGTCTTCAGTATCACCATTTATGCCAATTGTGAAGGTACCGGGTTTAATGTAACCCTCTGTGCTGCACAGCTGGCCTACCCGGTACCTATCCAAGGTTCAAAATCACAGAGGCAAATATCGGAAGTATAATAAATAAGTATTTAACAAAATGGTAGCACCAAACAGCAATAAATATCTTTAAAGAATAAGCTGCAGCAATAACTAACACTACAGTCTGGCACAGGCAACATACAGGGTATAATGAAAACACCTCACCAGTATCCTAGCCACTCTCAGGGACTGCTGTCTATCAATCCAAACTTATCACCCTCTCTCCTTTAAGGCTACCAGCAAGGTAGTGGTAGAGTCACTGTCACTCTGCTTTTGGCAGACACACAGCTCCCCAAGACCTGGAGAGGTAGATCAGGGCAAAGGTAGTACTCCAGAGACCGATTGTCCCTTTCCTGTCAAGGCAGAGATATAGACTGACTTGGCTATCACTCGGTAGTGAATGCCAATTTGCTGTTCTCTGGAGTTGGTATTTAAAGGCAAAAATGACCTTCCTTAGAATTCTAGGACCTGCCTGATTGGTCCTTTTCTGTGTTTACCTTTTCACAGGTAAACATGCAGACAAAGGGAAAGCAGATGAGCTACTCTTGATATAATTAAGGATAGGTATTGTTCTGTGGCTGTACAGTAGAATTTGTTTAAACGGGAGATATCGCAATCCAGACATATTACATTTTAAATACACAATGCAGTCCTCTGTAATTAAATATAGTGTTCTATCTGTTGACCTTTTCACTATCTTAATACATGAGACCTCCTGGTGTGATGGACATTCATACAGGACTGGTGGACAATAATCTTTTTGCCTAGACTGAAACAATGGACTAGTCTGCAAGATAAAAAAAACCCATGCTGGCAGACATTTTAACTACTTTCAAATAGAATATACAGTTTGTGAGAAATGAGGTGCAGACTGGTTAAGGTGATATTAATACCTCAATTCACACACACACTGATGACATGCAACTTTACATTTCTTCTCCTGACCTTCCCACCCTCCCCTCCTCTCTCATGTATCTGAATGCCTTTCTGCCATCTTATCTTGTATGTCCTCACGTTTTCTCAAAATCAACATTGTTAAACAAGAACTCATTGTTTTCCTTCCTTCTAAATCTTCACCCTACCTTGATCTTTCACTGTTAAAGCCACCATCTCTTCTGTTCCCCAACTCTGCTGCCTGGTTGTCACCCTCGACTCCTCCTCCCCCCCCCACCCCCTCCCCCACCCCCCCCCCCACACACACACTTTCAATCTCTTGCCCAATCTTGTTGCTTCCAATGATGTAAGATTGCCCATATGTGGCCCTTCCTTTCTCAGGATGCCACCAAAAACGTCCACACACTCATCATTTCCTGTCTTGATTACTGTAAACTTCTCATTGGCCTCCCCCACTCCTACCTCACCCCCCTTCACTCTATACTCATACAGCCTCTTATATCTCCATCCTCCTCTCCATTCACACTCCCGTCATTTCCCTACATTCGGCCAATGACCATCGCCTCTCCTCCTCACTGATCACCTCATCCCACATTGCAATTCAAGATTTCTCCCGCGCTACCCTGCTCCACTGGAATGATCTCCCTCGCTCCTTCCGACTCTCCACTAATCTGTGCACCTTCAAACGGGCACTTAAAACTCACCTGTTCGTCAAAGTCTACCAGCCATCCACCTAACCTTCTCCATGCTTGTTCTCCTCACCTCCCTCTTCGCTTTACAAGCTCCTCTGGCACTTGTTCCCCTCCACTGACTCCTGCTGCCTGTATTGCCTTCCCTTTTAGTATGTAAGCTCTTACATACTTCCCTCTTCCCTTCTGTCTCTATACAAGTTCTTCTCCAACAGCTTCACAATACTTGCTATGCTTGGAGCTATAGGTGTCTTGGTTTTACTCGTTTTTGTTCTATACTGTCCTGCATGGTCTACTGTTTGTATTCTGTACGGCGCTGCGGTAACATTGTGGCGCCTTATAAATAGGGATAATAATAAATAGGGTCACATTCAACGACAATTGGTTCATAAGAAAATGGCCCGTTGGCTGCTATGAAATATTTTTCTTTCAATACAAATAGAAGAAACTGTATGCAACACATATGTTTTTGCTGTGACACTTAGCCCTCATATAAGTGTTTATACAAGAAAGGAATTGATGCACTTAGGGTGTTGGGTATAGCTGCAAGTTGCTACTTTGCTTGCCTTGAATGGTGTCCACATGCAAAAATTAAATTTTGTTTTGCCATGGGGTCTTTAAATGGGTGCTCAGGAGATGCTGGTAAATGGCAGTTTTCTTATAGTTTCAATGGGCTGGCTATAAGATGGCTCATTTTTAAGACATACTTTTAATTTAAGACACAAGTAGGTAGGACGAAGTAACATTTCTTTACGCTTTCCACCATGTGCAATTCAAACTAGACATTCATTCCCCCCAATGGACTTTCTTGCATTTTTGTCATTGAGGTCTTGTGTGTTTTCTACAATAAAGGGAAATGTTCAATTCTTTGTTCTTGTAACTACGTCAAGATAAAAGGGAGGGTCCTATGCATAGAGACGTTTTAAGTTCCATTAAATTTTCCATGCATTTGTTTCAAATCTGTGTTCACTTGATGAAGCAAAAATCTGCTCTGGGAAGGTCTTAGGGCATTTAAGGAAATCAGGAAATATTTATCACCAAGTGTTTGAATTGAAGAAGGAAGCAGAAAATGTGAGAATGTAATATCACACTCGTGAGATTAAAATTCCTTTCAGCCACAAACTCTCCTGTTTGTGGATAACACAAAGATTTCATGTAAAGTTACACCTACTTTTTATTCATTTTAGTTTTGTTTTTTTTTGTTTTTTTATTTAAGGGTAATCGTTAAAGTGAATTTGTGCACAATTTTGTAGGCTGAATCAAAATTGATGAAGCAGAAGGTTCAGTTCGCTAAATATCAGTGACCTTATTTAGCATGTAGTCCATGCCTCTTCACCTCTGTGAGGCCACTGCTTGATATTGAAAAAGGCTACATACTCATTAATGTTGGCTCATCCCACAAACTGGCTGCCTCCATGTGTGGGTGACATGTGAACTGTAATGTTAATAAACCAAGCCCTACAGCATTTTGAATGGCCAAATGCGGACTGAAGATTAGTGTAAATAGATGTGTTCATAGTACCAACACTCCAGGGGTAACTAAACCTACCTTTATAAAAAAAAATAATAATTCAGAGATATGGACATAAACATGATATGGATATATGCACAGTCAAGTCCATAAATATTGGGACATCAACACAATTCTCATGTTTTGGGCTCTATACACCACCACAATGGATTTGAAATGAAACCAACAAGATGTGCTTTAACTGCAGACTTTCAGCTTTAATATGAGGGTATTTACATCCAAATCAGGTGAACGGTGTAGGAATTACAACGGTTTCAATATGTGCCTCCCACTTTTTAAGGAACCAAAAGTAATGGGACAAACTAAACAATCCTACATCAATCTTTCACTTTTTAATACTTTGTTGCAAATCCTTTGCAGTCAATTACAGATTGAAGTCTGGAACGCATAAACATCACCAGACGTTGGGTTTCATCCCTGGTGATGCTCTGCCAAGCCTCTACTGCAAATGTCTTCAGTTCCTGCTTGTTCTTGGGGCATTTTCCCTTCAGTTTTGTCTTCATCAAGTGAAATGCATGCTCAATTGGATTCAGGTTAGGTCATTGACTTGGCCATTGCATAACATTCCACTTGTTAGCCTTAAAAAGCTGTTTGGTTGCTTTTGCAGTATGCTTCGGGTCATTGTCCAGCTGCACTGTGAAGTACTGTCCAATGAGTTCTGAAGCATTTGACTGAATATGAGCAGATAATATTGCCCGAAACACTTCTGAATTCATACTGCTGCTTTTATCAGCAGTCACATCATAATCAATGCAAGGGAACCAGTTCCATTGGCAGCCATATATGCCCACGCCATGACACTACCACCACCATGCTTCACTGAGGAGGTGGTATGTTTTGGATCATGAGCAGTTCCTTTCCTTCTCCATACTCTTCTCTTCCCATCACTCTGGTACAAGTTGATCTTTGTTTCATCTGTCCATAGGATGTTGTTCCAGAACTGTAATGGCTTTTTTAGATGTTGTTTGCCATGCTCCCGCTGTTTTTCAATCGTTTGTCAACGAGATCTTCAGGGACCTCCTCTATAGCTCAGTAGTAGTTTACTTGGATGACATACTAATCTTTTCTTCAGATATCACCGCTCACCGGTCTCACGTCTCAGAGGTCCTACTCCGTCTACGGCAAAACAAACTCTTCTGTAAACTGGAGAAATGTATCTTTGAAGTTCCTCAGATAGCATTCTTGGGGTATATCGTCTCTGGTTCTGGATTGAAGATGGATCCGGAGAAGGTTTCCGCTATCACCAATTGGCCTCAACCTCTGAGCTTGAAAGCTTTTCAACGCTTCATTGGATTTTCCAACTATTATAGACAATTCATTAACCAATTCTCCACGTTGATTGCGCCCATAACAACTCTCACCCGAAGGTTTGGCCCCCGGAGGCCGTTTCTGCTTTCACCTCCCTGAAACAAGCCTTTCTATCTGCCCCTGTTCTATCCCAACCGGATCAAGGAGAACCGTTTTTTCTAGAGGTGGATGTATCAGCTGTCGGAGTAGGAGCTGTTCTCTCCCAAAGATCCCCCTCTAGGACTTTTCGGCCTTGTGGGTTCTTTTCCAAGAAATTTTCCTCTGCTGAGCGCAACTATGGAATCGGCGATCAAGAATTACTGGCCATCAAACTAGCATTTGAGGAATGGCGTCACCTTCTTGAAGGAGCAAGACACCCGGTGACGGTCTTTACGGACCACAAAAACCTAACCTATCTCCGAGAGGCACGCTGCCTAAATCCTCGCCAGGCTAGATGGTCTTCTTTCTTCGCCCGATTTGATTTTAAACTCACTAATGGCCAGACAGAGCGTGTTAATCAGGATCTTGAGATGTTCATCCGCTGCTTCTCCAGTAATCAAGACGACTGGTATAATTTGCTCCCATGGGCAGAGTTCACACACAACAATCACATACACAACTCCTCTCCCTTTTTTATTGTCTTTGGGGCTCACCCCATCCTTCCTGATTTCTCCCGTTCCTCAGCACCCTCTGTTCCTGCAGCCCATTCTCTTCGTTTGGGATCTGGCCCACATCTGGACACCTACTAAGGAAAACTTGTTAAAAGCAACTCAACGATATAAACTAACGGCCGATCGCCACCATAGATTTGTTCCCATTCTCCATATTGGAAACAAAGTATGGCTCTCTACACAGAACCTTAGACTTCGGGTACCCTCGATGAAACTTGCTCCATGATTCATTGGGCCATTTCCGGTTACACAAGTCATCAACCCAGTAACCTACAAATTACTCCTTCCCCCCTCTCTGAGAATCCACAATTCCTTCCATGTTTCCCTACTAAAACCTTTGGTGCTCAACAGATTCTCCTGCAAGACCTCTTCTCAACCTCTCTTTAATACCACCGGTGACGAATATGAGAGCCACATTCTGGATACCCGTAACTTCCATGGACGTCCCCAGTACCTGGTCCACTGGAAGGGTTTCGGACCCGAGGAACGGTCGTGGGTAATTAAGGAGGATCTTCATGCTCCTCGTCTCTTGGCTAAGTTCCTCAAGAAGCTATCCTCGAGGTCTGCACCTCTTCGATGGAGAGAGGGGGGGTACTGTCAGGCGCCGCCCCGCACTCTTACCTGGTGCCGGGACGGACGCCTTCTCGATCACCGCTCGTCCCGTTGCTAGGCACGCGCCCGAACATCGCGTCTCGATGCTAGGCAACGGAGATGCTAAGCTGCAGTTCCTGTCGGCGCTCAGATCAGCTGACCGCTGACCTCCACTCCACCAATGGCAAGGCTGACAGTACTATTTAAACCAGACTCTGGCATCACTAGGGTGCCAGATTATCTAGTCTAATACCTTGTCTCTAGGCTTCCCTGTTATTACCTATATCTCCTGCCTGCATCTCCCGGATTTGACCTTAGCCTGTTTGACTACTCTTCGGATTGTCCTTGGTTCCTGTTTTGATCTCCTGGTTCTGACCCTCGGCTTCCTGACGATTCTTCTGCCTCATCCTTCTGTACTTTGTTGCCTGCACGGATTTGACCTCGGACTGTTCACTATGTTTGTTCACGTTACCTCGCTGGTGGCTACCTGGGAGAACCGCGACCGACACGTCTCAGCGGCTAAGTCCTTGCGGGGTTCCCTGGTGAAGACCTGGGGCGTGGTTAGACTCCGCGCCTCCTTGCACAGCAGCGCTAATACCAGCAGTTAAGGCCTTCCAATTACCTAGTTTGAGACAATGGGCCTGAGTCATTAAGGAGAGCAAAGCATAAAAAAGGAGTAACATTTGCACTTGGGCAAAACCATGTTGCATTGGAGGGGAGGTAAATTTAAAATGTTGGGACAGATTTATAGTTGGGGTAGGACATGTCCTATATCAACTTTAAATTTCAGTGTAATAATAAAGCTAACAAGTATTTGTGTGCTAGATGAAAAAACAGCCAGTATTTAACTTATGTGCAAAATAATAAACTAATTTGCACCCCTTAAGTTGTAACATGGTTTGTCCCAGAGAACATTTACTCCTTTTTTGCCTTAATGACTCAGGCCCAATAACAGTAATATCCTTTCAAATGTGCAATGACATTACTGATCTTTCCCCCATGACTGGTGCCACCAATCTGTACAGAAGTCCAATCTACGAACTATCAAGCTTATGTTAATTGAAGATGAAAACTGTTACAAATTAATGATTACATGCTGAGGACATCGCTTTCTTCAATAATCTCCCCACCTCAGATACCTGCTGTTACCTGGATTCAGCCAACATTACCAGGAGGATAAGTATAGAGTGCTTTACTATAATTCAAAACAGCATACTTTGCAGTTGTGTAATTAATGAAGCACCTGGTTGGACAAG
Source organism: Mixophyes fleayi (assembly GCF_038048845.1). Taxonomy (NCBI): domain Eukaryota; kingdom Metazoa; phylum Chordata; class Amphibia; order Anura; family Limnodynastidae; genus Mixophyes; species Mixophyes fleayi. The sequence continues at coordinate 70,018,938 of NC_134405.1, forward strand.
AGCTGTGGCCAATCCAGTCATGTCTGACATTAGTTACATACTCTCCATTCAAAATGCAAAATACTATCAATGGCTATAATGTTCTAGCACTAGAAGAACTTTACTCCTCCTTCTGTGACTAAGACATAACAGCAGGAGTTTTGTGAAATGGTTTAGGGGAAAATACTTGTGTATAAGCACTTTAGCTATTTTTGGTACATTTTAATAGGGAAGTACCAAGTTCACACATCAAGAAGAAAAGCAAACTGCTAAGTATATCTCGTTATAGGATTCAGAGGCAGGCTGGGCTGGGGGACTGGGGGGCATCTGCTCCCTGGCCCAGTCCCATAGTGGGCTACTTTGTGCTGGGCCACCTGTACTCTTTTCCCATTAAAATAGGCTGCTGAGTGGAGTCTTGCACCCCAGGCTGAAACTTGCAAGCCCTCCCCTGATAGGATTACATTTTGACTTTTATCAGTGCCAAGGGGGAGTTACACCACTTTCCCAAAATGTTATAAAACTCATCAAAACATATTTACTGTTACTATAAAGTAGCATTTTAAATGCTGTAGTATATGTATTTTTATTTAATTTATTTTGTTAGTATTTTCTATTTAATTTATTAAATTCTTCCACATGTGAGACGTCTATTTTATGACCATTGCTTTGTATATGGCAAATATTGTTTCCTGAATGAATATTTCTTGGTTATGGGTCCACATCTCTTCACCTAACATGCCAAATAAACAGGATTTAAGATCAAGGGGAATTGAGATTGACAATATATTAAGGAAGAAAGCAACTACTTTCAATCAGAATTGTGTCACTAACTGTACGCATACAGATATTATATTTAAACCAGCCTTTTTCAGTGAAGAAAGGTAGAAGCGACCCTTCAAATTAGCTGTGAGTAGATATGTGGTCACTTTTGTGACGTCATTCTCTTTCATCATCATCATCATTTATTTATATAGTGCCAACATATTCCGTAGCGCTTTACAATTGGGGACAAACATAGTAAACTAATAAACAAACTGGGTAAAACAGACAAAGAGGTGAGAAGGCCCTGCTCGCAAGCTTACAATCTATGGGACAATGGGAGTTTGACACATGAGGCTAAGGCCAAGTCTACATTTTGCATTTCGGCCCAGCCAGGCTGCAAAGGTAAAGTGACTCATAGGCTAGATGATCCTGTCACACAACAATGTTGGTCAAGGGGTAGTTGTATAACAAGTGGTAATAGGGTAATGTAGTGAGGTTAAGAGGGTGGTTGAGGAATATTATAAGCTTGTCTGAAGAGGTGGGTTTTCAGAGAACGCTTGAAAGCTTGTAGACTAGAGGAGAGTCTTATTGTGCGAGGGAGAGAATTCCATAAAGTGGGTGCAGCCCGAAAAAAGTCCTGTAACCGGGAATGGGAGGATGTAATGAGGGTGGATGAGAGACGCAGATCTTGTGCAGAATGGAGTTGCCGAGTTGGGAGATATTTTGAGACAAGAGAGGAAATGTATGTTGGTGCAGCTTTGTTGATGGCCTTGTAGGTTAGTAAAAGTATTTTATATTGGATTCGGTAGATAACAGGCAGCCAGTGTAGAGAAGTACAGAGTGATTTAACAGAGGAATAACGATTTGCAAGGAAAATCAATTTTGCCGCTGCATGCAAAATAGATTGTAGAAGTTTGAGTCTGTTTCGGGGAAGACCAGTAAGGAGGGAATTGCAATAGTCAACGCGGGAGATAAGTGCATGAATTAAGGTTTTTGCAGTGTCTTGCGTGAGATATGTGCGAATTCTGGAAATGTTCTTTAGATGTATATAACATGATTTAGATATAGAGTCAATGTGGGAAACAAAGGATAGGTGTGAGTCAAGGATTACACCTAGGCAGTGAGCTTGTGGGGTGGGATTTATGGTCATGTTATCAACAGAGATAGAAATGTCAGGTATGCTCTTGTTGGTGGGTGGAAATATTATTAACTTGTTTTAGAAAGATTAAGTTTGATTTGGCGAGAAGACATCCAAGATGATATGGCAGAAAGACAGTCAGTTACACGGGACAACACAGATGTCGAGATATCAAGAGAGGATAGATACATTTGGGTATCATCCGCATAGAGATGATACTGAAATCCAAAGGAACTTATTAGATTTCCAAGAGAAGCGGTATAGATAGAGAACAGCAGAGGACTTAGCTTTGCGGTACTCCAACTGATATAGAAAGCGGAGCAGAGGTAGCCACAGAGAAATTAACAGTGAAAGAGTGATTAGAAAGGTAGGATGAGAACCAGAATAGAACAGTGTCTTGAAGCCCTAGGGATTGCAGCATTTGTATGAGAAGAGAGTGGTCAACGGTGTCAAATGCAGCCGAGAGGTCCAGGAGAATTAGGAGAGAGTAATGGCGTTTAGTTTTAGCAGTGATCAGATCATTGACAACCTTTGTCAACGCAGTCTCTGTGGAGTGTTGAGAACGAAAGCCAGACTGAAGAGGATCCAACAGGTTGTTTGCGGAAAGGAAGTGTGTGAGGCGAGTGTAGGCAAGTCTCTCTAGAAGCTTGGAGGGGCATGGGAGCTGAGAGATGGGACGGTAATTTGAGAGAGAGTTTGGGTCGGAATCTTGGTTTTTTTAGACTAGGAGTAATCACTGCATGCTTTGTATAGTGATGGAAAGATGCCAGTAGAGAGTGAGAGATTACAGATTTGAGTTAAAGGTGAAATGAGCACAGGAGACAGGGATCTACCAATTTGCAAGGCAATAGGATCAAGAGGACAGGAGGTAGAGTAGGAAGATAAGAAGAGAGTAGAAATGTTCTCTTAATTTGTGGGGTCAAATGAAGAGAGGGCGTCAGAGGGTGCTGGGAAGGAATTGAGCCGATTGCTTTTTGAGGAGGAGGATACCATTTCTAATATGATTTTATCAATCTTTCCTTGAAGTAGGAAGCAAGATCCTGGGCATTGATAGTAGATGGAGGGTTCGGGGTGGGAGGATTGAGAAGAGATTTAAATGTATTGAAAAGGCGTTTGGGGTTAGAAGCCTGAGCATAGATAAGAGATTGGAAGTATGTTTGTTTTGCAGTGTCCAGAGCATTTAGATAGGAGCGGTAGACTGAAGTATATTCTCTTTGGTGTGTAGAGAGCAGAAGCAAGATTGTATGGGATCAAGGTGGAGAGAAAGAGGTTAGGTATTTAGAGTTAGAGGTAGTTAGAAAGCTAGGTAGGGAGGAAAGATATCATAATTTATTTATATAGCGCCACTGATTCCACAGCGCTGTACAGAGAACTCATTCACATCAGTCCCTGCCCTATTGAAGCTTACAGTCTAAATTCCCTAATATAGATACACACTCACACACAGACATAGGCAGATAGAGAGGGAGAGACTAGGATCAATTTTGATAGCAGCCAATTAACCTACCAGTATGTTTTTGGAGTGTGGGAGGAAACCGGAGCACCCGGAGGAAACCCACGCAAACACAGGGAGAACATACAAACTCCACATAGGTAAGGCCATGGTCGGGAATCAAACTCATGACCCCAGTGCTGTGAGGCAGAAGTGCTAACCACTAGGCCACTGTGCTGAAATCCAGCGAGAAAATTACCGTAATAACAGTAAAAGTGCGCGGAGCGCAAGATTTTCTGCGTTTCTGCCGACAATTGAATATGCCCCTTTGTGTCACTTCGTCTGCACAGATTTTGGGGGTACTGGTGGCGAGGTAATGCAAAGGAGAAAAGGTTGTTACTGGAGAAGCAGGAGACAGAGCCCAGATAGAAGAACATAAAGTTCAAGGAAATTCCATCACGATCACTGGGAGATGAAGTCCTCTGGGATAGACCAAAAGAGAGAGTAAGAATGGAGTTTAGAGGCTGTAGTGTCAGTTGGTTATCAATGAAGATGTTGAGATCCCCAAGAATTAAAGTGGTTAGATAGGTGAATAGAGATTGAGAGAGCCAGGGTGCAATGTTGTCAAGGAATTGGGAGACTGAACAAAACTATGTAGGAGAGGTCTACAGGGTAAGCAGTGTCCCAGATGAATAACCATATTTATGACTTATTTTCACTAAATAAACCATGGTGGAAAACCATAAGGGACTCATTTAGAAATTGGATTATTCCAGCTAGAAAGTACAATTTTGCACCGTGAAAAAAGTGTGAGGGGGGGGCAAATTTAAAATGTACACATGGGTTTACAGTTGGAAAGGGGCACATCCCAATACAACTTAAAATCATTGTAAAAATAAAGTTGCTCTGTATTTGTGTGCTACATGCAGAAGCAGGAAACAGTTGCACTTGCACCCGTTGCTTCACAACATGGTTTGTCCAGGTGCAAATTTGCACTTTTAAATGGATTTGCTCCAAACTCTAAATGAGGACCAAAATGTGCACCAGGGAGAGGAGTTGTGAGGCAAGGAGTGATAATAGGTTGAACGTGAGGTTGCAAAGAGCATTAAAGATAAACATAAGAAGTAAACATTGCCAGATAGCATTCTTAGGATCACATGGAGTGTCCAGGCAGTACACAAGGCAGGTGCATGAAGTGTAAGGTAGCAGGTACTCACAAGACAGTGTTGGATTTCATTCTCTTGTACCGGTGATTTTATGAAGTATGTTCACCTCCTGTATAACTCTAACTTTAATGCAAATCTTATTATACACTTGAAACAAACACGCTCTTATAAGAAATACATACTTAATACTAGGAGCCTGATACAAATCAGAACGCACGTGGGGGCTTAAAAAAAAAGAGCACGTAACTGGATCGTAGTTCTGGCCATATTCAAATCCAAACGGGTTTAAAAATGTGTTTTGATGTTAATCTGTTTGTACGCTCTAATCCAGGGTTTCCCAAACCCAATCCTCAGGGCTCCCCAACAGTGCATGTTTTCCATATCTCCTTGCTGGAGCACAGGTGTATTCATTACTGACTGACACATTGTAACAGATCCACAGGTGGTCCTAATTATGTCACATGTGATCTAGAAAACCTGCACTGTTGGGGAGCCCTGAGGACTGGGTTTGGGAAACCCTGCCCTAATCTGTACTTACTGTATGTTAACAGACAGAACAGAGTGTAGTATACACACAAGCATATGTGCAATATAAGGTCACATCAGAGCACATACAAAAAATTGTATATCATAAAATAAATGAATGACTCTAAATAGTATAATCATTAACAAAAATATGTTTGGTTTAAAAAAATATATATTTTTTTCATATTTTTTTTTACCTTAAAAACATAAATTAAGATCTTCGTAATGCGCACTTTGTATATAATGCGTTTCTATGGTCTATTTTACTTGCATACACATGTTCTGTACTATCTAGTGGCATGTATATGTGTACTTTTCCAAACAAAGGCTATGTCATGCTACTCATCACTATCAGTTTGCACTTACACCTGCCTTGTAGCTGGTGCAAATGATATGGCTGAAACAAACGTACTTCAGAGGAACCCAGGACTAGGGTTGGCAGCATCTGCGTCAGGACGCCTCTACTGTACAATATCCACCTGCGCCCGCCCCTTCCCTCCCTCCCGTTCTATCCTTCAAACTGTAGGCAGTCGTAAGGGTGGTATTCAATTAGGATTCATGGCTGCGATTACATGCGGCTGCGCTTGTAAAGTGTCATTGCGGATTTCATAGGGATATGCACAGAAATCCACGATGTTGTGGTTCCAGGACCCGTGCAGGCGCGAATCCTAATTGAATATGCCTCCTAAGTGTAATTTCGGACATGAATTGCATGCAATTGCTTTCATTGGTGTAAAGTCCGTTTATGAGCATGCGTACAGCTATTTCTCGCAAGATACGGAACACAAATGGACTAATATCCGAATGCGGATTAAACCCTAGATCTGCAGCAAGCACAGACCGAATTTGTAATGTTTACAATTCATGTAGAACAGCATACAATACAATGAATAGAAATTGCTTGTTTGCTAAGTAACTGGTGCAGAGATGGTATAAGAAGATAATTGCCATAAAACTAGAAGAAATTGAACATCTGATTGCTGGCTAAATAACTGGTGCAGAGTAGATAGGACTGAAGTCTGTATGACACCTTGCCTCTGTTTCTCTATTCTTATTGGCTACACAGCTTTCTCTTGACACAGTCAGCAACTTCATTCTGCTGGCTAAGTAGATAACTTTCACTTGGGGCTTTCCAAACATTTCTATTCATAGCTTAATGGAGTTTGAAATACAGTTTAAAAAAATAAAATAAAATATATTTGTACTCAAGACCATGACTTCCCTTTTAATTGTTAAATATGTATCAACAGTGGAACAATTGCCTCAGTTGGCAGCCATGGAGCAATGGATGCACATGGCCTTCACACTACACAGTGATGATCTTGGAGTTCTGTTCTAAGGCCAGAAGCTATGCTGACAAACAATGAATGTTGCTTCCCCAATATGGACATGCCAGAGTCAAATATTGCAAAAAAGTGAAAAGTGACAACATTGTGTAGCGCTCTTGTGATATTTTCCGTTGTGAAATCTCTGTATCTGCCTAAGATGTTGTGCTGGAGCATGCAGTAGGAAGAGAGAGAATGAGGAGGGTCAGATGGAGGACCGCAGCTCAAAACTTGCAGCAGAGGCAACAGAAATATAGACAGGGCCGGTGCTAGGGTCCACGGCGCCCTAGGCATTATTAAAAAATCGCCGGCGGTGGTGGCAAAATAGCCTCTTCCCCCTCTCCCCGTGCATCTGAATGCTGTGCGGCGGCCGTGACAGGTATGGTCAGCGGTCGCCGCACAGTTTTAAAGTCTTTTAGTATTCTGTGGCGCCCTCCAGAGCCCGGCGCCCTAGGCAAGTGCCTAACCTTGCCTAATGGGAGCGCCGGGTCTGAATATAGAAACACCCTCACTCATCCCCGCGGATGACTAAATAAAAAGTGTTGTGTAAGATGAGATACGATATCAGTTTGGGATGTTGGTGAGGGAGAGCAAACAGGAACACAGCACCTGCGGGATGGGAACGCAGTGACAGCTTCCTCCCTTTTATGGGTGTCTTGAGATTGTGAGCCTGAGCATTGGATGCTTTTGAACCTACAGTGTTCTTCAGGGCTGCACCTTTGTTATCCACTAAATGCAAATGATTTGTCTTGGAAGATTTTAGAATCTAGGATGTGACCAGATTCCAAGAGGAATTTGGAGCTCTGGAACAGCAACTCCCCCCCCCCCCCCCCCACCACCCCCCAACAGGCCACAGGCAAAGGTGTTGTATACCAAAGGGGTGTGGTCAACATGGGGCGTGGCTGCGCTTCTTTGGACATGACATATTGGCAGAGATTCAATTGCCGGCGATATGACACTCAGACATCGCGCAGCGCACATTGCCGGCAGTTATGGTAGAAATCTCTGCTCATTTTACCTCGCACCCCGTGCGAGGAAAATGGGAGGAGATTTCTGTCAAATCTCCACCGCAAAGACCTGTATATAATAATAATAGTCCTGTATATAATAATATAATACTGTATATATGATCCTGTTATAATACAGTACATATTGTAACACTTCAATGGTCCATGCATCTGCACAGTACAATTGTACATTATATATAGATTATAAATATTTCTATTTCCTCTCATATATTTGTCATACACTCACTGACTCATGTATTATTTGTCAGACAGAATTACACAGGCTTGGTAACACTAAATGTTTTTTGTTTTTTTTTTGTTTTGAGAAATGCTTTTTGCAAAATGCCCACAACTTCCTCAAATGCAAGCAAAGTAGCTGTCAGACTGGTTTCTTTTCTGAGCAAATCATAAACATAATTAGATGGACTTTATGTGAGCTCAGATTCTCAGGTCACCGGCCAGGAAGCACCCAAGAAGCACCAGCCCCTTAGAAGCGATGTGTGCAGGCGACTGTCAGTGAACTGTGCAGAGTTGTACCTGCTGAGTGGAGCAGGAAGAGGAAGACTGTTATTTCATTAACATGCAGCTCTTGGCTTTACATGGTGGGTAATTAGTGGGCCTGAGACACCGACAACTGAACCGTACATCCTAGGGATAAACTCCATGCTTCATTATCATGTCCTTGAAACTACCAAGAAACTGGGAGTTCACCCTGAAACCTGACTTCGGGAGAATAGGTAAAGAAACCATATCACTTTTGTTTGTATATTATGTTATGACACACGATAGCATGTGTGTTTTAACAATGCTGCTCATGGTACTGTAGCTACAGAAGGAAACTCTCTCTCTTGTTTTTGGGACCTTCTGTATAATATTGTATAATTTGTTATTTGGGGACCTATTAGTCAATCTATCTGCATATTATGTATATGAAAAAAGAAAGAGGAGATTTAATTTATGTACTTAGAAATTTGTGAAGTTTTTGCCTTCAAAAAGAATCAAATCTCTTTAGGTAACACACTATGGGGGGAATTCAGTTGTCCGCGTGGTGCCCTTTGAATGGTCACGTGGGCACTCTGCAGCGATGTAACATTGCGGATTTCTCATTAGAGGTGCGCAGGAAAATCTGTGATGTTGGAATGCAATAGTACCCTGAAATGTGCCCCGTCGCAATGTTCATCAGCGCATTGCGCACAAGTGAATACCCCCTATATGTCATTATATAATTCACTATATGGCTTTTATTATATTTTTTATTTTCACCGTTTATAACCATTGGAAATAATGCAAAGGCACATATTTGTATCAGTTTTACTACAACAAATATATAATTATACTATAATGTCATTTTTCCCTCTAGACATATAGATAGCCTGTCCTGTGCTATAGTATGCTGTAATCTCATTAATTTGAATTGAATGTTGTTGAATAAGAGTCAGACTGGTTTAGTCAAAATATCCCATACTCTGAGTACTACAAAAAAGGTGGATTATAGTCTTCAAATAACTGCTGATAAATAACGTAGAATAGTATCAATCATAGGATGATAGAAACCTCACTTTAACACTGCTGTGGAAATATAATCTGGAACCCATGGAAAATATTTGCACTTCTGGATATTCGTTTTGAGATTTACAGAGAATGAAAATATTGTATATAAAGTTCAGACATCTGTGTTAGATTGGATTAAATGTTCCATTTCAGTGTAAAGATTATTAGCTCCAATTAAATTGGGTATATATGGGGCGGTCATGCCGTTTACATACCTCCCAACATGCAAGTCCCCGGCATTGGGACAGGTGGCGTGGCCATGTCTCGATGGGGGTGAGGTCATACCCCCAAGGGCTGCCTTTGGTATCCCCCTTGCACCAAACATCCCCACTCATGGGACAAAAATTTTCCCGGACTGGACATCTGGACAGAGCCCTAAATTAGGGACTGTCCCGCTGAGATCCGGAACAGTCGGGAAGTATGCGTTTAGTCCAATCTATAAATGACAGGATCACTTTCCACTTTTAACACACATTCAGGCCAACATTTGCTGATATCACTAAAGAATCATAACGTATGTGTCCAGCATTAGGGTAGATCTTGGAGCATTGACAAATCTGCCATTGGCCATCTATAAATTGATCAGACATAACAATTTAGCTACACAGATAACTAAAGTGCTGTTTTGTAAGGTATTTAAGTTCTATAAGGTATTATAATTAAATGAGGAGATGGCTCCAAGTTCAGACTGAGACAATGGCTATACGATTCATTGTGATCTATAAAGCTTCACAGTGGTATTTGGCCAGATACAGCGCCTTGAAAAATTATCTAGGCCTCAACACATTTTTGTACATTTTATTGCCGCAGATTCAGAATTTTTTTGGCTAGTATTGAGTACCAGGTCGAATCAAAATATTCTAAAACCTTTCCGCAATTTAAAAAACTGAAAACTAGTTCACAGCAGTGTTGCTGGGGATCTTCTCTGTATTTCCTCCTTTCTGGATAACCTCACCCTTTCAAGCCCCTGCTGTGAACCTATAAATTGATTGATCGCCTTCCATTTCTCTCTTGAGGTCAGACAGAAGATTGCAGCAGGCATGGAGAAATCAGTCTCCAGAGACCTTGATGTTCTTGTCTCCACTGTACGTAATGTTTTTAGGAAGTTTAAGTTCCATGGCACTGTAGCCAACCACTCTGGAAAGAGTAAACAGAGCAGGGCTGTTTGAATGGTGGCAGAGGACCTCGATCATCTGCCAAATAGATTCAGTCTTTCCTTCAGACAACAGATTCAACTCACATTATCCATCACCAACTCAATGAAAGGGGGCAATAATGTTGGAGGCCCTCACTGTGAGACAGACATAAGAAAGCCTGACTGGAGGTTTCCAAAACACACCTGAGCAAGACAAATTCCATTTGAGAAAATATCCTGTGGACAGATGAGTCCTTGTTAGAGTTTTTTGGAAAACACATCATCCCTAAGTTTACTGAGAGCAAAATGTAACTTGTAGGAGTTAGGTTACTAGGCCATTCTGGAGCACAATATCGAACCCAGTAACAGAAAGCTGGGTCTCTGTTGAAGGTCATGGGTCAGGACAGCAGGACAGTGACCCCCAAACACTTCTCAAAAAGCACCTAGGAATAGTTCAAGACAAAACGCTGGAGTAATCTGAAGTGTCCAGCAATGAGCACAGATCAATATCCCATCGATCACCTATAAAATATCTGAAAATAGCAGTTAGCAGAAGGCACCTTTCACATCTGGGAGAACTGGAGCAGTCTGCACAAGAAGAGTGGATCTAAGTGCCAGTAGGGAGGTGCAGGGAGCTCATCCATGGCTGTAGGAAGCAGCTGATTGCAGCTATTTTGACCAAAGACTGTGCTACCAAATATTAGGTCTGGGGTGTCAATAATTTTGGCAGTCCCATTTGCTTTTTTCATTTTCTGATTTAAAGGGATATACAGTATTACCTTCAGAATGAAAAAAAAACAAAGGTTCTGTATATTAACAGAGAAAGAATTGTGGAGACCAAATACTGTTGTCAATTTAAACTTATGTTTAGAGGAAATTGTGAGTTATATGCAGGGCCGGTGCAAGGTTGCCCGGCACCCTAGGCAAAGCTTAAGCTTGCTGCCCCCCCCCCCCCCCCCAAATAAAAAAAATTCTAATTTCCCAGCCACTGACACACTTAAAAATAATAACTCTTACCCCCTCTTGGCTGGCTACAATGCAGTCCAGATGTCTGACGCAGCACTGATGTCTGATGCAGAATGCTGTCCAGGCTTCACTGCTGCCCGGGCGCAAACACAGGATATCTAGAGGGGAGGCTCCAAATGCTAGACTTCAGAACAAAACAAACGAAAGAAAAGAAAACATGACATCACTCACCTGTTACACACTGACATGTACCCCGCTGCCCACCAACTTCACTCACACATGCCCATCTGCACACTAGCTGTTCTCACATATGTCACCCCTTGCCCATCAGCTTGTGTCACATATGCCAGCCGCATAACACCAGCTTTACTCACATGCCCCCCTGCCCACTACTTGGCTCTCCTCTGTTGCTGTCTATTAATGTATTCTGTAGATGATATATTAAATATACTAACACATGCAAATAAATAGAGAAAGGTAATCTAAATGACAGATAATCCAGACCGTTCTATTTTATTTGCATTTGTTAATGTACTCTGCAGATGTAAAATTAAACTAATAGAGGGCAACAAAGGAGAGCCAAATAGAGGGCAAATACTAATGCACATAAATGGTTCCTTAACTATCCTAGAGTAGCCCCAGCAAGGTGAATTAAAGCTGTGCTTCATTATGCATCGCTGCATTTTGTCACGGCACTATTTTAGTATAAAGACCCCATAGTCTCTAACTCAAGGACATTTCTAAGTGTAATCCCCCATCTCTCTATTTTCTCCAGCCTCCTCCTCCCCCCAATTTTCTGTAGCAATCATTCTCCCCCCTTTGTATAGCCTCCATTCTCCCCCTTTGTATAGCCTCCATTCTCCCCCTTTGTATAGCCTCCATTCTCCCCCTTTGGATAGCCTCCATTCTCCCCCCTTTCTATAGCCTCCATTCTCCCCCTTTGTATAGCCTCCATTCTCCCCCCTTTGTATAGCCTCCATTCTCCCCCCTTTGTGTAGCCTCCATTCTCCCCCCTTTCTATAGCCTCCATTCTCCCCCTTTGTATAGCCTCCATTCTCCCCCTTTGTATAGCCTCCATTCTCCCCCCTTTGTATAGCCTCCATTCTCCCCCTTTGTATAGCCTCCATTCTCCCCCTTTGTATAGCCTCCATTCTCCCCCTTTGTATAGCCTTCATTCTCCCCCTTTGTATAGCCTCCATTCTCCCCCCTTTCTATAGCCTCCATTCTCCCCCTTTGTATAGCCTCCATTCTCCCCCTTTGTATAGCCTCCATTCTCCCTCTTTGTATAGCCTCCATTCTCCCCCTTTGTATAGCCTCCATTCTCCCCCTTTGTATAGCCTCCATTCTCCCCCTTTGTATAGCCTCCATTCTCCCCCTTTGTATAGCCTCCATTCTCCCCCTTAGTATAGCCTCCATTCTCCCCCCTTTGTATAGCCTCCATTCTCCCCCTTTGTATAGCCTCCATTCTCCCCCTTTGTATAGCCTCCATTCTCCCCCTTTGTATAGCCTCCATTCTCCCCCTTTGTATAGCCTCCATTCTCCCCCCTTTGTGTAGCCTCCATTCTCCCCCCTTTGTATAGCCTCCATTCTCCCTCCTTACTGTAGCTTCCATTCCCCTCTTTCTGTAGCTTCCGTTCTCCCCCCTATGTATAGCATCCGTCCGCCGTCCCCTCCTGTTATCTGTAGCCTCCTCTTTCCTGTACTCACCTTAACTTCTTCATTTTCCTTCCTTTCTCTTCTTCCTCGCTTCTGTCTTCTTTCTCGCTTCTGTCTTCTTTCTCTGTCTCCTCTACACTGGCAGCGTCATGCGTCGTGACGTCACAACGCTGCCAGGCGCTGGGTAAATTTTAAAATGCGGTGCTGCTACAGTGCAGCACCGCATTATAGCGATCGAGCGGGCGGGCGGGAGCATTTATTTAATTATCACTGGGTCCCCCACTTCAGTGCCGCCCTCCAGAGCCCGGCGCCCTAGGCAACTGCCTAACGTTGCCTAATGGGAGCGCCGGGCCTGGTTATATGAAAAAATGTAAGGGTGCCGAAATTTTTGGGCAACCTCTACATTGGGTCGTTAATCTCCAAGATATTTCGCAAAAAGGGCATCTGTGGCAGGGTTCCAAGGAAGAAGCCTTGGCGGGAAAATAACCCATTTTCTTGCCTGCAAAGAGTTTGCAGATCACCATTCAAACACTAAAGAGAAATTCCAGGCTGTGAGATTTTTCAGTGTGCAAAAGGGTTAGTGGGCTAAATACAATTTCAAGGACCTGTAGATCTCATACTAGGTATCGGCTGCACTACACAAACTAGGTTCTTTTTTCTTTTGCATGTACTTTAACCTCAGACAGAACAGGATGTGTAATGCGTTAAACATAAAACCTTCTGTATAATATACTTGTCAAAGAGCCTTAGCTGCAAGAATGAAACCAAATTAACTGAAATTTACATTTCCCATTACATCACCTTTCAAGTTAGGATGTAACAAATGTAGAATAAAAATATGGCCTGAAAATGTGAAAAACTCTGCAGGAACTTAGGCCTGCGAATCCAGGGCAAGGAGATTGTGTTGCACCAATTATGCAACTGCATTTCCTGTCGTATTGCTTTTCTAGATTAAATGACAAGTAAAATCTTTATAAGACATCCTGGTGCCGACTGGGGAAAAATAATTAAACATAACACGTGAAATTGTGTTTATTAACTTTATGAGGTTTATATATGTAATATTATCTGATATTTAGAACTACTGAAAAACCGAACTATTTACATTTATGTTTTCAAACTATAATGCTTTTAAATACTGCCTCTGTTATCAACAATAACACTTTAAAGTAATATTTTTTTCTGTATGGTAATACAAAGTACATGTTATTTTCAGTATAGTGAAAAGCAACAAGACATTAAAAATAGTTGTCTACTATACATTACTATTATCTTTTATTTATAGGGCACCACAAATGTCCACAGCGCCAACAAGAGAGAATACAACAAAACAGTACATTACAAGACAATACAATATAGACATTGCAGTACAATAAACAACACGGCCATGAACAGCCGCACTGGGCAATGAGGTGCAAGGTGTATAGCAACACATTATGAAGAGAATAATGAAGGGTATGTGTGGTAATGATTCGGCGCAAGCTGAAACCTGTGCCCATGAGTGTGGGCACTGCTAGCAGGATCAGAGCCAGTGATTGAGGTGTGAGAAGAAGGGAGATGTAGAGTCCAGGGGCAGAGAGCCCAGGAAGGAGGTGAAAAGCATAACTGGCATGCAGAAGGCATAATTAATGAAAAGAGGACAGGAGGGAAGAGGGCCCTGCTCCAGAGAGCTTACAATCTAGAGGTTCCACATTCTGCTTAAACGTACACTTAAAAGCATAATTTTTAAAATTTATTTTTATGGAATAATAATTTGTAGAAGAGCCGCTTTCATATATCAGCAGTTTATATATTTACGAAATAGCAGGACTGTCAACATGTCTTTGAGAGTAATAAAACTACAAATGAGTCATACAAATACAATAATGACATAATGAGAAATAGTCCACTTATTATAAGAGAGGGCTCCTGTTACTAAGAGTTAGCTATCTAGATGAATATTTAAGGCTGCAGTCTCCTTTTTAAGATTCATTTTGGTATATCTATAATAATAATAATAATAATAATAATATGAGGCCAGGAGGGGTGGTCTCTAAATTCTACATATTCAGGGGCGCACGGAGGATTGTCGGGGGGGGGGGGGGGGGGGTTTCTCCCCGCCGACCGAAAAAACAAAAAACAAAAAAACAGGAGAGAGAGAGCTGCTGCGCATACGCCCGCGCATGCGCAGCAGCTCCGTTTTGCCAGCGCTGTCCTATACAGCAACCACGGCGCTGCCTAAGAAGCGTCTGCGGCGGTGCTGTATACAATACAGCACCGCCGCGGATGCTTCTTTGACAGCGCCGCGGCTGCTGTATAGGACAGTGGCCACTTAGTTAGCGCAGGGGGGGTTTCTAGAGACTCAGAAACCCCCCCTGCGTGCGCCACTGATATTCCTGAGTTCTACATAATGCCTTGAAACAACTATTTTTTTCCTATCATGGTGCTCAGATCTGATTTAATATGTAGAGATTTGACGATTCTTATATGTTGCTTGAGCAGGGTAAACTCTCCTCTCCAGGTCCAGGCCTTGGATAATGCTCGTTCCTGACTTACGCTGGGTATGCACTACAGGTTTTTCAACATTTTATCGCTTCAATCACGCGATAAACGATGATTAGGTCCGATATTGCATTTGTGTGTCGCTGCCTGGTCGACACTATCGACACCTCCCTCTCTTTTGCCCCCCCACATTCAATCTCTTGCCCAATCCTGTTGCTTCCAACTTTGCTACATTGCCCGCATCTGACCCTTCCTATCTCAGGATGCCACAAAAACCATTATCCATGCACTCATCTCCCATCTTGATTACTGTAACCTTCTCACCGGCCTCTCCTGCTCCCACCTCGCCCCCTTTGTTCTATACTTAATGCGGCTGGGAGACTTATCATCTTTTCACACTGTTTTTCTTTTGCCTCCCCTCTCTGTCTTGCCTTACACTGGCTCCCCTTCCCATACAGAATCCTTTTCAAACTCCACACCCTCACCTACAAGGCCTTCTCCCAATCCACTGCTGCATACATCTCTAACCTCCTCTCCATTCACACTCACTCCCGCTCCCTGAGATCGTCCAATGACTGTCGCCTCTCCTGCTCTGATCTCCTCATCCCACACCAGAATCCAAGATTTCTCCCATTCTGCTCCCCTCCACTCGACTGACCTACCATACTCTATCTGACTGTCCCCTAATTTTTGCCCCTTCAAACGGGCACTTAAACTCTCACCTGTTCCTCAAAACCTACCAGCCACCCACCTAACCATCTCTCCATGCTTGTTCTCCTTAATTCTCTCTTCCCTTTCCCTTTACTCCCTCCTTTAGCGCTAGATCACATCTACTGACTCCCTTTGTGCCTCCTGTCTGTTTGTCCTCTCTTTAGGATGTAAGTTCTTACAGGTAGGGCCCTCTTCCCTCCTGTCTCTATACCTATTCTTCTGCTCCAACTTCAGTGTACTTTGAGCTTTGGAGTGTTGGTATTATTTGTTTATTGTTCTGTTCTGTTTTACCCTGTATAGTCTACTGTTTGTATTATATTTGGCGCTGCGGAAATCTTGTGGCGCCCTATAAATAAAGGATAATGATGATGATAATAATAGTGTGTACGCTACCAAGTTTTATCGTGATTCGTAACATTTGCTTTGATTTTATAAACTGACTAAAAATCACTATCAAATATGATTATGTCGAGCAAATGTGGCAGTGTGTACACACTCACAACCAACAGTGTAGGCAGATCTCTATAGAGTTTACAGAGTCCTGAACTTTTCAGCAGATGGTTATGACAGATGAAGATCACAGATCTGAAGGTAAATCGTGTAGGTGTGTACAGATAAATCTGTATGCTCATCAGGGCTTTCAGTCATTGGTACAATTATTACAGAAATCGCATTGGCAGTAATTTTCTGTAGTCTGTACCCAGATTTAGGCCTTGGCCTTTTTGTTTTGCTTACTAATACGTTTAATTTGATATTCTGGCCAATTTGGGAAAATACAATTCTTAGCAAAATAAATATATATAAAAAAAGTTTTAAATTATCTCAAAATATTTCATACTAAAAGAAATTCTGAATAAGGTGCAGGTATACACAAAACATCTTATCAGGTGACCTTTCAGGGACTTGAAGTACCGCTTTGGCAGTAAATTCCTACTACCGTGACCAGAAAGACACATTCTATGTCACTTAAGACAGCGACATTTGTAAATGCAATTTAAATGTTACATATGTGTTCTTGCACACCTATATTTCATCACATGTTCCACAGGCTGAAAAAAGGACTAAAAAACATTGCATGGGGTGGAACAGCGTTCCCCACTCAGTTTCATGGAACACTGACTAAGCATATCATTGTATTAGAATGCTATGGCTTTCTGGTCATACAACCATGACATTCAAGTGCCTGTTTAGCACTGAAAAATGTGCACTTCAGCACAGCAGCCAATCAGCAATTACCTTTAATCTGTCATGTGCAAGTTAGCCAATGAAAGTAAATTTGATTGGTTGCTATGGTTTAGTACAAATTCTACCCAAAAATTATTTTTTACTACATGAGGCCTCCAATCAGTAGGTCAGTGTCATACAGGCATTTTAGGACACCTCAATTTTGTTATTTGCTGAGGTAAGGCAATTTACCATA
Source organism: Mixophyes fleayi (assembly GCF_038048845.1). NCBI lineage: Eukaryota > Metazoa > Chordata > Amphibia > Anura > Limnodynastidae > Mixophyes > Mixophyes fleayi. The sequence continues at coordinate 70,036,192 of NC_134405.1, forward strand.
ACATAAAATGGTGACCATTATTTCCCTGACACACCATATGACGTTAGACGGTGAGATTGATGTGTGCCAGAGAACCGGGGTTTACCACTCTCTTCCTTGTTATCTTGATTGGGTGTATTACAACATACCCTCGCTTTACAACACTTTGGTTTTCTGGTCAGAAAATTGCAGCATTCTAAAAACAGCTTCACATACAGGAAGTTGTGCCATTACAGCAAACCCATCCTTAGTGATCTTTAATGATGCAGCTGAGTTACATGAGAGGTTTGAGAATTTTCGGCAAAATGAACATGAATCGAGTTTTACAGGGGAATGGAATGTTTCGCAGAAGTGCAAAACAAACTTCAAGTTCCAATTTTGCTACGTTTATTTGTGTGTAATGCCTTCCGACTGTAAATTCACATTATTGCAGCATTTATAGTCTTTAAATGAAGCTGGATAATGACCCTCAATTCATCCTGCTGTATGGTGTGTTTGGGATTGGACCAATCTCTGCTGGTTAAAAATGTAAAATATTGTGGCAAATGCAGAATCAGGTATAGTTATGAAACTGCCAATCATCTCTAAGTTAAATACTAGTACTACATTTTACTGCTGGACCTGTACCAGATGAGATACAGAACATGTTAGGTTCCCATCAGCCTAAGTTGTCAGGAATTAAGTGTTTGTCTCAGTTTTTATAAACATTTGTGGAGTTTTTTGGATAATAAATAAATAACCCTCCAAAAAATCATCAAAATATTATTGTTTTTGTTGGCATTGCCACTGCCAGGAACACAGTGCAGAGCTAACCCACAACAACACGTATCCATGATAATGGAAATATCTTGCTCTCATTGAGAATTTTATAATGAATATAGAAATGTTGTATAAATAGAAGCTTGTAGCCAGACTATTTACAGACTCAACGTCAATCACTTTCTGTGACATATGTCTTCAGAGATACTGCAGCTCTCCAAGCCAACAACAATGGCCCATATATTTGAAGACAGAAAATTCTAGGTCAGTAGATACTATATTACAACTATAATAACTTAGTCACTGTATAGGAATATATATATATATATATATATATATATATATATATATATATACATACATACAAGTTAACCCGTGCATGATACTCATGCATTCTAGTCAAATCAAGCTACTTAAGGTGATAAAAAGGTTCTTGTCATGTATTTGGGCCATAGCCCAGGCCTCCTCAGGGGAAGAGCGTTACTTCCCGACGCAAGCGCCCTTTTTTAACATGGTTTTGTCCACATGTCATCACCTCATCATTCTTCTCCATCACCTCATTCTTCATTTTCATCGCCACATCTATCCAGATGTCTATCCAGACACAGGGATCTCTCTCAGCGGTTCTGAGTATCACACTCCTCTCGCTCTGTCACCCCCGGTAACCCCCAACCACTCCCAACTGTCACCCCCGGCAACCACCAACCACTCCCAACTGTCACTTCTCCTTCAAGAAATATATATATATATTTTTTAAATCTTTATAAACACTTTTAACAATTAACAAATTAAATTAACAAATTAAAAACATCTTAGTATACCAAATTTCAGCCCTTTCTGAGGTTTTTTTTCCACACACACTAAGAATTTAGTAGGTCAGTGTATAACTCCGCCCAGCAGGTGGCGCTGCAGCTTGGTTTTATTTTTTCCACACACACATAGACAGACTAACACACGCCACTAAGCATTTATATTATAGATATATACATATTCCTATATAATAACAGTTATACTTTTTTATACTTTACCACTAAAAATATATATATATATATATATATATATATATATATATATATATATATATATATATATATCTATATATATATATAATTAGTGGCAAATTTACTGGATTACTGTATAATGGCTTCTATATTTCACCTAGATTCCTAACCTACTTTATCATCATCATCAGCTATTTATCTAGTGCTACTAATTCCACAACGCTGTACAGAGAACTCACTCACATCAGTCTCTGCCCCATTGGAACTTAGTCTAAATTCCCTAACATACACACACGCAAACACACACACAGAGATACTAAGGTTCATTTAAAAGCAGCCAATTAACCTATAAGTATTTTTTTTGAAGTGTGGGACGAAAACAAGTAAATACTGAACCAAACGTGTGGATGGCCTAATGGCCCTGACCCTAACCAAATGGCCAGTGCTAAATCTGGCGTTAGAGTGACTACACCCCATCTAGACAACAAAGCAGGTCACGGGGTCCCCCACACAAACAAATTGAGTAACCTTTCCCTCGAAGGGGACAGTGACCTGCGGCCAATCAGCGATAGCACCGCATGTATCCGTCCCTGTTCGCAATGCTTTCCTACCAACTATGTCTCCTTTGTATAAAGGGAGAGAAAAGTTTAATTTAAAGACAGTATAAATGTTTGTTATTTAATCATATAGTTTGCACACAGGCATATTCTAATATAATTAATACTGTGGAAGACTATTGTGCAATTGATTTTATATGCAAAACCTCCTCTGAAGGTTCCGATTTATGTAGGGCTCTGCTCTAGTTTTGTATTATTATAACTAGCAGTGTGTCAACATTAGTTTCATGAGGAGAGGGGGCCTTCCTTGCACAGCGTGACTATGCCTAGTTTTCCCTTCCTGTTTAATGACACTGTACCTATTTAATAGATCTTGTCGACCACAAGAAAGCAAAGGGAGAGTTTAATGGACTTTGTATACTTCAGATAGGTGTCATATTTTAAATATTATGGGACCCCTATTCATGACTCAAATATATCACATTGAAAATCAGTAAAGAAAAATGTATTTCACTTATAATTCATGTTTATTTAACTTTAAATTGTATAATTGTATTCTTCTATAATATTATTGTTATTATTTTTAACCTTTATTTATATAGTACCGACTTCCTATGCAGTGTTGGTACAGAGAATGTTAAATCATTCACATCAGTCCCTCATCTAGTGAAGTTTTTAGGCTGTATAATTCTGTACCATATTTGGAGAACAGCAGTTAGTATTGCTGCCTCACAGTGCTGGGCTTCACTGCATGTGTGTGGCATTTGCATGCTCACCTTGTGTTTGTTGGAATTTTCCCTGGTTGCCCCAGTTACCTATGTTCTTGGATGTAAATTAATCTTGGTATATACTGTGTGTGTGTGTGTGTGTGTATGTATGTATGTATATATATATATATATATATATATATATATATATATATATATATATATAAAAAAAAATTGACACCCAGCAGATGACAGACACAGCGCCTTGTTTCTTAAATAAAGGTGCTTTTATTGTACACATTACCGATAATCAACAGCATGCTTTTGTCATGTGACACCCACCAGGCGACCCTAGACATAGACTTCCTGCCTAGTCAACGGGCAACCTGATTGGCATCGGTCGCATTGCACAATAGGACAATGCAGGTTTAAATACATCAACGCCTCCCCTTAGTCTAATTACCTCATTAGACCCTGCCTTCCACCTGTGTGTGTTCAACCTAGGAATATCGCTCTGCAAGAATTTAACCCTATCTGTCACCTTATTCTGCAGATTGTCAGTCAAGCAATATCATATAATGTAGCACACAAATACTTGATAGCTTATTTATACACTGAAATTTAAAGTTGATATTTGTGTACTACATGAAAAAAACAGTCAGTATTTAACTTATGTGCAAAACAGAATACTAATTTGCACCCCTTGCATTGTAACATGATTTTGTCCAGGAGACCGAAATAAGAAGTTTCTTAAGTTAAAATCCTTAATGAATCAGGCCCCTAGTTTATTAATATTATTATTATAATTTATTTATTAGGCGCCACAAGGTGTCCGCAGCGCCGTACATAGTACAAACAGTAAACCATACAGGGTTAAACAGTACAGAACAGTAAACACAAAGTACCCGTACTTCAGAAACTCCGGGACAGACAAATGGAGTAAGGACGGAACAGAAGAACAGGTGTGGAGACACGAAGGAAGAAGTGCCCTGCTCAACGAGCTTACATCCTAAGGGAGGGTGGACGAAATAGACACAAGAGGGAGCGGTGATGCCAGGGGAGAGAGGGAAGAGTGAGGAGAGTAAGTGAGGGGTTAGGTGGATGATTGGTAGGCTTTAAGGAACAGGTGAGATTTAAGTGCTCGTTTGAAGGAGCACAGCTTGGGAGCGAGACAGATGAAGCGAGGGAGGTCATTCCAGTGTAGGGGGGCAGCTCGGGAGAAGTCTTGGATTCTGGAGTGGGAAGTGGTAATGAGAGTGGAAGAGAGGCGACGGTCAGTGGCAGAGTGCAGGGATCGGGCAGGAGTGTGAATGGTGAGGAGGTCGGAGATGTAGGGGGCAGTAGACTGGGAGAGAGCTTTGTAAGTGGTGGTAAGGAGTTTGAAGAGTATTCTGTAGGGGATGGGGAGCCAGTGTAGGGCAAGGCAGAGAGGGGAAGCAGAGGAGGAGTGGCGTGAGAGAAAGATGAGTCGAGCAGCCGCATTGAGTACAGAGCAGAGGGGGGCGAGATGAGAGAGGGGGAGGCCAGTGAGGAGAAGGTTGCAGTAGTCGAGGCGGGAGATGATGAGTGCATGGATGATGGTTTTGGTGGCGTCTTGTGAGAGGAAGGGTCGGATGCGGGCTATGTTGCAAAGTTGGAGTCTACATGCTTGGGCAAGGGATTGGACATGGGGGGCAAAAGAGAGAGAGGAGTCAAGGGTGACACCCAGGCAATGGAGCTGGGTAACAGAGGAGATGGTGGTGTTGTTAACAACGATAGAGAGGTTGTGGTGGGAGGGGAGTTTGGGGGGAGGAAAGACAATGAATTCAGTTTTGGAGATGTTAATTTTGAGAAAGCGGGAGGACATCCAGGAGGAGATGGCAGAGAGGCAGTCAGATACGCGAGAGATAAGGGAGGGAGAGAGATCAGGAGAAGAGATGTAGAGTTGAATGTCGTCAGCATACAGGTGATACTGAAGACCAAAGGAGGAGATGAGCGCACCGAAGGAGGAAGTGTATAGCGAAAAGAGTAAAGGGCCGAGGACAGATCCCTGGGGGACACCTACTGGGAGTGGACAGGGGGTGGAGGAAGAGCCAGACATGAAGACAGAGAAGGTGCGGTTAGCGAGGTAGGAGCAGAACCAGGCATGGATGGAACCGGAGAGGCCGAGAGAGAGAAGAGTTTGCAGAAGGAGGGGGTGGTCCACAGTGTCAAAGGCCGCGGAGAGGTCAAGGAGGATGAGTAAGTTGAAGTGACCCTTCGATTTGGCTGAAAGGAGGTCGTTGGTAACTTTGGCCAGGGCAGTTTCAGTGGAGTGGAGTGAACGGTATCCAGATTGGAGAGGGTCAAGGAGGGAATAGTCCGAGAGATATCTGGTGAGGCAACAGCAGACTATCCGCTCAAGAAGTTTGGAGGCGTAGGGGAGAAGTGATATGGGGCGGTAGTTGGCGAGAGAGGTGGGGTCAAGATTGGGTTTTTTGAGGATCGGAGAGATAAGAGCGTGTTTAAATGAGGAGGGTACTACACCGGAGGAGAGTGATAGGTTAAAAAGGTGTGCCAGGTAGGAGCAGGCAGTGGGAGAGAGAGTGGGAGAACACTTCAAAATTGAAGTGTTTCTGCGGAGTGGAAATGGTTGTGTGGCCTTCTGCCAAGCAAAATGCCATAAAATGTGTACTCTCCTCCATTATCTCATTTTTGCACAGGTCAGCAAAACTATGCATAGTCCACGCTTGGTAAGGAATGCCCTCACACCTCTTCTCACCAGTCAGGGCAGACGGCACGTTCTTGCCCCGATGTAGTTAGGCGCACCAGATGAAACTAAAGTGTGTGACGAGATCAAATAGGTCTTTGTACTAAGGCAGTATTGTACATCTTAAGTGCTCTAGACAACATGTCGCAAGTGGGTTCTGCTGAAAATGAAATTAAGACACAAAAATTGTATGTGCAGCTGAATATCCTTAAGGGATTTAGTTTCTAATTGTTGCAGAATCAATATAATGTTACAGCTATCATGTTACAATATATTTTTTACATTGCATATTATTGTACTTAAATTTACTGGTTATTCATAGTTAATTAATGTCCATGTCTTTGAGGGATATCTGACTGTGCTTTTTGGTTATATTTCCATGGGCAGCGCTTTACGTGCATCAGACACTAGAACACGGGAGGGAAAGGGTATCACTGGCAAATTTTGATAATTTTGCCCTCTGCCCAATTCAGGTATGTGTACAGTAATCACAGAGAATTGAGTGGCCTTATCTGTATAGCGTTTGTATGTTCTCCCCGTGTTTGCGTGGGTTTCCTCCAGGTGCTCCGGTTTCCTCCCACACTCCAAAAACATACTAGTAGGTTAATTGGCTGCTATCAAAATTGACCCTAGTCTCTCTCTCTCTCTCTGTCTGTATGTGTATGTTAGGGAATTTAGACTGTAAGCTCCAATGGGACAGGGACTGATGTGAATGAGTTCTCTGTACAGTGCTGCGGAATCAGTGGGGCTGTGTAAATAAAGGGTGATGATGATGATGATGATGATGATAGGCACTTCTTACTATTTGTTGAAAAACGTCTGCATTGTATCCATCCCCCAAAAAAATTGTATTGATAATAAATTTTCCCTTTCTCTGGGAGGGAGTTTGGTGATGTTTTGCTGAATATTACTAATACATTCATTACCGTGGGCTGAAAACACATTGACCCATTATATTCTTTCTGCGTGAATGACTGAATAGTTTATGGAATCATTTATTTACAATGTCCAAACACTGTCTCCCATGTACAAGTGGCAAAAGATGTTCCCCTTTTTCTCAGTGTATAGTTTTAGCAAATACACTGCTTGCGATTACAATGAATTGCCTGTGTATTTGCACTCCTAGATAGGTAATGACGCTACTGACAAGTATAGGAAACAATTGTGTTTTGTGGTGGTCAGTGTGTTTGGAAATCATGATTAATTGCCTGTGTGCTCTCACACCTAGGTAGCTAATGGTGCTCATGACAAGTACAGAAAACAAATTGTGTGTGGCAGCTGCAAGATTTGTAGAATCTGCAAAACTAATAGGCCCATCTCACAGCACTGGTCTATAGGTAGTCTATTAAGCATACTTGACTACTTATGGCAAGTTGAATCCGGGAGAGGGGCGTGTCTATAGGACGGGAGGGGACGGGGCGCAACCAAACGCGTCATTTTGGCCCTGCCCCGTGATAAATATGCCGGTTTGTCGCAGGGGGCGGGGCGGGGCCAAAATGACGCGATTCGCCACAAATCGTGTCATTTTTGCCCCGCAATTGTGGGATGCGGGAGACTTGGCAGCTCTCCTGGGAGTCCATGAGACTGACCCGATTTCGGGAGTCTCCCGGACATTCCAGGAGAGTTGGCAAGTATGCTATTAAGGAGTGTGACAACATGTAATTCTACCTTTTTTACAGTCTACTGTATATAGTTTATTTGAGGGAGGATCAAAATCCACTGTTATCCTTCACACAAACACATGTGGAGGAGCAATAAGTTTGTGATGTCTTGTTATTTAATGGTTGCAAACTTTTACTGTACAGTGACAAGTGTGTTAAACATCATAAGAAATTTTTTTAATCATCTTGATAATAATCCCTGTTGTATTTAAAGGAGTTGCCCGCTTTTATATAACCCCCTGCTATTTAGTCATTCCCCCATGTAGTCTTTCACTGAGGCTCACCCCACCGGTGCACCCAGCCTGTACCAGAAGTTGTCTCCGGTCCAGTGTCACTGACAGATTATAGAAGAGAGTGCTGTTAGTACAGCAGATGTAATGCACTCATGGTGCAGTATGTTCAGCCTCATTATAATCAGAGATTTCTCCTGCATTCACCTACTGTTCGTTGGTTACTGTCTGTATTTTATCGACCTTCTATTTCCCTGCTTTATGATCTGTTTTCCCCACTGGGGTGCCTTAGAAATTGACAATAATAATAATTGCTATGAGTTATACACAATTATATGTTTTAAATATTTAATCTATTGTTAATACACACATACCTAATCCTGGGATGAAGCACATCACCATTTGCCCCTTATTTCCATAAGAGTTTAAAGTCTGGGTGTAATTAGCAGTGTAACTTTAATCTATGTCAGTGTAATGTAATGAGGCTGCTGTCGCGTCAATCAGATGTAGACAGTCAGTACTTACACATTACTTTAAGGAAGGGTTTTCTCCTTTTAGACAAGTTATGTTTCTGTTAGCTAAAGGCTATGCAAACACAAATTGCTTCCCCTTTCCCTCTCAGTTCACCTGGGAGAGGGATAGAAGTGTGCCCAGCATGGTAATATCATACTGGACAGGGCTCTTTTCATTCCCTGCCAGGACCTCCGCTCCATAGCAGTAACTTACTGGTCTGGAGCTCTGACATAGAGAAGCAATTAGCATGTAAGCAAGAATGATTAACATGCTAACCGGCTGATTACTAGAGCCTGTACCAGGTCAGCCAAGATGAAAGAGAACATATATCTTCTCTTGAGCTTTCACTTGTCAGAGACACTTCACCATGACAAACTTCTGTCTCTAATTTTGGATTTCCTCTTTTCCCACCAATCCTTGTGCCTGCTCTCTTCTTGTGTTTCATTGTTTTTGTAAAAATGTTGATAGTCTAAAAAACATTTTTACATGGCTTAACTGAGCAAATTACAAATATTGTGCTTTCATGTATCTCAGTATATAGAACAACAGAAGAGGCACTATGCAGTTGTCATAAAAGCAGAATCCAAAATATACTCTATATAAACATAGGACACTACACCTCCAACATGACCTGATTGCTGTACATGATCATAATACAATTCTATTACACACTATACAGACATAGGAAACTGCACCTCCCAACATGACCTGATCACTGTACATGACCATAATACAATTCTATTACACTCTATACAGACATAGGACACTACACCCCAAACATGACCTGACCACTGTACATGATCATAATACAATTCTATTAAACACTATATAGACATAGGACACTACACCTCCCAATATGACCTGACCACTGTACATGATCATAATACAATTCTATTACACTCTATACAGACATAGGACACTACACCCCCAACATGACCTGACCACTGTACATGATCATAATACAATTCTATTAAACACTATATAGACATAGGACACTACACCTCCCAACATGACCTGATCACTGTACATGACCATAATACAATTCTATTACACTCTATACAGACATAGGACACTACACCCCCAACATGACCTGACCACTGTACATGATCATAATACAATTCTATTAAACACTATATAGACATAGGACACTACACCTCCCAATATGACCTGACCACTGTACATGACCATGATACAATTCTATTACACTCTGTACAGACATTGGGCACTATATCTAAGCAAGATGGCTTGATCATAAAACAATTCTAATGGCTTTTAATAATTTCCCTTTAGTATGTCCCGGTGCAAAGTAGCACAGAGTAAATGGCCAGTTTAAAAATAACAAAACTGGGACATTGTAGGGGACTAAAATGTGTGTGGAAAAAGTTTAAAACTTAAAATATGAAATAATTCTTTGAAATCAGGGACAGTTGCCAATTATAACTTTTATCCTACTATGATCCAATTTTTTGAGTGAAAAAGTATCTTTATTTGTATAAAGGTACAAAAAACTTACGATACATTACACCAGTGGTTCCCAAACCTTTGCAGTTCGCGGCACCCCTAAGAGTCTCCATAATTTTTTAAAGGCACCCCTCCAAAATAATAACCGAGCAGTCCCGTTTTATAAGCAGTGCCCCCTCTGCATCTCCGCTGATTGTGTCCCATCTGCATCTCCGCTGACTGTGCCTCCTCTGCATCTCTGCTGATTGTGTCCCTTCTGCATCTCCGCTGACTGTGCCTCCTCTGCATCTCTGCTGATTGTGTCCCCTCTGCCTCTCCGCTGACTGTGTCCCCTCTGCATCTCCGCTGACTGTGCCCCCTCTGCATCTCCGCTGACTGTGCCCCCTCTGCATCTCCGCTGACTGTGCCCCCTCTGCATCTCCGCTGACTGTGCCCCCTCTGCATCTCCGCTGACTGTGCCCCCTCTGCATCTCCGCTGACTGTGCCCCCTCTGCATCTCCGCTGACTGTGCCCCCTCTGCATCTCCGCTGACTGTGTACCCCCCTCTGCATCTCCGCTGACTGTGCCCCCTCTGCATCTCCGCTGACTGTGCCCCCTCTGCATCTCCGCTGACTGTGCCCACTCTGCATCTCCGCTGACTGTGCCCCCTCTGCATCCCAGGGGCCAGGAAGAAGAAAAAAAAAACAGCAAAAAAACGTACCAATCTGGCGGCGCCCGGACCCAGTATCCTCCTCTCTCCTGCCGCTTGTCACTGAATGTCTGGCGTGATGACGTCACGCCCAACATTCAGTGAGAAGCGAGGAGGGAGCAGGATGCTGGGTCCGGGCGCCGCCAGATTGGTAAGTTTTTTCGCTGTTTTTTTTTTCTTCTTCCTCGCCGCCAGATTGGTAACTTTTTTGTTTTTTTTCCCTCTTCCCCCAGCTGCGGCACCCCTGTGACAGCGCCGCGGCACCCCTGGGAGCCGCGGCGCACACTTTGGGAACCGCCGCATTACACAGTACACTGTGAAACATAATCATTCATACATTTTAGCACAATACAAGACATAAGGTACAAGACATGACATCCTACACTATATATCAAGCACTGCACTAACCATGCAAAATTTAAACAACAAAACAGATTCAAATAAGCAGTGGATGTGAGGGGCCGGTAGGTGAGAGGGGAAGGGTGGGGATATTACAAGCCCAAAGCTTGAGGACAAACACAAATATAGGGAAGGGTGCATAAATTACGGCAAGACATTACAGCAAAAACTTCTAACAGTGATGGGGGAATGGGTTGGAGGTGGTAAGAGAGCAGATGCCACAAGCCAAAGCTTTATTGAAAAAAACAGACACATGGGGGGAGACGGAGAAGAGGGAGACAGCAATCAATCATCTTCCTCTTCCTCAGGACTGTCTATGGTGTTATAGTCTTTTAGCAGTCTGTGGATCAGCCTGTGACAGTCCTGGATGGTCCTCTTCTCCCTTTTCAAAATGAGACGATTCCTGGCGAGCCATATAGCATTCTTAAAGCAGTTCATAAAGTGCCAGGCTTCCTGGATTGCCCCAATGGTGTGGGTCCCAGGAAATAATCCATAAAACACCAAATTGTATAAAAGGCAAGTCCCGGGCACTATTATCCAATTCTGTACTCAAAATAACAGTTTAATGTATTAGTAAATAATTTTATTTTAATCAGAAGCACATGCAGCAGCGTCCGAATCAAGCTCTGGGCATCACAAAGTTACTTGGTTTTTTGCTGTATCTCTTGCTCCAGCTACAGGACTAGTCTAAGTCCTGAGTACTAGTGATGACAGTCTCATATACATGCTATAACATACATTTGTAAACAGGAGCAAGGACATTAAGAACATCCTAGTGTATTTCAAGAGGGGGGGACATTTTTTTTTTACTGCTTTATCATATGCTTATATTATTAACAGATGACATCAATATTTTGTTTTATGTGCTTTCTATTGCAAATTTATAATCCACATAGGTATTGGTCGTATACTGCAGTGTATTGTATAGTAGAGCAGATCAGACCTACACCCATATTCATCAGTTCTCGTATCTTCAGATCCGTTTCCTGTTGAATTCAGGAGTACGCAGAGCAGATTTACGTGCGTTTTTAAACAAAAGCCCATTACACTCAGATGTGGGCTCTGATGTACCAGAGCCTTGAAGTTTTAATCAGGTTCAGGTTACTAACATGCTGATAAACTGGGTGGCTATGCTTCCAGCAGCAGGCCAGACCAGAAGGAGGGGTGATGACTCAAACCTGTCTGCTGCACAGCGTGAAGTGTGAAATGAACACACACAATGACAATATTATTCTAGTACTGCATCTCATAGGGTATTAGAGTACTGTTCCTCCAGAGAGTATGTGAGCTCAGTGTCTTCAGAGATAATACCATTATACTGTACTCAGAGGTTTTTATAGCAATAGAATGAACACAATAAATATTTAGAGAGCGTCTGAAAAATATACATGAAATGTCTCCCTCTACTGTCCGAGTCAGGAATATCTCCTCTTACAATTCTATACAAGTTATTTCAACAGTTATTCCAACGTTCATTTGGACAAAACCGGGTCAAAATAAGTCCAACCCCTGATCCATGCAATCCACACCCACTTCCTAATAAATCTCCACTCTCATCCCAGTAATTCTTCTTCCACTTTTGAGGAAATTGGGGCAATACTTCCAAAATCAGGACTATTGAGAGGGATGATACAGTACTAGTATCATACATACAACATTGTAAAATAATATCCAGGGACACTTTGCTATTCAGCAGCTGCATCTAAGTGCGGCGTTGTGTGCTATTCTGTCTCAACGGACCTTCGTGCACTTTTTTAAAAGGTTATATGAGCAAAATAGACCCAAATGGCTTAATTTAGAGTAGTCTGCTATATTGCCGGCCATATGTGGGTGTAAAGTACAGTAGATATACAACCAGAGTAAAAATACAGCAGGCATCATCATAAAGTGGATGATGATTAATGCTGAACATTTACTTGTAGAACAATCAACAAACAAACATGAATTAATTAAATATAGATATAAAAATTAAAAAGAATCAATGGCAACCAGAACCAGGCTATACCATGCTGAGGTAACCACACTATATCTAGTATCCCTTCTAAAATGTGAAACCAGCTCCAGTTTTGTCAGAACAGGGCGAAATTCAGTAGAGCAGGCCAGGCCAACCTGTGGCTCTCCAGGTGTTGTGAAACTACAAGCCCCAGCATGTTTTGCCTGTACATAGCCAGCCAATAGCTGTCAAGGTATGCTGGGACTTGTAGTTTCACAACACCTGGAGAGCCACAGGTTGGCCAGGCCTGCTCTAGAGGAATCAGGCCTCCAAAAAATATGCATCCGCCCCAGGGCAAGTCAGCATTGTGCTGAAAAGGACAGGGTCTCTTCCTCGCACCTCTTGGGTTCCAATGGCTGCCAGACCATGCTGGAGGCTGTGGAGCTACATGCAGCAGTGGTGCCCTGGCCACCTGGGCCTGCTAGAACATGTAGTTCCACAAGACTACCTAAAGTATTTATGTGGTGACTGGGCTGTGATAGTATTGTATAGCCACCAGAGCTCTGGGAGGTGCCCTGTATACTCACAAGATATCTTGGTTTTGTACTATCTATCCACCAGAGACTTGTGGTCTGCATCGTATGACCACTAAATATTTGTGGGCCTGAATTATAAAGATACTGGGAACAGTCACTTGAGACATGTGGGTGTGAGAGGGTTAATCAATCCAAAACCACCTGGTCTGTCTAAAAATGATGTCTCACACTCACATTTTAACTATCCAGTTCTGTCAGCACTATGAACCCTATCTGACATGCCATCTCATCTGTCCCTGGCAGGATTCTCTTGTGTACACATCTTTACCAAGTAATAAACAGACTCCTAATGCATAATGCATTATAGCTAGATTAACCCCTCCTTTACTTACACTCCGGGCTGGTTATGCCATATTCATGATATTTATCAGTCACTAGAATTCTATCTGTATTGTATAAAGATCACTGAAATGCTCTCTGTAGTGTATAGAGGTCACTAGAATGCTCTATGTAGTCTATAGAGGTCACTAGAATGCTCTCTGTAGTCTATAGAGGTCAGTAGAATGCCCAATGTAGCCCGTGGAGGTCGCTAGAATGCTCTCTGTAGTCTATAGAGGTCACTAGAATGCTCTATGTAGTCTATAGAGGTCACTAGAATACTCTCTGTAGTCTATAGAGGTCACTAGAATGCTCTAAGTATTGTATAAAGATCACTCTCTGTAGTGTAGTGTAAATAGTCTCTGCAGTGTATAGAGGTCACTAGAATGTTCTCTGTAGTCTATAGAGGTCACTAGAATGCTCTAAGTATTGTATAAAGATCACTCTCTGTAGTGTAGTGTAAATAGTCTCTGCAGTGTATAGAGATCACTAGAATGCTCTCTGTACTGTATATAGGTCACTAGAATACTCTCTGTAGTCTATAGAGGTAACTAGAATGCTCTCTGTAGTCTATAGAGGTCACTAGAATGCTCTCTGTAGTCTATAGAGGTCACTAGAATGCTCTAAGTATTGTATAAATATCACTCTCTGTAGTGTAGTGTAAATAGTCTCTGCAGTGTATAGAGGTCACTAGAATGTTCTCTGTAGTCTATAGAGGTCACTATAATGCTCTAAGTATTGTATAAAGATCACTCTCTGTAGTGTAGTGTAAATAGTATCTGCAGTATATAGAGATACTAGAATGCTCTCTGTAGTGTATATAGGTCACTAGAATGCTCTCTGTAGTCTATATAGGTCACTAGAATGCTCTCTGTAGTCTATAGAGGTCACTAGAATGCTCGCTGTAGTCTATAGAGGTCACTAGAATGCTCTCTGTACTCTATAAGGTTTTCCAAAACTGAACTCATTGTCTTTCCTACTCCCAACCACCCATCCCACCATGACCTCTCCATTGTTGTTAACAACAATACCATCTCCTCTGTCACCCAACTCCGCTGCTTGGGTGGCACCCTTGACTCCTCTCTCTCTTTTGCCCCCCACATTCATTCCCTTGCCCAAGCCTGTCGCTTCCAACTACGCAACATCGTCCGCATCCGTCCCTTTCTCTCAGGAGGCCACCAAAACCATCATACACGTACTCATCATCTCCCGCCTGGATTACTGCAACCTCCTCCTCACCGGCCTCCCCCACTCTCATCTCTCCCCCCTCCGCTCTATACTCAACGCGGCCGCAAGACTCATCTACCTCTCACGCCGCTCCTCCTCTGCCTCCCCTCTCTGCCTTGCCCTTCACTGGCTCCCCTTCCCCTACAGAATTCTTTTCAAACTCCTCACCATCACTTACAAGGCTCTCTCCCACTCTACTGCCCCTTATATCTCCAACCTCCTCTCCATTCACACTCCCGCCCGCTCCCTGCGCTCGGCCAATGACCGCCGCCTCTCCTCCACTCTGATCACCTCTTCCCATTCCAGAATCCAGGACTTTTCCCGTGCAGCCCCCCTTCACTGGAATGACCTCCCTCGCTCCATCCGCCTCTCTCCCACTCTGTGCTCCTTCAAACGTGCACTCAAAACTCGCCTCTTTCTCAAAGCCTACCAACCATCCACTTAACCCCCATCTCCTCCACTCATTCTCCCCTCTCTCCCATTGCCTCAACTGGCTCCTCTTGTGCCTGGTCTGTCAACCCTCCCTTAGGATGTAAGCTCGTATGAGCAGGGCCCTCTTCCCTCCTGTCTCCTCACCCGTTCTTCTGCTCCGTGTCTATTGCATCTGCCTGCCTGGAGTTTCTGAAGTATTGGTACTTTTTGTTTATTGTTCTGTACTGTTATACCCTGTATAGTCTACTGTTTGTACTATGTACGGCGCTGCGGAAACCTTGTGGCGCCTAACAAATAAATGATAATAATAATAATAATAATATGAGTTCACTAGAATGCTCTCTGTAGTGTAAATTGGTCAATAAAACAGCCTCTGCATTGAATACTGGTGAGATTGAGCTGCTTTCTATTTGATTACAGCTCTTTGAAATAAATTTTAATATATTTAATTAGCTGTGTAAAATCACTCCCACATTAGACAAACCCCCAATAATTGTTTTTGGCCACACCCCTTTCCCCTACGTAGTGCAAAGCTCTCCCCGATTTCCGATGTATCAGGTTGATGCAGCTTTGAAGAATGTCCGGATGGAAATACAGGATGTACGCAGCTGTCGGTCAGTGCAATTACATCTCAATGTATATGTACGTAGTCATTGCCTTACGGACAATATCTCTGGCAGCAGTATTGCCAGCACTGTAACATTTAATTGCCAGGCCACATATAAAATTTTAGGGGGGACTCAGCTATTCTGGTCCAGGAGGTGCCTGCTCTGCGCTTGTGATCATGCGCAAGGACTGATGTGCTTGATTAATATTATCTGATTATACATCTCTGAGGAATAGGTTGGTGCAATTTAAAGAAGAAGTTCTGTAACAAAAAAAAATTACCCTGCTTGGCGCTACCTTCACCGGAGTCCAGGGGGCTCCCACATAACTGTCTCCAAGTTCTCAGTCTTTTGTTCCACAGCTCTGACCAAAAGGTGAGGGCTGTGTGAAGGTACAGAAAGGAGCATGGCCACTCGGAAAAATGAAAAGCAACAATTGCGAATATTGCAGCTTCTTATTGGTTCTTGCACCCACACCCGTCTCAGCGGTCATTTCTAAGTGGTGAGCTAAACAGAACCCTTGGAAAAACTGATTCAGTGCTCAGTTCCCTGACTTTTTAAACAGGGACAACTATGAGATCAAGTATCCTGTCTAGGCAGCGTTATGTGTGGTAAGCACATAACAAGGAACCTTTCTCAAAAAATAGTTGTGTTTTGCTTGTTTGTATAACATACATAAGCAGCGAAGGTCACAATGACAGATCCTCCATTTGAATTTCACAGTTGAAGTTGCACTGTGTGTCCGTTGCAGTGTGTTGTCAGACCCTACCAGTAAAGGGGGCTAGGGGAGAAATTTCCCCAGGCTTCTGACTGGCAGAGGCCTCAATTTTTTTTTTGTTTTTTTAAAATATATTTGTTCATTTGCTAGTATGACAATTTCTAATTAATAAAAGTTCAAACCTAACGCCTAAACATGTTACTTGGTCGACACAACACTCAGTTGCGCTTGTGCTTATTGCTCTCTCTGTGCAGGGTGCATCTATCCACACACACACATGAGAAAGTCACTGGTCCTTGAGATTTGCCGGGGTGAGTGACTCCCAGCTATGCAATAGGTTGTTTATAATTAGGAAACTGGACCTGACTGTTTGATGTTCAATGTTTAATCGAGGAATTGCAGAATTGGCGTGTTAGGTAAGTTAATGTCATCAATATTTTATTATTACAATGCTCATGCTTGTATAGATTCACTCACTGCACAAACTCTATCAGAAACTCAATCCATTAAGAAGTACTTGTTGAAATTTGAATTCGTTCAAATGTCATCTTTGTGGTTAAAGTTAATTACAATGATTGACCAAACTACCCTCCTTATTGAAGCACGCAATGCTACATTAGACGTTGAGCTGGACAACATTAAGGGCTAGATTTACCAAACTGCAGGTTTGAAAAAGTGGAGATGTTGCCTATAGCAACCAATCAGATTCTAGCTGTCATTTATTTAGTGCACTCTACAAAATGACAGCTAGAATCTGATTGGTTGCTATAGGCAACATCTCCATTTTTTCAAACTCGCAGTTTAGTAAATATACCCCTAAATGTCTTATCAAAGACATTGAACAGATGAGTGATAAATGGGATGAGATCGTCACAGAGTGCAAATTGTAGCAAAAACATAGACATTCCAAGTGAGTTCTCCACCAGTCACCACTTAGCTACTCAATCTATTCCAGAAGAAGCACTATAGGGTCAACGTTTTCTATGTAGTCGTAGACTCCATCCTCTCTGGTCTTCATCGTCAATTTACTTCAGTGTAAGTAATTTGGAACTTGTTTAAGTTTCTTTGGGAGCTCAACAAAATGAGTAATGAAGACCTGTGCTCCACAGCGGAAAACTTTTCAGCAACAATACAAGAAAGATATTGCCCAAGAATTCAGTGACAAACTTTCTGGGGTGTTTCCCATCATCACAATTGCTTTGCGCATTTTCCTCAGTTTACCAGGATCTGTTTCTTCTGGCGAATGAACGTTCATTGAGCTGAAGAACGTAAAAAACTATCATCGCTCAACTATGGGACAAGAGCGATTGAATGGGCTGCCATGCTCAGCGTTTCGCAAAAGGTGGATTTTTCCAAATTGATTGCTGCATTTGCAGAAAAAAGGGCAGAACAGCATTTTTAATTTGAAATCTCCCATAATCCAGTATATGTATATAGTATTTTATTTGTAAATGTTAATAAAGCTAAGCATTAAAATCAATTTACAATACATTTTAAATGCATTTCTAATTTTTTTTATAAGAAAAAGGGATGGGGACAGCTTAATTTGGGTTTCCTTGGGCCTCTATGAACCTCTAAAAGGGCTTGTGTGTTGTGTCAGTGTTTCTGAAGATCTGTTTTAGAATTAACAAATATTTTAAGTGTTTAGTTCACAGTTAAGTAGAATCCGCACTATTGTATCATGTGCCTCTGCTGAAACGTTCACAGCATGATGAAACTTCATGGGTAAAGCAGTTTCCTGTCATTCTGGTTGATAAAGGCAGAGATGTTAGCCAGAAAGTAACCACATGCAACTGTGTTTATAAATTTCACATAATAGCTATTTCTAAAGATCAGAGTGTTGAACAGTATGGGAACAAATTATTCCTGGGCGTATATTTACTAATCTGCGGGTTTGAAAAGTGGAGATGTTGCCTGTAGCAACCAATCAGATTCTAGCTGTCATTTTGTAGAATGTACTAAATAAATGATAACTGGAATCCGATTGGTTGCTATAGGCAACATCTTCACTTGTTCAAACCTGCAGTAAATATTTCCCTATATATTCTCTAAGGAATGTTCTTGAGAAGGGGATCAGTAAATAATAAGTGCTTCCAAATCCTATAATAAAATCACATGTATATGTTTTTTATTTTACTAAAGGATTATACACTTTACTCCCATTTCCTAGTTAGTGATTACTAACCAGCATTATTGCACTGCATTGGCTATTCTTAGCAGGGTAAAAGGAAATCCTGTGAAAATGCTGGTCCTAGTCCTGGCAGTGGTTTAATTAAAATAAACTAGAATTTGGTCTTCATAAAATGGTGTTGTGGCGTAACAATAGGCATAACAGCAAGCTGCTACAGGGGCCAAGGGGCGCTGCCACACCTGTATGCATCATGGTGTCTTTCATTCATCAAAACACACACATCATACACAGTGTGCCCAAATCACACACACATCATACACAGTGTGCCCAAATCGCACACACATCATACACAGTGTGCCCAAATCGCACACACATCATACACAGTGTGCCCAAATCACACACACCATGCATACACATTGTGTCCAAATCACACATACATCATACACATTGTGCCCAAATCACACATACATCATACACATTGTGCCCAAATCACACATACATCATACACGTTGTACCCAAATCACACACACATCATACATAGTGTGTCCAAATCACACAATCATCATACACATTGTGCCCAAATCACACACACATCATATATATTGTGCCCAAATCACGCATACATCATACACAGTGTGGCCAAATCGCGCACACATCATACACAGTGTGCCCAAATCACACACACATCATACACAGTGTGCCCAAATCGCACACACATCATACACAGTGTGGCCAAATCACACACACATCATACACAGTATGCCCAAATCACACACACATCATACACAGTGTGCCCAAATCACACACACCATGCATACAGATTGTGTCCAAATCACACATACATCATACACATTGTGCCCAAATCACACACACATCATATATATTGTGCCCAAATCACACACACATCATACACAGTGTGGCCAAATCAAACACACATCATACACAGTGTGCCCAAATCACACACACATCATACACAGTGTGCCCAAATCACACACCATACATTCACAGTGTGCCCAAATCACACACACATCATACACAGTGTGCCCAAATCGCACACACATCATACACAGTGTGCCCAAATCGCACACACATCATACACAGTGTGCCCAAATCACACACACCATGCATACACATTGTGTCCAAATCACACATACATCATACACATTGTGCCCAAATCATACATACATCATACACATTGTGCCCAAATCACACATACATCATACACGTTGTACCCAAATCACACACACATCATACATAGTGTGTCCAAATCACACATACATCATACACATTGTGCCCAAATCACACACACATCATATATATTGTGCCCAAATCACGCATACATCATACACGGTGTGGCCAAATCGCGCACACATCATACACGGTGTGCCCAAATCACACACACATCATACACAGTGTGCCCAAATCACACACACCATGCATACAGATTGTGTCCAAATCACACATACATCATACACATTGTGCCCAAATCACACACACATCATATATATTGTGCCCAAATCACACACACATCATACACAGTGTGGCCAAATCACACACACCATGCATACAGATTGTGTCCAAATCACACATACATCATACACATTGTGCCCAAATCACACACACATCATATATATTGTGCCCAAATCACACACACATCATACACAGTGTGGCCAAATCAAACACACATCATACACGTTGTACCCAAATCACACACACCTCATACATAGTGTGTCAAAATCACGCACACATCATACACAGTGTGCCCAAATCACACACACATCATACACAGTGTGCCCAAATCACACACACCATGCATACACATTGTGTCCAAATCACACATACATCATACACATTGTGCCCAAATCACACACACATCATATATATTGTGCCCAAATCACACACACATCATACACAGTGTGGCCAAATCGCGCACACATCATACACAGTGTGCCCAAATCACACACACATCATACACAGTGTGCCCAAATCGCACACACATCATACACAGTGTGCCCAAATCACACACACATCATACACAGTGTGCCCAAATCACACACCATACATTCACAGTGTGCCCAAATCACACACACATCATACACAGTGTGCCCAAATCACACACACCATGCATACAGATTGTGTCCAAATCACACATACATCATACACATTGTGCCCAAATCACACACACATCATATATATTGTGCCCAAATCACACACACATCATACACAGTGTGGCCAAATCAAACACACATCATACACAGTGTGCCCAAATCACACACACATCATACACAGTGTGCCCAAATCACACACACATCATACACAGTGTGCCCAAATCACACACACATCATACACAGTGTGCCCAAATCACACACACATCATACACAGTGTGCCCAAATCACACACACATCATACACAGTGTGCCCAAATCACACACACATCATACACAGTGTGCCCAAATCACACACACCATGCATACACATTGTGTCCAAATCACACATACATCATACACATTGTGCCCAAATCACACATACATCATACATAGTGTGCCCAAATCACACACACATCATACACAGTGTGCCCAAATCACACACACCATGCATACACATTGTGTCCAAATCACACATACATCATACACGTTGTACCCAAATCACACACACATCATACACAGTGTACCCAAATCACACACACATCATACACAGTGTGCCCAAATACACACACATCATACACAGTGTACCCAAATCACACACACATCATACACAGTGTGCCCAAATACACACACATCATTCACATTGTGTCCAAATCACACATACATCATACACATTGTGCCCAAATCACACATACATCATACACATTGTGCCCAAATCACACATACATCATACACGTTCTACCCAAATCACACACACATCATATACAGTGTGCCCAAATACACACACATCATACACAGTGTGCCCAAATCACACACCATACATTCCCATTGTTCCCAAATCACACTCCATACATTCACATTGTGCCCAAATCGCACACACCATGCATTCACATTGTGCCCAAATCACACACCATACATTCACATTTTGCCCAAATCACACACACATAATACACATTGTGCCGAAATCACACATCATACACAGTGTGCCCAAATCACACACACATCATACACAGTATGCCCAAATCACACACACATCATACACAGTGTGCCCAAATCACACACACATCATACACATGGTGCCCAAATCACACACACATCATACACAGTGTGCCCAAATCACACACACATCATACACAGTATGCCCAAATCACACACCATACATTCACAGTGTGCCCAAATCACACACACATCATACACAGTATGCCCAAATCACACACACCATGCATACAGATTGTGTCCAAATCACACATACATCATACACATTGTGCCCAAATCACACACACATCATACACAGTGTGCCCAAATCACACACACATCATACACAGTATGCCCAAATCACACACACCATGCATATACATTGTGTCCAAATCACACATACATCATACACATTGTGCCCAAATCTCACACACATCATATATATTGTGCCCAAATCACACACACATCATACACAGTGTGCCCAAATCACACACACATCATACACAGTGTGCCCAAATCACACACACATCATACACAGTGTGCCCAAATCACACACACATCATACACAGTATGCCCAAATCACACACACCATGCATACACATTGTGTCCAAATCACACATACATCATACACATTGTGCCCAAATCACACACACATCATATATATTGTGCCCAAATCACACACACATCATACACAGTGTGCCCAAATCACACACACATCATACACAGTATGCCCAAATCACACACACCATGCATATACATTGTGTCCAAATCACACATACATCATACACATTGTGCCCAAATCTCACACACATCATATATATTGTGCCCAAATCACACACACATCATACACAGTGTGCCCAAATCACACACACATCATACACAGTGTGGCCAAATCGCGCACACATCATACACAGTGTGCCCAAATCACACACACATCATACACAGTGTGCCCAAATCACACACACATCATACACATGGTGCCCAAATCACACACACATCATACACAGTGTGCCCAAATCACACACACATCATACACAGTATGCCCAAATCACACACGATACATTCACAGTGTGCCCAAATCACACACACATCATACACAGTATGCCCAAATCACACACACCATGCATACAGATTGTGTCCAAATCACACATACATCATACACATTGTGCCCAAATCACACACACATCATATATATTGTGCCCAAATCACACACACATCATACACAGTGTGGCCAAATCGCGCACAAATCATACACAGTGTGCCCAAATCACACACACATCATACACAGTGTGCCCAAATCACACACACATCATACACATGGTGCCCAAATCACACACCATACATTCACAGTGTGCCCAAATCACACACACATCATACACAGTATGCCCAAATCACACACACCATGCATACAGATTGTGTCCAAATCACACATACATCATACACATTGTGCCCAAATCACACACACATCATATATATTGTGCCCAAATCACACACACATCATACACAGTGTGGCCAAATCGCGCACACATCATACACAGTGTGCCCAAATCACACACACATCATACACAGTGTGCCCAAATCACACACACATCATACACATGGTGCCCAAATCACACACACATCATACACAGTGTGCCCAAATCACACACACATCATACACAGTATGCCCAAATCACACACCATACATTCACAGTGTGCCCAAATCACACACACATCATACACAGTATGCCCAAATCACACACACCATGCATACAGATTGTGTCCAAATCACACATACATCATACACATTGTGCCCAAATCACACACACATCATATATATTGTGCCCAAATCACACACACATCATACACAGTGTGGCCAAATCGCGCACAAATCATACACAGTGTGCCCAAATCACACACACATCATACACAGTGTGCCCAAATCACACACACATCATACACATGGTGCCCAAATCGCACACACATCATACACAGTGTGCCCAAATCGCACACACATCATACACAGTGTTCCCAAATCGCACACACCATGCATACACATTGTGTCCAAATCACACATACATCATACACAGTGTGCCCAAATCGCACACACCATGCAAACACATTGTGTCCAAATCACACACACACATCATACACAATGTGCCCAAATCACACACACACCATGCATACACATTGTGTCCAAATCACACACACACATCATACACAATGTGCCCAAATCACACACACACCATACACAATGTGTCCAAATCACACACACCATACATTCACATTATGCCCAAATCACACATCATACATATATATATTCTGCTCAAGACACATATAATATAAAATGTTGTGCTCTAAACATACATTACATACACATGGATTCTGCCTACTATATACATCACACAGACATGCTTGCTTTCCACTCTCCATATACTCACTTTCTTCACCTCACTTGCTCCATACTCAGTACTCCATACCTGACACACAGGTTGTGCATCTGGTGTATATCGCACCTCCCCAGCTAGAGACAGCAGTCAGCTAACTATCCAGGGGTCCTGATTGGCTCTAGTCCTCTTTTTGGCTGCATCTAGGACTCACAACATTTCACAAATAGTAATACATATTAATACATCCTCAAATGTTGCATTAACTGTGCATGTTATCGTTCAATAGGTGCCAGTGCCACCGATCGGCTGTGTCAGGTGACAAGAGTAAACCTTCATCTTATTATTCAGGGCTGTTGGGGCCTGTGCAGGGTTAGGAGGGGGCTCTATTCTATGTGCAATTCTCAGTAGATGTTCTCATTATATGTATGAACAGCCATGCATTCATTCTTTTATTATTTATTTTGAATGTTACTCTCAATAGAAAATTGTGTGTGTGTGTGTATATATATATATATATATATCTGTGGAAATTTACATAGTGCCATTCAATTCGCCTATTGCCCTGTATAAGGTGCCGTGTTATGCCCATGTCATCCAAGAAAATAACCTCTTAGTTGGCACTGAACAACTGGCAAACTAAAGGGGAAGTTATTATTATCTTTTATTTATTACAATTTTATATCTTTTGTGTATAACAAATGGTCCGCAGCGTGGTACATAGAGGAAGTTCAGTGTTGGACAATTCCTTCTTTATCTATTTTGTCCTCCCATGTGTCAAAGTAGGGGACACCCATTGCTTGGAACTAGGAGTTGCCACAAAATAAAAGCTTCAGCTTTATGGGTGAGATGATCAGACTTACTCTTCATGTGCTGCGAGCTCAGACTACAAATACAGCTCCCAACTTCAGGTAATAGGAGGGGACAAGCGAGCGAGCAATCTTCCTCTCCCTCTCCCTGTGTCTCCCTAACTCTCTCTCGCCTCTCTCTCCCTCTCTCCCTCTCAATCTCTCTGTCTCTCCCTATCTCTCTGTCTCTCTCTCTCTCGCAATCTGTCCCAATTTTCTCTCTCTCTCTCTCTCTCTCTCTCTCTCTCTCTCTCTCTCTCTCTCTCTCTCTCTCTCTCTCTCTCTCTCGGCTTAGTGGTTAGCACTTCTGCCTTACAGCACTGGGGTCATGAGTTCAATTCCCGACCATGGCCTTATCTGTGAGGAGTTTGTATGTTCACCCCGTGTTTGCGTGGGTTTCCTCCGGGTGCTCCGGTTTCCTCCCACACTCCAAAAACATACTGGTAGGTTAATTGGCTGCTAACAAAATTGACCCGTGTCTGTCTGTCTGTGTCTGTCTCCATCTGTGTATGTCTGTGTGTATATTAGGGAATTTAGACTGTAAGCTCCAATGAGGCAGGGACTGATGTGAATGAGTTCTCTGTAAAGCGCTGCGGAATTAGTGGCGCTATATAAATAAATAATGATATATATATATATATATATATATATATATATATATATAATACAAATGTCTAGTGGCGTGTGTTAGTCTGTCTGTGTGTGTGTGTGGAAAAAATAAAACCAAGCTGCAGCGCCACCTGCTGGGCGGAGTTATACACTGACCTACTAAATTCTTAGTGTGTGTGGGGAAAAAAATTCAGAAAGGGCTGAAATTTGGTATACTAAGATGTTTTTAATTTGTTAATTTAATTTGTTAATTGTTAAAAGTATTTATAAAGATTTAAAAAAAATATATATATATTTCTTGAAGGAGAAGTGACAGTTGGGAGTGGTTGGTGGTTGCCGGGGGTGACAGTGGGGAGTGGTTGGTGGTTGAGGGCTGGGCTATGGCCCAAATGCATGACAAGAACCTTTTTAACACCTTAAGTAGCTTGATTTGACTAGAATGCATAGGTATCATGCACGGGTTAACTTGTGTGTGTGTATATATATATATATATATATATATAGATATATATATATATATATATATATATACATAGTGTATGTAACATGACATGGGAGGAGCAAAGAAATTGGACGTGCAGCACAAGGGCCATTTTTTCTCCTTTTGTGGCACATCATGTGCGTATGTCTGTGTGATTGCTCCTGTGTGGACAGGAATCCACATGGTTTTGCAAGATAGTGGCAACGACGCTTTGCAAAATGTAACTACTTATGATGGGATCAGCGTGTACCTTGCAGAAAACAGGATAGCCACAATAAGCGCCCAAATGAAAAAATGAGATTTTGTATTTCGGGACAAGATATTTAAATAAGCTGCCACTAGTGGAGATTGTAGGCTGCTCTTGAGCCTTGTTAGCTATTTAAAAAATATCAATGTGACACATAATAGACAGACAAGCAGACTAAGGACTCATACTGTTCAACTGTTATACGGCTCAATTTAATATAACATAGTTATGTTGGAGCGGTTATTAAGTACACCGTACACTTTCCTGCAGGGAAAACATTCTGCTTTGTTTTTTTGTTTTGTTTATTCAAAGTGTGGCTGTCTGCAATGCCCTTTAGTGAGATTACAGACAGGAAGACTGTGGTCTGTAGGAAAACATCACCACCCACAAGTTTATATCAAACATCCAACGTTCTGATCAGATATTTATACTTTTACGTACATATCTGCACGTTTCACTAGAAGTTCTTTCAGATTTATTGGTTATATAAGATGTAAATGAGGCCATGTTTTATTTTAGGAGAATAATGGCAAAGTTTAAATTAATTAAGGTGGTTGCACAAAGGTGATGGCAAACAGGACTTTGATGTGATGTTCTTTCTTGTATCAGACCACAATGCTACAAATAGTACAAAACCTACACAAGGCGACACTTTCCAAAACCGAAAAATGCAGGTCGCCTATGTATGTATGTATGTATGTATGTATATATGTATATATGTATGTATGTATGTATATATGTATGTATGTATATATGTATGTATGTATGTATATATATATGTATGTATGTATGTATATATGTATATATGTATGTATGTATGTATGTATGTATGTATGCACATGATGGTGAAATAGTGGCATTTGCAGAATAACGATGCACTGTATGGCCACATTTATTCTGCTTTATAGAGTGACCCTTAATCATTTTACTTTTCACATCTCATTTTGAGATGTTAAACAACTTGGAGTATGCTATTAATAAAAAGCCAGAATATTGCCAACATACATGATACAAAACAGTAACTAGTCTGGAAGTAGTACGTTAAATAGTCAAGCAGATATCAGAAGCAATTGAACAGTTTGTATGTTGTCCTGTTGTTTCCTTGGGCACCAATGCTCTGGCTTTAAATCAACTATCTGCTCTACAACTTCTCCGTCATGGACTATTATAGCTACAGATTCTAAGATCACAGTCCTATATACTAACAAGGAATAACATCTTCCTGATTGGTACGGACAGTACATTGGCCATCTCTTGTTGCTCTGGTCTCCAGCTGCAGGAGTGAGCACAGTCACTGACATGGAGAGAAGAGACGGGGCAGAAGACTAAGATTACTTCCTCCACCTCTCCTATCCCTTCTCCTCTTACATTGTCATTAACCACGATTGCTCCTCCAGTGTCACTCCTAAGGCAGGTGAGGTGAGGAGAAGTGAGTTGGGGCCAGGAGGTGACAGGGGCAGACCTAGACTTTTTTTTAGGGAGGGCTTTTGGCAGCATGGTGGCTAAGTGGTTAGCACTTCTGCCTCACAGTGCTGTGGTCATGAGTACAATTCCTGACCATGGCCTTATCTGTGTGGAGTTTGTATGTTCTCCCCGTGTTTGCGTGGGTTTCCTCCGGGTGCTCCGGTTTCCTCCCACACTCCAAAAACATACCAGTAGGTTAATTGGCTGCTATCAAAATTGACCCTAGTCTCTCTCTCTCTCTCTCTGTTGTCTGTGTATGTATGTTAGGGAATTTAGACTGTAAGCTCCAATGGGACAGGGACTGATGTGAATGAGTTCTCTGTACAGCGCTGCGGAATAAGTGGCGCTATATAAATAAATGATGATGATGATGATAGCAACGCCCCTCATGCACTCTGGCTGGTTGGTCCCGATTGACTTCACCCCCTATTCCCTGATGATTATACCTCTCCACCGCAATTTAATGTCATGAAGATTGCTGCTATGGGGCGATTGCCCCGATCGCCCCCCCTCTGGATCTGCCCATGGGAGGTGAGGTGAGAACCTTGTTTCTGTTATCACTCTAGGTTGGAGCCAACTGAGAGAATGTTCTCACCCCACATCATGGTGGAATGGCCCTGTGCACAAACATTAAAGTTCACCTGGAAACAGTGAAGACAGTCATTATATGGGCTGAAGCTATATTTGGTCTCTCAGCTCATTAATACCTAGTGGCATCTCTGAGGCATGAATCAGTTTGTAAGGAAACAATGGATTTGTTATGGAACCCAACAATAAAAGAAGGATTTGTAGGTGGCCTAGACAGTTCTTTCCATTACCTGTACACTTTAGAGAGTTAGAGGACTAAAACAAGTACCATGAAGAAGACTTTATATAGCCTACTATAGCCATCTACAAAAACAAGAACAACTGCACAATAATAATATAATCTACAAGAGGTGCCAATAAGGTCATATAACTGGTGAGTTAACTGATATTATCACTTCAGTTTTCATAAGGAAACCTTGTGTATTAACACACCCTCTACTGTAAATTATTATAGATATTAGAAGTCTCTTTGGAAATAAATGACCTGTTTGTGGCCTTGTGTCTTTTTATGGTTAGGGAACTCCTTGGTGACATATAATTTACAGAGGATACGGCAGTGATACAAACAGAAGGCCAATCTGTGCCTATGAACTGATATTTATGCATTATGTTTTTGATTTGTTACTTGAAGTCTTACTATAATACTTCATTTTTGCAGTGTTTATTGCTGTGTATGAGTTTTGAGACATTGTTTTTTTTCAAAACGCCACTGGTTTATATGTTATTAATTAAGGGGATGTAGGGGATACATTAAAAATATTAGACGTACTGGATTTGATTACATTAGAGTAGTGGTGCCTCAGGGATTACCTTAATTGGTATAAATATATCCAAGGTCATTACAAAGGTCCGTCTTTTCATACCTTAGCCTGTGCAGGTGAGAAGGGAACATGCATTTAACATAGTAACATAGTTGATGAGGTTGAAAAAAGACACCAGTCCATCAAGTTCAACCTATTTTGGATCTCCTGCGATCCGGAACTTATATTTGAAATTCATCCAGATTAAGCAACCGCCAATCTATTTCAATTGTAAAAAAAAATCTCCCTAGACCCAATATTACAGTACTATTTTTACCCTATATCCACTACTATCCTTCATTGTAATTAACAGTCCTATCCTTGGATACACTTTTCCGCTAAAAATTTGTCTAACCCTTTCTTAAACATATCTATTGAATCTGCCATCACAACCTTCCCTGGCAATGAATTCCATATCTTGACTGCCCTTACTGTAAAGAACCCTTTCCTTTTCTCGTTGTGAAATTTCCTCTAACCTTAGGGGGAGACCGCGTGTCCTGTGTATAGTCCTTGGGGTAAAAAGTTCAGATGAAAGTTCTCTGTATTGACCCTTAATGTATTTGTACATAGTAATCATATCTCCTCTTAGACGCCTCTTTTCTAAAGTAAACACTCCTAAACTGGCTAACCTTTCCTCATAACTTAATGACTCCATACCCTTTATCAATTTTGTCGCCTTTCTCTGAACCCTTTCTAGTTCCAAATCATTTGGCCTGGAAGATTCTCACCAGCGAGGATAACTTGGCAACTGGGATTTTATCTTTCTTTAAACCTTACTAGCTATGTATAAAAGTACTTGGCCTAAACCAGTGGTTCCCAAACTTTTTCAGTTCGCGGCACCCTTAGAGTCTCCCAATTTTTTTAAGGCACCCCTCCAAAATAATTACTGAGCAGTCCTGTTTTAGAAGTAGTTGAGTCAAAAAATTAATAATAAGTATTTAGGTCACAACAGAAATACTTATTTAGTTGTATGCAAAAATGCTGCCCCTCTGCATCCAGACACTCTGCCCCCTCTGCATCCAGACACTCTGCCCCCTCTGCATCCAGGCACACTGCCCCCTCTGCATCCAGGCACACTGCCCCCTCTGCATCCAGGCACACTGCCCTCTCTCATGTTGCCCCCTCTGCCACGCTGTCCCCTCCTCTGCCCTCTCTCATGCTGTCCCCCTCCTCTGCCCTCTCTCATGCTGTCCCCTTCCTCTGCCCTCTGTCCCCCTCCTCTGCCCTCTGTCACACTGTCCCCCTCCTCTGCCACCCTCCTCTGCCCTCTGTCACGCTGTCCCCCTCCTCTGTCCCCCTCCTCTGCTCTCTGTCCCCCTCCTCTGCTCTCTGTCCCCCTCCTCTGCCATCTGTCCTCCTCCTCTGCTCTCTGTCCCCCTCCTCTGCCCCCCTCCTCTGCTCTCTGTCACCCTCCTCTGCCCTCTGTCCCCCTCCTCTGCTCTCTGTCCCCCTCCTCTGCCCTCTGTCACGCTGTCCCCCTCCTCTGCCACCCTCCTCTGCCCTCTGTCATGCTGTCCCCCTCCTCTGCCACCCTCCTCTGCCCTCTGTCCCCCTCCTCTGCCCTCTTTCCCCCTCCTCTGCCATCTGTCCCCTCCTCTGCTCTCTGTCCCCCTCCTCTGCTCTCTGTCCCCCTCCTCTGCCATCTGTCCCCCTCCTCTGCTCTCTGTCCCCCTCCTCTGCTCTCTGTCCCCCTCCTCTGCTCTCTGTCCCCCTCCTCTGCCATCTGTCCCCCTCCTCTGCCATCTGATCCCCTCCTCTGCCATCTGTCCCCCTCCTCTGCCATCTGTCCCCCTCCTCTGCCATCTGTCCCCCTTCTCTGCCATCTGTCCTCCTCCTCTGCTCTCTGTCCCCCTCCTCTGCCCTCCTCCTCTGCCCTCTGTCCCCCTCCTCTGCCCTCTGTCCCCCTCCTCTGCTCTCTGTCCCCCTCCTCTGCCCTCTGTCCCCCTCCTCTGCCCTCTGTCCCCCTCCTCTGCTCTCTGTCCTCCTCCTCCTCTGCTCTCTGTCCCCCTCCTCTGCCATCTGTCCCCCTCCTCTACTCTCTGTCCCCTCCTCTGCCATCTGTCCCCCTCCTCTGCTCTCTGTCCCCCTCCTCTGCAATCTGTCCCCCTCCTCTGCTCTCTGTCCCCCTCCTCTGCCATCTGCCCTCCTCCTCTGCTCTCTGTCCCCCTCCTCTGCAATCTGTTCCCCTCCTCTGCTCTCTGTCCCCTCCTCTGCTCTCTGTCCCCCTCCTCTGCAATCTGTCCCCCTCCTCTGCTCTCTGTCCCCCTCCTCTGCTCTCTGTCCCCTCCTCTGCTCTCTGTCCCCCTCCTCTGCAATCTGTCCCACTCCTCTGCAATCTGTCCCCCTCCTCTGCAATCTATCCCCCTCCTCTGCTCTCTGTCCCCTCCTCTGCCATCTGTCCCCCTCCTCTGCCATCTGTCCTCCTCCTCTGCTCTCTGTCCCCCTCCTCTGCTCTCTCTCCCCCTCCTCTGCCATCTGTCCCCCTCCTCTGCCATCTGATCCCCTCCTCTGCCATCTGATCCCCTCCTCTGCCATCTGTCCCCCTCCTCTGCCATCTGTCCCCCTTCTCTGCCATCTGTCCTCCTCCTCTGCTCTCTGTCCCCCTCCTCTGCCCTCTTCCTCTGTCCTCTGTCCCCCTCCTCTGCCCTCTGTCGCCCTCCTCTGCTCTCTGTCCTCCTCCTCTGCTCTCTGTCCCCCTCCTCTGCTCTCTGTCCCCCTCCTCTGCCATCTGTCCCCCTCCTCTGCTCTCTGTCCCCTCCTCTGCTCTCTGTCCCCCTCCTCTGCTCTCTGTCCCCCTCCTCTGCAATCTGTCCCCCTCCTCTGCAATCTGTCCCCCTCCTCTGCTCTCTGTCCCCTCCTCTGCAATCTGTCCCCCTCCTCTGCAATCTGTCCCCCTCCTCTGCAATCTGTCCCCCTCCTCTGCAATCTATCCCCCTCCTCTGCTCTCTGTCCCCTCCTCTGCCATCTGTCCCCCTCCTCTGCCATCTGTCCTCCTCCTCTGCTCTCTGTCCCCCTCCTCTGCTCTCTGTCCCCCTGATAAGATAATGCAACAAAAATAGGGGTGATATAAGGGATATTATATGCTGTACTGTAGACTATAAGGATACTAGAAATCACAGAGGGATTCCATGGTCTTTATCGAAGTCATGCAACTGTAAGGTAACTTTTAATTGCCTATTATAATAATTAATACTGCTACTAATATTCTGGACTAAAAGAAAGATATACCGACGCACCAGGTAATCATATACCCAGTCTATTGTTATTTATATATATCGTCAATTTAGCTGGGTTGGTGCACCCTACACATGTGAAACTGGTATTCGCATATAAAGGTAGAGAGAAAGGAAAACATGTCTAGTAGGGGCACTCTTGATTGTTTGTTGATATAAAACATACTTTTTATTAATTCATTTAAAAACTGTGTTAGAGTCCCAAATTAGTACCATAGTACTACTAGTAGTGAAATAAAACCAAAAATAATAAACTAATTACTCGAGTTGAAATAAACTGAAAACAAATATAAATTTAAAATTGGCAGAACTAACTGCCTTGCCTCGCAGTGTTTATAATGTATATTTGCCTAGTTATACTGTATATGGGTAACTATGATCCTCCCTTAATAGGGCAGCATGAGGATCATAGTTACCCATATACAGTATAACTAGGGAAATATACATTATAAACACAGCGAGGCAAGGCAGTTAGTTCTGCCAATTTTAAATTTATATTTGTTTTCAGTTTATTTCAACTCGAGTAATTAGTTTATTATTTTTGGTTTTATTTCGCTACTAGTAGTACTATGGTACTAATTTGGGACTCTAACACAGTTTTTAAATGAATTAATAAAAAGTATGTTTTATATCAACAAACAATCAAGAGTGCCCCTACTAGACATGTTTTCCTTTCTCTCTACCTTTATATGCTAATATTCTGGACTGTATTGCCTTCATTATTCCTTAAAGTGATAAAATTGTATCAAATTGAAAAAAAATTTTTTGTTGTAGCAAACCCTGATGCTGTGAGAAGATTGATGTGAATGGCAAATTTAAAATGTGATGGTAGATTTATAGTTGGGGTAGGGCATGTTCTAGATAACTTAAAATGTCAGTGTACAAATAAAGCCCTCAAGTATTTGTGTGCTACATGAAAAAACAGCCAGTATTTATCTTATGTGCAAAATAATAAACTCATTTACACCCCTTGCAGTGTAACGTGGTTTTGTACAGGAGAAAACGTACTCATTTTTTTGCCTTACTTTCCTTAATGAATCAGGCCCTCTCTGTACGGAATTAGTGGTGCTAAAATGATGATGATTAACTTAGGGACACTGACCGAAAGGAATAAAATGGCTATTACTTTGTTATTTTCCCATTCATACTCTTTGATTTCCTGCTTCTAAATAAGTCAATTCACCAGAATGTATATGTGAGGACAAGCTACCTGTCAGTCAGCGTCTGTGTCCCAAAATGGTCCTGAGATCACAACTCATCGATCAACAAGGTGTTTTGCACAGAAATGTATAGACACATTATAGTCTAATGTGCATTATATTATTAAATATTGTTGATATGTAAGTCGCACAGTGATCTGCAATGCCAGACAGTGAGGAAAATAGGGTACACTTAAAACGTTGACATTCACGGTTGATAAAATAATGGCACACATTAAAACAAAGGGTAGGGTGGGCCCTCTCATGGGAGAGCTTATATTATAATGGGAAAGCCTGAAACAAGAGGAGCGCGTGTGGCTCAGAGTGGAGATTGGGACAGTTGTGAGGGTGTATATGTGAGTAGTATAGGTGGGAGCGGGGTTAACTCTATTATAGAGATGGTTTTTCAGAAAGCGTTTAGATCTGTTGGAAGGCTGTGGCAGAGGTTTACTGGGCATGATACAGAAGTCTTATAACTGGGAAAGAGAGCTGTTATCAGAGACGGGTAAGGTGCAGATCAAAGGTAGCACTAACAGGGCATGAGCGAGAGTATTTCCAGATGAGGTTTGAGATGTATGAAGGAGTCAGAAGGATATGGGGAGCCAGTGTCGTGATATGGCGGATGTGGAGCAGCGAGAGAAGAAGAACAGTTTTGCTGTAACATTTATAATGAATTGAAGTGGGGATAAATGGGTGAGTAGCATGCCAGATAGGAGGAGGTTGCAGTAGTTGAGGCTGGAGAGAGTAGATAAAAGTTTTTGTTGCATCTTGGGTAAGAAAATGGCATATTCTTGCAGTATTTAGATGGTGATTGGACTGGGAGAGAGACTGGATGTTGGATGTGAGGAATAAAGCATAAGGCGAAGTCAAGAGTGACACTAAGGCAGTGGGCTTAGGAGACTGAGGCCATTGTGGTAGTGTTGATTGTGAGGGTACATCCTTGTGGAGATATGAGAGATAGATGTTCATTAGGTTTAATTAACTTGTAACTATGTTTTGTTGTTTCTATATGCCACATAAAATATTGTTTCCTGAATAGCATCTTATGCTTAGTTTCTTTTTTTAAAAATGGCTTGGGAGACTGAGGTAATTGTGGTGCTATTGATTGTGAGGGAGATTTGACAGGAGGTGGTACCTTTGACAGGGGCGAAGATGAGGGAAGCTCTGTTTTGAACATGTTGGGACATCCATGTGGAGATAGAAGAGAGAGTGTTGGTTACACAAGATAATACTGAAAGGGAGAGGTCAGGGGAGGAGAGGCAGATTTTGAATGTCATCAGCATAGAGATGGTACTAAGGCCAAATGAGAGAATTAGTGGTGTACAATGAGAAAGCTGAGGGCTAAGAACAGAGCCTTGTGGGACTCCGACAGACAGTGGGAGTGGAGGAGAGGATGCGCCAGAGGTAGTGACACTAAAAGGAACGTTTTGATAGGTAGGAAGTGAACCGGGAAAGAACTGTGTCACAAAGGCCAGAGGAGTGAAGGGTGTATAAGAGGAGAGGGTGCTCAACAGTGTCAAAACTGTAGAGAGATCCAGGTGGAGGACTATAGAAAAGTGACTCTTTCACTTTGCAGTGTAAGTAAATAACTGATCACTTTTGTGGCAGCAGTCTCAGGTATGTACCTTTTACTTGATACTCAATGCTGTCAATTACATTGCAAGTGTGATATTGCGTTTGCCTTTATAAAGCTATATTTTATCTTAACAGCATTGCTTCTGTGTGTCTCCATTTGTATCCTATGGGGTACCTTGTCCCATTTGTCTCTTCTTGTGGACAGTAGTTATGCATAGTGGCAGCAACAATTAATTTCACCTTAGGAAAAGCCAACAAACAGTGGAACTTCTGTTGTTCTATTCAAGGTAGAGGCAGGAGAGAGAATGATCATGGATAAGGGATGGAAGTAAAGTCCTGATTTACTTTGGGCAGAATAGAGGCGGACCTCCCCTGTTCTTAGAGCTGGAATATTGAATAATATAAATATAGCACAACATAAAAACATTGTAAGGCCCCAGGTCAATTGGAGCCCAGATTTATTTAAAAAATGAAATGCCCCTATCTGATTTCTCTGGGGTTATATGTCCTTCTTACAAAGGTGGCTGCAGAGGCTGACATGTGAAATGTTTGTGATTATAACATATGATACTATAACTGATGGTGACAGGTCTTTTTAAACCCCACTCTGAAGGGCTGCATCTACTGTTCAGATTTACCCTGAGTAATGTTTGTACCAATAGGTCCAGTTTTAACTCTTTCATTTAGATTGCCCTTAGAATGATTCTTGCAATATCTAGCATGATAAATTGCTTTAGTGTAAGACTTATTCTAGTTTATCTGCAATCTTCCCATGATGAAAATTAACCACAGCGTTTGTAAATAACTGAACATACAATACCGAAACTGAAAAGATGGTATAGATTACGTGATTATCTAATCTTCATTAAAGCTACAGAAAAGACTAAACGAAGTAACATAAAATACCTTCTAACTCCATGGAAAATTATGTCCATGAAAATATACTGCTGAAGCTGTGAAATGGTATTAATTGAATCGTTTTAGTGCATGCGCAAATTTCTGATATCTGTAACCAGGTTCCCTGAATATACAGTGGTTATGAGTCAGCCATTGTGTTTCACTGCGTTTAGCAGCCGAGTGGTTTCAATGAGAACATATGACCACCCAAATTTTTTTTAGATTAAGATCACCTCCCCCATCCTCATGTATAAAGACAATGTACTGGAGACATGCTATTCAGGATATACTCACCCCCTTTCCCTGGTACCTCCATTGCTAATCTACTGTCAATTCAGAACGACTTACACATGGGTCTTCTATGTGTCACAAGCCCTAGAGGATGAGTATCTCCTGAGTGGTTTCCGAGCATTTATGAAGCCTGAAATAATGGAGAAATGTCTATTTCTGCATAGTTTTGGAAAATGTAAGTAAATTGGCTATCTAACGTTAGCCTAATACAGGAGATATCAGAGATATTACTGCATTACAAAACTCCCCATTAGTCTCTGGTAAGCTTAGTGTTT
Source organism: Mixophyes fleayi (assembly GCF_038048845.1). Classification (NCBI taxonomy): domain Eukaryota; kingdom Metazoa; phylum Chordata; class Amphibia; order Anura; family Limnodynastidae; genus Mixophyes; species Mixophyes fleayi. The sequence goes on from NC_134405.1 coordinate 70,072,826, forward strand.
TGGAGCTTGACCCTGACAGCTAATGCCATCTGAAGATGGCGTAAGCCGTTCTGTCCTACGGAAAAAGCATCGCAGAAGAGGGGTCTTCGGATCTCTCTGGCAGGCTTTGTGCTCCCCCCCTCCGTTCCCTAATTGTTTTCTGAGCATGCACACTTTACTATAGGCCAGTGTTTCTTAAACTCAGTCCTCAGGATCCCTAACAGTGCATGTTTTCCAGTTGACAAAGGAAATAATTATACCACCTGTGGGTCTGTGGGTCTGTTACAATGTGTAAGTCAGTAATGAATACACTTGTGTTAAAGCAAGGAGATATGGAAAACATGCCCTGTTAGGGGTCCAGAGGACCAGGTTTAAGAACCACTGCTATAGACTACTTGCCAGGATTGACTCTTATTTTAGTCGCTGTCCTGGTAGAATGATTTTAATAAATAGATACATTAATTAATTTCTTATCACTGTGATAAAAGTTGATGATTAGTGTTGAGAAAATGCAACGGGTCATAAATAGACCCACAGGTGTGATACTTGGGGGAGGGGGCTTAATAATTAAAAAATGGATTTGTGTGGAGAATAAATATAATTCTGTAAATAGTCACATCACGTCAGAAATAGTGGGAATCACAACTTTCATTGGGTCTCCTTTTATGCAATTTTAAGTGAATTAATATGGGCAAATAAACCAATATAATTAAAAACTGAAAAAGTGTTACATTTAAAATAAGGACCTGAAATGTCCTGAAATGTCCTTTATTTCACCAGTAATGAGGGCAAGCAAACTTTTATAATGTACCAAGGTGTGTTTAGCATGTCATAGTCATAGTAGGCAGGACTTTGAGAAGGGGTTTAACCTTTGCATAGAGGGTTGCATTATAGTGTTAGACCAAAATGCAAGAAAATGAAACTGCAGAATTGCACATCTGTATATATAGCAAACACACACACACACACACACACACACACACACACACACACACACACACACACACAAATATACACACACACATCTCAAATTTTTAAAATTCTTTTGTGAAAATATGCTGTTGGTAGACATTTGTACTTTTATTTTTTAAATACGTGCTTGTCATTCTTAAGAAATGCATTTGACAAGATAGGTTTGATAATCTTCCCCCAGCCTGCAGGAAAAAACAAGTTTATTCAATTTGCAGTTTTATGCTCCACGACACTCTTAGTGTCAACATGTAAGATATAGATAGACGATCAGACTTATTTAAATCTACCCTTCTGCTCTCCAAAAAAACACTCCTACGCACTAGAGGAAGTATATTTTGAAACCTGTTTTTGGCCACTTCCTTAAAGAGTCTAAAGCCAGATGTCATTTCGACCCAAGCTCTTGTGATATTGTATACCCTGCCAGTGTGCTGCAAGATGGTGACAGAAGAGCTGTCATTTTCAGATGGTTTTCACTGTTTAAGATCCATTTAGAAGTATATGCAATATCTTTGGCTCATCCTTAATCTCATTATCCACATCTGCAGTGCGATCGGTCAGCACGATGACCAGTGACCACTCTTTGCAATCCGGCCGGCTGCACAACTCCTTGGAGAAGCCAGTGAGAAGTGGTTGGTTGAAGAAACAGCAGAAAACATTTGTCAAGAACTGGCAGCAGAAATACTTTGTGTTAAAGGGGCAACATCTCTGCTATTACAAAGATGAGGATGACAGCAAACTACAGGTAAGAGGAATCCAAGTAGTCCTAAGCTTCTCAGTGGGTGCGAGAAATTATGTGCTACTTATGTTATATGGTATAGATAATATATATTAAAGAGGGACACAGACTGTTAATGTTATTGTCCCAGCTGCATATTGGCAGCATAAGCAATGTGACACTAAATAATTCATTCATTATGGAGATATATCTATATTGTCTGATTTCTGGATACTATAAGCCTATGGACATGGTGTCAGCAGGGTTTTATTCATTTTAGTGATGTGACAGCAGAACAGACAATCTTTGTCTTTACTCTTATTATCCTACCTATTCTTTTTTTAGATAATGGTTAAAGGATTTAGGCATAACATCTCCCATTTGCTTGCAGAATTTTTTTTTTAATGATCGAAATCAAATAATAAAAACATGCTTTTGGCATTTTGCTGTGCTTAAGCTCACCTTTGATTCATCACCAAGGGCTACCATTAGGGGTGACTGTAAGAGGAGTTTTGCCGGTTTGAGGTCAGGCACTAGTTTATAAAATACTGAATACTTATATAGTATATAGGTAATTATAAGAGAATTGATTCAGAACTTTTCATATCAGAAATTCACCTGCCTACAGTGCAGGAAACAGGGCATTGGGGAAGATTTGCAAGGTAAGCCGCCTATTTATAATTAGAGGAAGGTATCATACGTGATCTTGCGAACTCCCAATGCTAAAACTTTTTTCGATTCTCAAAATTTTAAATAAAATCACATTTAAAGAGTTTAGAGCAGTGATGGACCGAGCCCTTTGATGAGGCCCCCAGCTCATTCCTGCTTTATTGTCAGATTTACTTGTTATAGCTTGTAACACTTTATACCTGCTGATATGTTATTACAGATAGGCAGGGGCAGGGGGACAGCGGGCACCCGGGCCGCTCAGTCTAGTGGCTGTTCGGGCTGGCCGCCTCCCCCCGTCCCCCGCCGTGGATGAAATTTTTTTTTTAATATTACCGGCGGTCGCGATTGGCCGCACCGCGTGTCACGCGAAGCGGCCGCGTAAGCGCACAGGCGGCTGCATCACATGACACGCCATGCGGCCGCCTGTGTGCCCCCCGGGCTGATACCTCCCAGCCCGCACCTGCAGATAGGTGTCTCTTTCTTAGATTAAATGTATTCTTTAGACATACTACTGAGAGTAAGGGTAATGTGTGGCCCTTTTCAAGGTTTGAGGGCCACCCATTAGGTCCCTAAAGTGTATCAAGTTGTCAATGGTTTAGACGCTCACTGACTTAATGGTCCCAGTAAAATATTGATTGAGGTGTCGTTGAACAGATTGATCTGAACTGATAAGAAATGATCATTGGACGAGGGGCTGGTTTAGCTAACAGCACGGGCCAGGGCAGGTCCGCCTTTTTTTTTTATAAGCCCAGTTGTGTAGTCTGATAAGTTGTTATGGAAAATAACATGTGGTGGAGCTTCATACTAAGCTGTGATGCACTGTACTACTGGTGACGATGGATAGTGTGTGGGTGAAAACAGAATTAGTACAGGTTAAAAATAGCTAGACTACAGTCTAGATGTGATAACCTGACTCTACCTAGTGTGAGGTGGGTGGTTAGGATGACAAGCCATCATCCCTATTTAGGTGGGGGCCCTAAATTGGCCCACTTGGTGCCACGTGTGGCTGAAGAATAAGAAAATAATCTCCTGCCTGGCCACAGTATGCTGGGGGTGGAAAATCAGGCCCACCTGCTCCGCTGCCCTAGGTGCAGAAGGGCAATTTAATAGCACTAGCCTAGTTCTGGGGGCTCTTATCCTCGGAATAGCCCTTAGCTCTGTCCCACGTTGATCTGGTGTGAACCTGAGAACATTTAATACCACTTCAGTTTATCCCAGCCCCCCATGCTGTTGGGAATGGAGTATTTGTGCTCTGGTCTAGACGTCTGAAGATGCCTGGCACATATATCAAAATAAAATAATGACAAACCACAACAACCTATATTAATAAAATATTTAATTATTCGTAGTTAGCAACAGTCAAAACCCTCACCATCAATCTTCATGATATCCTCAGTCCTAAGCATTAAGCCCTAACATTTCCCATGGCCTAGCCTACACCAAGCTTTAAGTTTAGGCCTAGCAAGCCCTAATGCAGATCTAATTTCTAGCCAAAAGATTAAGTCAAACTAGCAGAGCTGACAGAACATTGACCTTGCCTAAAACAAAGAAAGAGAAAACCTTGGAAGTTGCTCACTTTGTTTTGCAAAAGTTATAAGGGAAAGGGGAAATCACTAATGTCATCTTAGCCCATTAAGGCTGGTTACACACTACACTGTTTTCCGGCAATTATCGGGCCAATCACATGATAAACGAGCGCTCGGCCCGATATCGCATTAGTGTGTACACTCCAATGTTGAACGATTATTGTTCCAAAACTCATTGTATCATTTCATTTGATTTTGAAACCGGAGTAAAAATGATGTTCAATGATGGAACAATGTCCTTCCAATTCTGTAACATGTATACACTCATGACCGGCAGTCTCCATAGATCTCTATGCAGTGTGCAGAGTTATGATCTTTTCAGTTGATGGTTATGATAGATGAAGAGCACAGATCTGAAGGCAAATCATGTAAAATGTGTTTAGTGTGTATACATGAAATCACATACTGATCAGGACTTTTTTCTTCTTAATCGTTTGTAAAATTGTTAAGAATATCACATTGGGAGAAATTTTGTATAGTGTGTACCCAGATATTAGGCTGTGTACCCAGCCTAATATCTTAAAGCGGCCACTCCCCAGGTCATAATTGAAATCTCCATTCCATAATCTTGATCCAACAGTAAGTAAAGAGAAAAAAGAACACCAGAAACGAAACATACAAAACAATTCCAGCCTTCAACTACTCTGAAAGTGCTGGGCAAAATATAAAAACATTTACTGACAAGCTCTCCTGTGTGATCGAGCGTTTTAACCAAATCGATGCAAAAATGTTTTTCCCCACTGCTTTCTGACTGGTTGAAGATCCTAGGCTCAAAGCCAATGATGCTGTTCTTGTTTTACCTACGTTTTACCCTTGCGTGTAGTAATTACAAAACTACATTTTGCAGCCAAATTGTACAACAGTGTAGCAAAAAGGTGAAGTGAACCTAAAATATATATTGCACACGAGAGTGAATAACATTGTCGTAATTTTCTTTCAGGTTCAGGGAGCTTTTTCATTTTTACTTTGCAAAGCAAGTGTTAGTTGCTCATTGTTTACTGCCTTATTTTTTGGAACATTTCCCCCTTTCTTCTTCAGTCACTAACTAGGGTTTAATGAATACATTTCCTGTGTATATATAAAAAGAAATTACATAAAATTGCAGGAGCTCACTTAAAATGATTGAAAAGTGTTCAATAGACTCACAAAATAAAACATAAATAAATAGCACAAATTTATAAAAATAAAATGTATTAAGCAATGTTAATCATTCATTATGGAACCACTCCATTAGTGCTGATATATTTCTTTGCTATTGTAACAATTTTTCATTTGTGCATTGAATCAATTTTCTTGATGTCCTGATAGGAGCACGTTATACACAGGATACTATTTATTAGAAATTAAACATCACTTTGTCATGTAAACAATACAGATAATTTTGTTTGCACTCAGATAAAACAACATAGGGCCTCCAACATGTCAGAGGTCATAGCAGGGTGATTTGACAGTGGTCTTTTTAAATGGAACTCTTGTACAAATGTGTACTACCAGATTTGGCCTGTTCAATACCAGCCATACAATTGTAAATGAGTTAGAACTAAAGTAGAGAACTGTGTCTTGCAGTGTTTTTTTGTGTGGCAAATTGTTAATACAATAGTGCACATGAGTGCTGTTGTGGGTCTCTGTGTATATGTGTCTGTCCCTTTAAACGTGTGCAAAGTGTGTTTTTTTTATTTGTATATATATGCATGGAGCCACGGAAGATTATATTATTGTTTTTTTTTCTGTCATCTAGCCTTATGAGAAATCACGTCAGTATAGGTGTGTTTTACGTGCTATTAGTTTATGCAATGGCGCATTAAGTAAAGACAGCTGTATACTAATTATACTGTGATGCTCTCTAGTATTGTATTATACTATTTATTGAGTGCATCAAGAGCAATACAAGTAAAGGTTACTATAATATAATAAAAATAACAAATTATGACTCAACAATTGATCCATCCATGTGCTCAGCTTGTGAAGTTGTACACTGATGTATTGGGAGTGGGTGCTGATCAAACAGTCTTTATAGCTGGAGTTTATGTTAAGCCTACAGTAAAACTTAAAACTTTCGTTAAATTCCCTGAATTCCGGTTCACTTTTACAACTCCACATAGACTAATACTTCTAGGTAGACTTGCAGAAAAGACAACCACTAAGGGAGCAGACTAAAACGTTACCATTTAGCAAAACCAGCCTCAACGGCAAAAACTATCAAGACCGCTACTTATCGCTCTGTAGATCCCTGTGTTGCTCTACCGCTATTACAAATAAATGAAATAACAGTGTATTAAAAAATATTTTACACATAAATATATACAGCAGTAGACATAAAATAGAACTTATATCTACCACCCCTTTAAAGAACTGGCAATAACCATATTCAATTGAAAGAGACCTGCACTGAAAAGTAAGGAATCATTTCTGGATGGCGCTAACAGAGCAGTCATTGCTGTGGTACAAATGCGGCAGCTTCTGAGTCTTCTGTGACAAGAGCAGGCAGTACTTAATGCAGGTGGACTTATCACTGTTGACAACGTGGTTGTCGTTGGCAGTAGCCCCCTTGTGAAAACAAGCCCTATCATCTGTTTTCCATGGCAATAGAGGAACTTTTGATAAATTAGCTTCTTACTGTTAATTTTTCTGACACTGATCATCTCTGCTAAGATAGACAGGTGGGGAATAGGGGGGGAGAGATCTGCCAAGCAGAGCACTGGGCAATGTGGTATTTTTTGGTTGAATGCAACACTCCTCTTAGTGTAGTAGAGCTGTGGATAGGTCATGAAAGCTAGCTTTGTCTGCATAAATAGACACAGTATCTACAGATTGTGTTATAATGTGTAACTGACCTTGCACTTTGCAGAAGAATTGATGTATGTTGTGCATTATGTGCATGTCAGTTCAGTCTCTGGGGTACATGTTATACAATGTGTCTTTCCTGACCCTGAACTGTCTCCTTTCAAACCTCTGGTTGGCGCTTTCAACATAGAAGGAGGTTGCAGTAGTTTAGGAGGGAGGTGATGAGAGAATGTATAAGAGTTGTGGTTTTATCTTGGGTAAGGAATGGGTGTATTACAGCAATATTTGACGGTGGAAACAAGAGAACGGCGAGAGAGATTGAATGTGAGGAGTAGAGAAAAGAGTAAAGTCAAGAGTGACGCCAAGTCAGCTGGCTTTGGGGCTGTGGACATTGTGGTGGTGTTGATGGTGAGGGAGGTTTCAGAGTAGGGAGGACGGACGAGATAAGCTGGTTTTGGAAATGTTGAGGAAAGTAGGGACTTTCTTATATGTTTCTTATCATTAGTTTCTTTTCCAAAATGTTCAAAGTTCCTAACTTGTTCTGTTGTATTTTACTTACTTTAGGGCTCCTTGTTCTTACCTAGAAACACAGTCAGTGAGGTCTCGTGTAGCCCTGATGATGCTGGAAAATTTATCTTTGAGGTTATTCCAGGTAAGTTGTAGTAAGGCTGTAGGACTTCAAAGCAATTTAAGAATGTTATTTTCTTAAAGTGGTTGTCCACTTTTGGGTAAACACTTCATAATGTAACCCCTGCCGGGAATCCCCTTCTTACCTAAACTTTGAAGCCAGGGGTGCTGAGTGGGGGTTGGAGCAGGTACAATAAGACAAAAAATATTTGCATTGACAGCTGGCTTCAGAGGAAGAAACATTGTCCAAATCAGACAATCACTTTAATTGTGCCTATTAGAGGGAAATCTATAAGCTAGACATGTTTAGGATATATTTCGGACCCTGTTCACACCCCTAATGAGGTTGTACCATGTCTCCATGTACTCACCCATGGCATGAGCGCTACAAGGGGGCGAGTTAGAGAGCACGATGGGCATATTTAGCTCAGAATAAAAAATTTCAGCTATGTCTATTATTCAGCTCGGCAATATACATCCATTGATATATGTGTAATTTCAACTAGTAGCTTTACTTGTTCTTTAAATGAAACACATTGCCTTAATTATAGCTTAAAATGTTAAAGATGTTCTGGAAGTAATGATTGCAAGTTTTATCTGGCCTCTTATTCAACCCTGGGATTTTTAATCCCAAACACAATCCTTCAGGCTCTTTATTGCCGATGATAATTGTCTTAGGTTAAGCAAAGAAAAGCAATATTAAAAAGGCACATTTTTGGCAGAGCTGCCAAACAAAATATGCTTTGTCAAGACAGGCTGCATTCAGTGGAGTCAGGCTGCCTATTGGGCAATATTATGTCTTTCTCTATGCAGTGAATATAGATTTGGATAGTTCAGTGAAGGTCAAATCATGTACTTGGATAAATAATGATTGCAATAACCCTATGGCTACAAGCTGCTCTTGCAGTGCATGTGGAAATATAAATGTATGTATTAGTATAAAAGGAGGTTTCTTGATGACCAGCACATGTGGATCTGTAAGAAAATGAATCTCTCGCTAATGTCCAGCTGTAACATACAGCATACAGAAAATGAAGACATTAAATACACCTTATTTCTTCTCATATAAAGTTACTGTTATGCTCTAAAATCCAGAAGCAAGTGACTAACAACACTGACATCATCATCATCATCAGCTATTTATATAGCGCCACTAATTCGACAGTGGTGTACAAAGATATCACTCACATCAGTCTCTGCTCCATTGGAGCTTACAGTCTAAATTCCCTAACCTACACACACACAAACTAGGGTCAATTTTGACAGCAGCCAATTAACCTACTGGTATGTTTATGGAGTGTGGGAGGAAACCTACGCATACACGGGGAGAACATACAAACTCCACACAGATAAGGCCATGGTTGGGAATTGAACTCATGGCCCCAGTGCTGTGAGGCAGAAGTGCTAACCACTAAGCCACTGTGCTGCCAATGAATTAAAGCCAGTGTTTATTACATCTAGACTATAGTGCCTAAAATTTCAATGTAACGTACATCTTTTATCCAGCAATATATTATTATTATTATTATTATTATTATTATTATAGATTTGTAAGGTGCCACAGCGCCGTACAGTAGGGAAAACAGGGCATACAGAAAAACAGGGACATACAAGGCAGATAAACTAAATGCAGACACAGAGTATGGAGAACCCTGCTCATTAGAGAGCTTATATTCTAAGTGGAAGAGGGCACAGTGAAACAAGAGGAGCGAGTGTGTCTTAGAGGGGAGATTGGGACAGCTGTGAGGGTGTATTAGTGTGAATAGTATAATCAGGGATAAGGTAAGCTTTAAAAAAGAGATGGGTTTTTAAAGAACATCTAATTGAAGGCTGTAGCACGGGAGAAGTCTTGTAGGAGCGAGTGAGAGGTGGTTACCAGAGATGAGACAAAGTGCAGGTCAGAGGTAGACCTAAGAGAGTATTTTGATATGTGTGTTTTTTTGGGAGTGAAAATTTGTTAATTGATATATTTTTTAGGGATACAATAATACAAAGGGAAGGAAAGAAGGGGTGTACAGAGTCCAATCGGGACCAATGACAATCTGATAATAAATATATTTGTATATAAAAATCATTTAAGCATTATTCACAAATAAACATATATATAAATCATAAACAATATAATGAAGCGGGAGGGGGGGGGTTATTTTGATATGAGATTTGAGATATATGAAGGTGTGGTGGTGTTGAGGGCTTTGTAGATAAGGGTGAGTAATTTGAATTGGATTCTGGAGGACACAGGGAGCCAGTGTAGGGATTGCAAAGTGGTGAAGCAGATGGGGAGCGGTGAGAGAGGAAGATCAGTCTTGCAGCAGCATTTAGGATGGATTGAAGTGTTGATATATGGGCGTTGGGAATGCCGGATAGAAAAAAGTTGCAGTATTCAAGACGGGAGATGATGAGAGAATGGATAAGAGCATGTTGAGTAAGAAAAGGGTGTATTCTGGCAATGTTTTTAAGGTGAAATCGACAGGACTGGGAGAGAGTCTGGGTGTGAGGAATAACGGAGAGAGCAGAGTCAAGTGTGACACCAAGGCAGCGGGCTTGGGAGGAAATTGTAGTGTTATTAACAGTGAGGGAGATCTGAGGCCAGGTGGTGATTCTGGCAGGAGGGAAGATAATAAGCTCTGTTTTGGATATGTTGAGCTTTAGGTAGCATTGGGACATCCATGTGCAGACAACTGAAAGACAGTTGATTGCATGAGATAGTACAGAAGGGGAAAGGTCAGGGGAAGAGATATAGATTTGGATGTCATCAGCGTAGAGATTGTATTGGAGGCTGAATGAGTGAATTATTGCTGCAAAAGAAGAGGTGTACAATGAAAAAAGTAAAGGACCAAGAACAGAGCTTTGTGGGACCCCAACAGATAGTGGGAGTGGAGATGAGGATATGCCAGAGGGAGAAACACTAAAGGAGCGGTTCGATAGGTAGGAAATGTACCAAGAAAAAACTGTGCCACAAAGGCTAATAGCGTAAAGGGTGTGGAGAAGAGGGTAAACAACAGTGTCAAAAGCAGCAGAGAGGTCCAGGAGAATGAGTATGGAGAAATGCCCCTTGGACTTAGACATGAGGTAAAGTGAGGCTGCAGGAAAGGAGGTTGTGGTTAGAGAGTGGGAATGCTAAGTTGGTGAAACTAGAGATGGAGCAGTAACGGGAGAAGACAAGGTCAAGGGAGTGTCCATCACAGTGGGTGGTAGATGAGGTCCACTGGGAAAGACCAAAGGAGGAAGTAAGTGAAAGAAGTTTAGTGGTAGAATAGATAGTGGCATTATCAATGGGAATATTGAAATCGGCTAGTATGAGAGTAGGCAGGTGAAAGGATAGGAGATATGTGAGCCAGGTCGTAAAGTTGTCAAGAAATTGGGAAACTGGACCTGGGGGCCAATAAATGACAGCAACATGAAGGTGGAGAGGATAAAATAGATGGATAGTCTGGACTTCAAAGGAAGTGAATAAGAGTGAGTGTTCAGAGCTTATGACTTGGAAGGTGCAACTTGGAGAAAGTAGAATGCCTACTCCACCACCTTGTCTGTTTGGCAAGGAGGTTGAGAGATTCAGAAATTAATAGATCATTAATGGATGCAAGTTTGTTACAAACAGATCTGGCGTTCCATATTGCACAGGAGAAGGGAAGAGAGGGTAGTGGAGATATGTGGATAAGGTTGGTGGGGTTGCAAGTATGGGCTGGATGGAAAGGTTTGGGATGGAGGGAGGAGCATGAGCAGAGAATGGTGATTGTACGGGGCCCAGGGTTAGGCGAGATATCACCAGCAGCCATGAGAAGGAGCAGGGTGAGGAAGAGGACACGGGAGGAGGATTTGTGGATGTGAGGTTTATTTCTATTTATGTAGGCTGGTGAATGTGGTGGGTGCAGGAGACAAAACAGTTCACGTGGGCAGACTAGTGAGGAGGGAAGTAGTGAAGGGGAAATCACAACAATGGAGGGAGAAATAGGATGATATAGAAAAAAGAGGAGTTTGAATAGAAGTGTGGTGATAGTGAATAGAGGAGAGTGTAAATTGAGTAGGTGCATGATGCAGAGATGTGAGGGATGTAAATGAATGTGCATTATCTGGGGTAGGTAATGAGAGTGTGCAAATTAACAATTGATCCAAATGGTGCAGGGCAATGGAAAAAGTGTAGGATACTTTACCGCCCCCTGACTGGGGTTAATAAAGTTATCCCATTGTCCTATAGTTTGTAAGCTTGCGAGCAGGGTACCTCTCTGTCTGTATCCATTACCCAGTATTGCCTTATTAATGTTTGTTCCCAATTGTAAAGCGCTATGGAGTTTGCTGGCGCTATATAAATAAATGTTGATGATGATGATATTTATAATTATATAGAGTTATACAGTTAATAGTTAATATATGAAGACCACATTTGAGGACATTTTTTGGGATTAAATGTGCAAAAGGTCTATTTTGAAAACAAAACCCTTATACTAACTTGTGAATACTTGTTACAGTATACTGATCATTTTATGGCACTCACATGAATATAAATGGACACATTTTAGCAGTGTGTAAAATATATAAATTATTTGTGCTTTAGACTGTGTGGGAGGCAACTTCCTTTTCACTCCTCATTTCTTAGACTGTTGATTTTATCCTTACTCTTGTTGTTGAATTTTAAAGGTCAGTTCTAATAAGGCTGCTCTTATTTCCCCTTTTAGTCGCTGGTCTTGATTATGGTTCAGCCTGTGACACTTATTCTGTGTTCCTGATTAACCTTTAATTGTTCGTCTTCACTACATTGTCAGGATCCTACATCGATCAGAACAAATCCATACCAGATGGCTATATCCTGATGGCAAATTCACAGGCTGAGATGGAGGAATGGGTGAAAGCAATCAAGAAAGCAGCAGGATTCCCCTCAGGAGGTAACTATTCTTGGATAAAACTTCTCTGACGCAAGCAATTAACATTTATCTGACATTGGGGAGCAATTAAGTACATCACTTAAAGAACCTCATGAAATACAAGTTGGCTTGTGTAAAAGAGCTACAAAATCCACTCGAAATTATATATGTAAATATTTCCTATGCTTTCCAGATCTTGTGCTTTCCAACATTATTTACGTTTGCACTGCAGCAACCCCCCTCCCATTATCTCTTGCCTTGATAACTGTAATCTCCTCGCTTCTGGCCTAGCCAATTCCTGCTTTGTAACTCTCAGCCTATCCTCAATGCAGCTGCTCACCTTATTTTTCTCTCACTTCATTCTATATCCGCTGTCTCTCTCTGTCAGTCGCTACTCTGGCTCGTTATGGCCTGCAGAATTAAATTGAAGCTCCTCACCCTCACCTACAACGCCTTCAGGCAATCCGCCCCCAAAATAAAAATCTTCAACATCATCTCTACCCCATACTTGCCAACTCTCCCTGAATGTCAGGGAGATTCCCTGAAATAGGGGTGATCTCCCTCACTCCCTGAAGAGTCTGGCATTCTCCCTGATGCTGAGCCAGTACAAGACGTGCTTGGCTTCGCCATCTGTGGCATGATGACACAGTTCAGGAATTGTGTCCTATGTCCATGTAATGATGCCTATGGAGGTGGCCATTTTCATGGAGACCAAGATTTAATCAACAGGTAAGACAACATGACTTCAGTAATGGAGACAGAAATGTAAAAGACACTTCCCGATTCTCGCCCTTGCAATAGATAAGTGGCGGGAGCGGGGCTTAATGGCGCAAATATCACGTCATCTTAGCCCCAATCGTGACAATCGTTTAGGGGTGGGGCCAAAATTATGCGATTCATCAAGCCCCGCCCCAGCACGCCCACCTCCCCCAAAATCTCCCTGAAGCCAATGAGGAAAAGTTGGCAAGTATGCTCTACTCACAATCCTTCCAGCTTGCGAAGGAATACTCACCTCACTAACACACTGATTACCTCTTCCCACTCCTGCCTCCAGTACTTCGCCAGGGCTGTCCTCATACTCTGTCAGATAATCCTCTACTCTAATTTGACTTCAATTGTGCCCTTAAGACTCATATCTTTATTCAAGCCATCCTCCGAACTCCTTTGCCTCTGATGTCACCTACACTTCCCCCCTTTAGGATGTAAGCTCTCACGAGCAGGGCCCTGTTTCCTTGTGTTTTCCCTTCTACAATTGCATCACTCTCTGTATCCACTTCATGTTGGACATTGACATCACTCTTACTCACTGTCCTGTTAATAACGTGATATGCAATAATACCAAGTTATCTGTGTGTAATCTGTGAATTAGTGGATGTCTGGTCTTTGTATAATTAATGCTGCCTGTGTATTGTATACAATTGTAAATTTAATGAACAGTGCTTTGGTTTTTGCAGTGCCTTATAAATATTAACTAGTATAATATATATATATAATATATATATATATATATATATATATATATATATATATATATATATACATAGGTTGCACACATATGGGGCCTTAGTCGTTAAGGAAAGTAAAAAAAATAAGGAGTAACTTTGCTCCTAGACAAACCAGGCCAGAGTGTAATTTATTATTTTGCAGGAAAATCTTTGCTGTTTTTTCATCTAGCACACAAATGCTTGATAGCTTTATTTTTACACTGAAATTTAAAGTTGATCTAGGACATGCCCTATCCCAACTACAAATCTCTGCTCTCATTTTAAATTTACCTCCCCAACCAAAGCAACATGGCTCTGCCAAGATGCAGAGTTACTCATTTTTTTTAATGACTCTGGCCCATGAGGAATAAATTAAGAGTGCGAGGGGTACATAAAAGTAAATATATTCCATTTGGTGCAGGTGGCTGTTACAATATTGGAATAAACTAATATACTGCACAGGAGAAACTGCTGAAACAAAGATGACAAATCTAACCATTAGCAAATAAGTATATTTAGTATCTCTTTATCACATTGTAATATTAGGCTACTTTGATAGCATACACAATAATTATCCTATAAATTATGCAAATGTAGTTTATTTTGATAGTAGAACTATATAGTGTCACGGAATCACACAGGAAGGAAGGGTTTAGCTCCACCCACCACAGAGGTGCAGAGTCTAACGTGACAAAGGTTTTCGTCCGGGGGACCGCCGCAAGGAGGTTTGGTTTTTGATGTTCACCAAGTAGGTCGCGGCTCTCTGGATAGGTACCAGGCAAGTCTGACAGGAGAACAAGATGTTAAGCGACAAGGAGGGTCCAGAATGGGAGACCAGGATACAAGGATAATTTAAAGGGTAACGGATACAGGATTTCCGGATTAGCTGAGATCTGAATAGGAACAGATACAGGATATCAGGATTAGCTGAGAAGCACATAACACTGAATACCAGGATCTACTGAATAAGAACGGATACAGGATTCACAAGGAAAACACAGGTTTACAGGAGCGAAACAATCAAGCAGCTAGCAGGCTAACTGGACATGAAGATCTGGCACCATATTACCAGAACAGGTGTCTTAAATAGTCTGGAGGATGAGGTGAAGTGTAAAGTAATCAGCCAGTGCCTCAACATGGAAAACTATAAAAGTCAGGAGTGTGCATGCGCACTACCGCAAACCAAGATGGCGGCCGGAGGAGGAGGCCAGACCTGTCCACTGGTCCACCGTAAGTAAGCCGGAGGGTCTGGTGCAAGACATATAGCAGTCTTAAATAATATCAGAGTCCTTAATAACATAGTGAACAGTTGCAGAATATAAAGCAGTTATATATCCGGCCAGTGTAGTTGCTTTAGAGCAATAAGAAGATTACATTCTATGCCACTGCAAATATGTGTTTCATTAAATGACAGAACAGTGAACATCTGAACTGATTCTAATAAAGTTATAATTTATAATGTATTACAGGCCTGGACAACCTGTGGCTCTCCAGATGTTATGAAACAACAAGCCCCAGCATGCTTTGCCAGCTGATATGCTGGGACTTGTAGTTTCACAACACCTGGAGAGCCACAGGTTGCCAAGGCCTGATCTAGAATAAAGATACTTATTTGAAACAATATAGGGACAAAGTTAAACCATGTTGCCCAAGGTGAACTAATTCCCACCAGAAACCAGACATAATGGACTGGCCTCCTGAAGAGCAGTGTTGCATGAGATGCTATATGGAAGAAAAACAATAAGCGAACTAAAAATAAAATACATTTATTAAACAACAACCCAGGTGCCCTTGGGTGCTGGTGTGCTTCTACTTCTTCTTAGTCCAGGTAAAATGTAGAGTGGAGGTTCAGGGTTCCAGCTCAGTGCTCCTTGGCTATCATTGTTGACCACTGAAAAAAAAAGGTTACTAGAGAACCCATGAACAACATACAGTAGAATAAACACACACAGAACCTGGCCAGATACAAAACATACAGGGAATCAAGAAGATGGGTCTCAATACACAAAACTCCTGTCAAGACATGAGCCATGACGGACCATCAAAAGAGAAATCACCACAGGAGTAGTCAAGTGGGCCAACTTAGCAACATCATAACTAGAACAGTTCTTCAAACACTCCAAATGCGTTCCATCTGAGAGACTCGTCCTTGGTGTGGAAGCCATATAAATGACCTCCGCAGAGAGATTTTTCATAGGGAAAACTGAGTTATAGGTGGACATATTAGCATCATGCAAAGAAGGTACAACAATAAAAAATAAAGTCAATGTGCTATTGATGCTTTACATTGAAATATATTACCATTGTCTAAATACCAGTTAAGACAAAAAACTAGTAATGTATCAAAGTCCATGATCAGATTAGATTCCTGAATATAATATTGGTTTGACCCAAAGTATCATAAGTGAAAGTCATTGGTTGCCCTTTGTCTCTACTGGATTCTATATAGAAAAGCTTCTTTGGATGTCTATATTTCAAGCAACTACAATGGCGTGTTATGTCGTGTTCTAGGCCATACTACATATGTGGCCAATATAATCTGTGTTCAAATTGACAGTCATCTCCTAAGTGTTCCATTTCCTCACGCAATCCTGTGTATAGTAGGTTGTGGTATATCTTGGGCATCACTTTATGGGAACCAGATAATATTTTTCTTCTTTCAGTGTCTAGTTATATCTTCGGGTAGATTAATGAGGAAAGATCGGAAGACTCTCCTTGTCTCCTACTTTCATCTGGGAATTCTTTCTGACTTTTCTACTGCCACTGTTCCTATTACTAGGTTCTTTTGTACCTTTCTTATGATCTATTTGGAAGGTTTAGCAACCACAAGAGTAGAGTCGCTGTCCAGTATTCCAGTTGGCTATTGTTAAAGGACACAACCAGGACAATTTTTCTTCTTGTTGTACTTAGCTGTTTGGATGGCTTGAGCTGTGATGCTGATGACTTTTGTGGTCTTCATGGGAAGACTGTTGCATAGTCAATGGCATGGTTCAGGGACATTTCTCCTCCAGGACGATATCTTATGGTGAAGTCAACCAGTTCTGCAACCTACCTGTGGCCAGTTTCATTAAATTTTGATATTATGAGGACATAAGTGTGTGGGCTACTGTCATCACATACCACACATAATGGACAATGGATTAGGTAGTTGGAACATTTCATAGCAATTTCTTTGCTAACGAATCCAGCTTTCAAGGGTGTAAATGGAGATTAGCAGGGATTTCTTGAGCCACAAGCAATTGCTGTTATTTTTCCCATCCTCATTTTGTTATAGTACAGCTCCTAATCCATCTACAGCTGCATAACAGCAGAGTAAAACAGACTGGAAAAGTCTGGATATCCCATAACTGATGGATGAACAGCCCTAACACTTTATGAGGATCAGTCCATACGAGGAGATGTTGGGAAGGTAGTTGACCTTTCAGCTTGTACTTATGCTGTTTTCTGGCACAGAAGGTGCTAGGTCTACTAATAACAATTCATAGTGTAACTTTGCAGTTTTGGTTGTATGAGAAAAACACAACATTTTCCAGAGTTCTACTATGGTATCAGTTCTTTTCTCTTTTAATGCCAAAGACTGGTGCAGTTTCAGCTTCATCTATTGAATGATCATCTTTTGACACATTGTTTTCAAATGATTTAACTTTGTCTTTGAACAGTCCACTTGACTCCATGTTGCTGGTACTATTGTAATACTAAATGTGCATTTTTTATGTGGTCAAGGAATGATTTGCTATGAACCGTGTATCATCAAGGTAAGGCTAGCAAATGTAATCTCTCAGTCCTGATGACACTCTTCCATGCTTCTCTTGCTGAGCTAAGGTCATTAATGCCTTTTCAAGATCAGATTTCTGTTACTGGTTGGTTTGGTTCATGATTTCCTGTCTGGGTGTTGGTACCATCAGATCAGTGTTCACGTTAGTCGCTAACCCCTGTGGGCATGATGGAATATCTTCTGACACTCATTTTGCTGAAACTTGATTGCTCTATGTAAAAAAACCTTAGGATCCTGTTTTCTTGTGAGATATTTGCCACCTTGTTATAATTATTTTCATTTACAGTAAAGTAAGCTCACTTTTCTTCTAGCATGCCTTAAGGCTTATGCCAGGACTGAAGGCCTGGACTACTGCTTCCACTGTCTGATTCAAAGTAGCCTCTTGGTAGTCTTGTATCAGTCTGATGCATCAGGTTGGCATAGGACAGTTTGTCTTTCCGTCTTCTTTTATTTATCTTTACAGAAATGTCAAAGTCTTTTTATAGCAACCTCTGGTAACTTATTATAGAAGGGTTTTTGTGTAAATGTCACGGGTTCTTCTTTTCCCATCCAACCTTTAATTTTATCGCTAAGTGCTCTGCCCTCCTCTATAAACCTACTTGATCTTTGAAAGCTTTTAGAACAAGCTATTTTCAGTAATGAGGTATTATCCCGTTAATGTTCTGGCTGCCATTGTTCCTGAGGATCCTTATCGTTATCACTTTGTGCTTCAACTGCATGACGTTCCCTTAGGTCACTGATGAACTGCTTGACTTTCATTAAAAATTGCAAAGAATAAAAGAAAGACAAATGTATTAATCATCAAGTCCCCCCCAAGGCACTGTGGAGCTATACATCCAAATTGTTATCCAGTAAATAACCCATTGTATGGAAAGGATTCACCGGATAAACAGTATTTAATGAATTGTGCCCATTATTTTCATCTTTACAGCAACAACAATTAAGATATTGTCAATTAAAGAGACAGTTCTTATAGCCAACATAGCATGTTGTATCAGTGTGTAAAATATATTTGCAACCACTTTACAGTAAGAAATGATCATTGTTAACATTTTACGCTCAACATCTGTATCTGAAATAAACAATTAATGAGAAACATTTATCCACGACTGGACAGGTAACTAGGTAAAGAAACTCAGTATAAAATATGGAGCTCTGCATAGGCAAACCGAGGGGGGGTTTACAAGTGTCTGGAAACCCCCCTACAAGCCTGGGGCACTGTATAATTGAGGTGGCTGGATCCTGCTCCCGCTTTACATGGCTCTGCTTGAAAAGGGAGAGCTGTGTGCACCTAACAGTAGTGCACACAGCATTGCCCATGTATATTATGGGGATAGGAAGAGTTGAAGAGCAGCCAAGCACTGTCTAATATTATAGCCACACCCCCATGCATGCTTGTCACGCCCACTGGCGGCGTGGTGTGGAAACCCCCCTCTACAAATCCTGTGTTTGCCCCTGCTCTGCGATCTCCCGGAGGCACACAGCAGATCACTATGTCAGTTCCAGACTAGCAAACTAAGGAGTAGATTTACTACAGCATCTAAACAGGAAAAGTGGAGGTGTTGACCATAGCAACTAATGAGATTCTAGCTCAAAAGAGATGGGCAACCTAATTCTCTTCAGGGACTGCATGGTGCTGTTATGTGCGTATTGTCGCTAACCAATAACGATTGTCGAACCTCGATTTGTGTTTCCAACGCACAAAGATTTATTCGCAAATAGTAGAATAATATGCTCAAGCGAAGTGATAATAAATACAGCCGTTACTTATCGCAGGCGCTCTGGATCCAGTGCAGTCATTCAATCCTGAAGTCTGGGGACAAGATGTCTGAACACTGGATGTGAGGCTGCTGCTTATTATTATTATTATTATCGTTTATTTGTTAGGCGCCACAAGGTTTCCGCAGCGCCGTACATGGTACAAACAGTAGACTATACAGGGTATAACAGTACAGAACAATAAACACAAAGTACCAATACTTCAGAAACTCCAAGCAGGCAGATACAGTAGAGACGGAGCAGAAGAACAGGTATGGAGACAGGAGGGGAGGGGGCCCTGCTCATTCGAGCTTACATCCTAAGGGAGGGTAAACAAAGTCAGGCACAAAAGGGAGCCAGTGAAGCAACGGGGAGAGAGAAAGGGGGCAGGGGAGAACCAGAAGAGGTGAGAGGTTAAGTGGATGGTTGGTAGGCCTTAAGGAACAGGTGAGTTTTAAGTGCCCGCTTGAAGGAGCACAGATTGGGTGAGAGACGAATGGAGCGAGGGAGGTCATTCCAGTGAAGGGGGGCAGCACGGGAGAGGTCTTATATACACAATCAAATACAGTAATACAATGAAGATGGTATAGCTTGCATCTATTGGTCCAGGTCTCAGGAAGGTCCAAGGGGTTGTCAATCATTGGCTAGTTCATCCTAAGGAATCCAAAGGAGGGGGTCACCTCTCCAGGGGGTATGCTCGTCTCTTCCCGCCAAGATTCCTTAGTCTTAAGTAGATCATAATTCCCTATCATTCATAACTTGTGTATGCACTCTGCGATTCCCTCGCAGAGTGAACCAAACAGTAGGATATGTAACGAGGTTCATTATGATACCACTCATGATGTGATTCCTTCAACCTGTTCCGTGTATTTCACTAATATGCATGTAACTCTAATATAACATATAAATACTACTATATTTCAACATAACTGACTATGTGTTGCAACTACCATTAATGTATACTATTTTACAAGTATGCGTGTTTGTGCGAATGTATGGTAAAAGACCGATTACTGTTGCTGCCACGTGTAGTGGATGCGCACGCCCTTTCACGCCGTAGCGTGCCCATGTACGTCGATGCGTACCGTACGCAGCTTTTCAGACAAAGACAACCAAGTTTTGCTAGACTTTAATTGAAATGACTTTATCCGATTTGCTGACTTCGACAGTGCGGCCTGCTAACCTAAGAAAGGGCTAGACATTTCCCTTAATCTCAGTAATAAGTTAAAACAGTATGTTAAATAATATAAAGAGATCCATGTCTGTAATGACATATCAGCAAGCCTTTTAAACAAGTGTTACATTGTTAAGTGTTACAGCGTTAAGATTCAGGTGCAGGTGAAGATTCAGAGGGCCACATGTGGCCCTGCGGCTGTTTTCTTCCCCATCATGGATCTAATACATTCTACAAGATGATAGCTAGAATCTAAATCTCCACTTTTTAAGGAGCTTTATTAAATATTCCACCAAATGCTGTTACCGTTGGAAGGGGTTCATGAGTCTGCAAAAAAAAATCCAGAATAACTTACTGCACACTGTTTCTCCAGCTAAACTTTATATAAACATTTACTTAAATTATAAAGCGATAAGTTTGCATATCAGACTAGAGTTACTCTGAATAAACCGGATCCAAATCCACTGGCAACACTAGTCTGATATACTACTATAGTGGATTGGATGCGCAGAAACTGCTTATCGTATGCTTTATTTCCTTATATGTTTCTGACACTGCTGTGTATTCAAGGACCTGTTTCTAATTAAAGCTTCTTTTTCAGATATAGATGGTGAGTGTAACATTTTAACAATGATCGTTCCTTACACTCAAGTGGCTGCTAATATATTTTCTTACACACTGATTGATACAAGACACTACACTGTAATTGGGAATATCATCATTGTTATATATGGAAAATATAAGTGAATGGCAGTAGGAGAAGTGCCAGTATGGTTTATATAATAGGCAGCATTTAATAAGAACTGTAGATTCTTTCCATATATTTATTTTCTTTAAAAATATCGGAGCACCTCCCTGTGCTCCAACCCTCTCATCCAGTAGATCATCACGTGACCTTCTGGTTGGCAGCAGAGTTTCCTTTTTACCGTGATCTTTTCTGGCTCTTTCAAAAACTAGGCAGCTGCTGATTTCATCTTGTGCCCTTTCCACATCCATTCTGAGCTTTAAATATTATCCCCCAACACAGTCCGTGTCTATAACTTTAAGTGCTTAGTTCCCCTCAGCGGACATGCACTCTCTTATCTACACTACTTATTATTATCAGAGCACAACACTTTCTATCCAGCAGCTCACAAACAATGGAATCTTATGTTTGAATGAGTTCTCTGTACAGCGCTGCGGAATTAGTGGTGCTATATAAATAAATGGTGATGATGAGGATGATATTTGGCCGGGGTAAATTTGTGTGCAGGATGGGTACAAGAAAATGTATTCATTTTATTGCAGTCCTACTGATTGTGAGCTTGTGAGCTCTCTGTCTGTATTACCCAAAATTGTTTTATTACTGTGTTTTTTACTATTTGCAAAAGCGCTACGGAATATGCTAGCGCAATATAAATAGATTACGATGATGAGTTCTATGAAACGACATAGAATGGAAGAACAGGTACCCCCCCCCCGACTCCTTCCCCTCCTTTAAAAATACCCCTTGTTCCCCTGCCACTGGTACACATGACTTTTATGTGGCTGCACTAATGCAAGCACTCAAATATCCAATCAGCTACAGTATATGTTCTATACGCTCAGCCTTTGTTGACTGGAGTTGCCATGAAGATCTCTCTCAGACTAGACAGTACTGTGTATTAGTCATGATCGTAAAGCAGCTGTCATGATAATGTCACAACATTACTGTGTCTTCTTCCAAACAAAGACCATTGTAATCTGGAAGCAGCATACAGTGAATTTGTTTCTCACACAGAGCACTGAAGAGGAGAGACAATTATTTTGTGAATAGACAAGTTCTTCTGACACCTAGGTAAATTTAGGTAAATCAGATGACAAATATTTTAACCTATTTCCATTATATAGCAGGACATTGTTTTTCTTTCATATAATTGATCACTGTTCTCTTGCTAACAGTACAATTATGCCTACTAGTGTTTTTCTAGAATTCCACATTCCGCATGGCAATAAAACCCCCTACTCCCTTGGTTGTACACACAGTTTCTCCATAAACAGGCTCTCCCCACTGTGTGTGCTTATGGCTAACAGTGATACTTGCCTGTCCCTCTATCAGCCTATAGTCTAAATATGGAGCAATACTGCAGAACTCCTCTGATGCATCCAAACCAAACTCTATTGGCCTGATTCATGTCTGAAGGCAACTTGCACATTTTAATTTGTTTTTTACATTAATTACATAAATAAAGATGCTTTCGATACGTATTCTACATACAATGGGCCTGAGTCATTAAGGAGAGCAAGGCAAAAAAAGGAGTAAATGGGATCCTGGACAAACCATGTTACAATGCAAGGGGTGCAAATTAGTTTATTATTTTTGACATAAGTTAAATACTGTCTGTTTTTTCATCTAGCACACAAATACTTGATAGCTTTATTTTTACATTGAAATTTAAAGTTGATCTAGGATATGCCCTATCCAAACTATAAATCTGTCCCCACATTTTAAATTTACCCTCCCCTCCAATGCAACATGATTTTGCCCAGGTGCAAAGTTACTTCTTTTTTATGCTTTGCTCTCCTTAATGACGCATACCCAATGTGTTTTTATAGTATATCTTAGTTGCATTTAGTTATGTGATAGCTACTAAAATGCATCATTTTTTAAATCAAAGACTATACCGTGTCATCACTATCAGTCACCATTAACACCTGCCCTGTAGTGGGTGTGGAAGATACAGCTGAAAACAAGAGTGGACTTCAACGCAAGACTTGTATCAGTCGCATCTGTGTTGGAACGGCCTTACTGCTCACAGCCTAAGTTAGTCCGCCCATTCCCTTCCCTGTTCTGCCCCTCCAGTTGTAGGGAGTCATAAGTGCCAGTTGAATGTGGACATGAACTGCAAGTGATTGCATATATTGCGTAATATCTGTTTCCGGGCATGCCCTCTGCTATTTCACACAAGATAGACTACGCAAATGGACGTACATCTGAACATGAATCAGACCCAACATATCTGTACATCAGTCTATAACACAGTCCTAAAACTTTTGCGGAAGACATTACTGTCTGCGTTATCCAATAGTGGCAAGTTACAACGTCCAGCATTATAAGAATGTCTGTGGCCTTGGAAGAATCTCCTTACTGCCTCAGTTCCCTGAACAAGTGGAACCTTACGTATGATCAGAAGGAACAATATCATCATACTCAGCAACTTTCAGCAAGTAATTTATCACACACATGTTTACAATGGAGAGAACAGCTGGAGACGGTTCTATAGATTGAGCAACGGTCTGCAATGTTTCTTTCTTCTAAGCATAGTATGTTGATTGTACCCACTGTGATTCCTAACCACAGTGAGATGATTAGTTTAACAATATAGTAATATATAACCCCTTTCCGGACAACTTTTAATCTGAAGTTTGTCATTTAATATAGAGTTTGCATAGTTCATGTGATAGATGCTCTTCTTGCTGCAAGGCATTAAGGAGTTAACAATCAGCAGGTAAAAGTGAGGTTTCAGAGGGAGGGGACTGAAATGCTGGTTTATACCCATTTCTTTAAAACAAAGGGAGCCTTTTGTATGCGAGGCAGGTATGGGCAGGCCCCAACCCAAGACCCACAGTAAGTTTGGAGACAAGGGCAGCCTCTCACTGACAGCTACAGCCACCTTAGAACAAGCAGCAGCTGAGAGTGGTCTCCCCATTGTTATTCTAATGCCTCAATGTTCCGGGAAGTTAGGGTGGGATTTCGGCTGTATTCCAGCTCTGAAGATGAGACTGATTTGCCTTGCTCTCAAAAGGAAGAGTGTTAAGCTGCAACAAAGAGGTAGTTTGTATTAACAAATCAATAACATTATGTTTACAGTTAGCAGCCCAGGTCTGTTCCTGAACTTTAATGATAACATTGTGCTTCTGGTATTAATTCAAACCATACAGTAGAATGGCTGATGTTTAAATTCCAGCGTAACTTCTGTTTCCCGTTATCTCTACACTGCTGTAATGTCCCATAGTGGGTCCATCCAGTAGTTTTGCTTTATGGAAAAGGTTGTAAAAAAAGTTATATGAGTTTGAAAGATGTGACTAATAGTGAATTACTTTGGAGATACAGTTTTACATTTTCAGTAATGTAAGTAGGCTGTGTATTATTTTACTGTAGTGTTGTAATGACTTCTACTCTATGTATGTATGAATTAAATGAAAAGTACATTTACACTATCTCTTGTATCTGATCACAGTGTATTACACTTTAAGCAGCGGAATTGTTAATCTGAACACTGAAATTATCATACTAACTTTAGTCATATGTCACAAATTTGCTCCTTTAATTTTCTTTGCTTCTAATGCCCTCTGTATTTTGAATTTACAATTCAACAACAAGGGCTAAATGTATCCAGCTGCCAGTTTGAAAAGTGGAGATGTTGCCAATCAGATTGTAGTTATCATTTATTTAGTACATTCTACAAAATGACAGCTAGAATCTGGTTGCTATGGGCAACATCTCCACTTTTCAAAACCCGCTGGAAACTCGCAGTTTGATACATTTACCCCTGTAGAACCTGTTCAATTAAGACACACGCTAACTTATTTAATTGTCTTTAATTCAAATGGGATGCTTCCGTATAACAAAGGAGTTTGACGTATTTATTATCAGGTGCTCTTTTCTTGTTTTTACCATTATAATTGGTGGTTGCAAGATGCATTTAGTTTTGCTCAATGAGCACTAAAGTTAGCTTGATTTGATTTGTTTTAATATTTTTTATGAGTAGATGGGGTAAGAAGGGAAAGTGGTAGGGTATTCTAGGTGGTGTCCAGTCTTATTACTTTAACTTATTGGGTTGTTCGTGCCGTTTTGCAACACTTACTGAATGCATTACTTTATTTGTTCTTATGAGATTTTCTGCAATGTATTCATTCATCTAGCAAAGCTGTTTATTGTCATTGTCCTTGGATATGACACAACTCTGCTGTGCTTTCTTCATTGGATACAGTTTTATTTACAGTGTAGCTTTGTTTCATATAACCAGGGCAATGAAAATATATATCTGTGTCTGAGCATATAAATAAAAAGGATGCTTAAAAGATAAAGCCTTGTATTTACTAAAAGTAACAGGAAGACATGAGTAAGTCAATAAACGTAAGTTATCTGAAAGCGTAAAACCCCTGATAGTCCAATTTTGGATGGGCCCAAATAGTTACTTACCTAGTGCAGGCATTCAGTCCAAAGTGGGTCCCTCAATGTCCCAACACTGCTCCAGTCCAGTCTTCAGCTCCTGACAACTAGGTATATTCATAGACCTAGTGGTCATCTCATTTGGGTAGCTATAGCATCCTATGTAGGTATAGAGTGTACATAGAATTGCATTATGATGATGATATCCAGTGGTCATGTCATTTTGGGAAGTGGTGTGTCCTATGTCTGTATGTTGTATAATAGAAGTGTCCAATAGTTAAGTCATATTGTGCACTTGATGTGGCATATGTCTCCAATAATAACATTGCTTTATAGTAATTTATATGTATACAGTGTAACGGAATTGTTTTAAGATCATGTCCAATGGCATGCCAGGTTAGATAGGTGCAGTGTCCTACATCTGTACTGCGTGTAATACAATTGTATTATGATCAGTCATGTTTGATTTCTGAAATAAAATCATATTGTTAACATTTCCAGCAGTGAGGTCATATTGGGTATGTGTACTGTCAATTGTCTCCAGAATTGTGTGATCTTTTCCATTGACCATGTCATGTTGGCTAGGTGCAGTGTCTTATGTCTCTATGTAGTGTATTAAAATTTCATTCCAGTGGTTATATTGGTCAGGTGTAGTATCCTGCATCTACATTGACTGCAATACATTTGTATTAATGTTGTGTCCAGCAATATGGTCATGTTTGGTAGTTATAGTGTCCTACAGTATGCCTGCATACAAGGTAATATCATTTTTTGTGATCTCTTCCGGTGGTCTGGTCATGTTGGGTTGTGTATTCATCTATAGCTGCATAGAGTGTAATAAAATTGTATTATTCCCACATCCAATCACCAGATCATGTTGAGTAGGTGTAATGTCCTATGCATGTCTCTGTCCTACAGGGTATGTTTAGTTGCCATTCCTTATTGGGTAGCTGCAGTAACCTATGTCTGCATATAATGTAATATAGTTGTAGTATGATCATGTCCAGGTTAGATGATGTTGGGGGTGTAGTGTCCTACAACATCTTTGCTTTGGTTGTAATATAAGTGTAATCAGCTTATGTTGAGGGGGGGGTAACTATTCTATTCTTTTGTAGTGCATAATATAATTGTATTATGGTAATAGTCAGTGGTCATGTCATGTTGACTAGGTGTAGTGTTCCCTATCTGCACAGAGCGTAACAGAATTATATTACTCTCATGTTCACTGGCTATTCCATGTTGGGTAGGTATAGTGCCCCATGTCTGTATATAGTGTAATATATTTGTATAATAATCATGTCCAGTGGTGATGTTGGTGTTGTAGTGTCCTACAGTCTGTCTGCATGTGCTGTAATATAATTATAGTTAGGTCATGTTGAGGGGGTAAGTGTTATATGTCAGTATCGGTGGTAGTCACCATCACAATGACAGTAACACAGACAACATAGATAGCGACATAAAAATAATGATTAACATGGCTGCAACAGTGAGTATATATGTACATACCATAATTTATATGTACAGCATCTCCGACAGATCTTATACCCGTCACCTGTACATTCCGAATAAACAAAAGGCGGCTGCTGGGAAGGACGTCATTCACACTGCTGACAGTGCGATTGCTGCTATTAAGGCGGTAATGGATGGACCCGGCGCCAGAATACATTATAGAGGCGGCGGGTCCACTCATTGCTGGGAAGTATAGTGTCCTATGTCTGTATAGTGTGTAATAGAATTGTATTATGTTTATGTACAGTGATCAGGTCATGCTGGGTAAGTGTAATGTCCTATGTTTATATAGAGTATATTCTGAATTCTGCTTTTATGACAACTGCATAGTGCCTCGTCTCTATATACTGAGATATAGGGTGGTAAGCTTTCTATGCCGGTATAGTGCATAATTGAATTGTATTATGATAATGATCAGTGGTCAGGTCATTTTATTCAAGCGCCGGGGGGTTCATTTCTGTTATATAGTGGTCAGGTCATGCTGGGTAGGTGTAGTGTCCTATGCATGTATACAGTGTAATAGAATTGTATTATGATAATGGTCAGTGGTCAGGTCATGCTGGGTAGGTGTAGTGTCTAGGGTAGTAGAAATGACACCCTGATTTTCTTCTTTTCTACTTTGTCTTTACAGCCGTATTTGGCCAGCGTCTGGCAGACACTATAGTATATGAGAAGAAGTATGGAAGGCATTTGGTCCCCTTACTAATTGAAAAGTGTGCAGACTTTATCCTGGAGAGAGGGCTGAATGAGGAAGGGATATTCCGACTCCCTGGACAGGACAATCTTGTGAAACAGTTGAAAGAAGCCTTCGATGCAGGAGAAAGACCTTCTTTCAGCAGGTAACCCAGGTTGACCTGCTGTTAATTACTTTATTTAAAAAAAGGGATTTTAGCAAGTTATATATTCAGGCCACTCCATTAGTTAGGATGCTTTCTGATTTCTCTCAACTTGTGTAACCAGAGCCTTTATAATCTAATTGTATAAATGTAAATCAGGTGAGACATGTATTACGCTTCAATCTAGAAATATATCTTCTGGAACACAGGTGACTAATTAGCTAGATCTATATTGGGAAACCTCTAGAACTGAGATACTATGTACTTTCTATACTCTTCTAACCAAACTCTCTTGTTCCCTCTCCCTTCTTTTTCTCAGGGATACAGATGTCCACACAGTGGCATCGTTGTTTAAACTATACCTGCGGGAGCTGCCTGAACCTGTTGTACCTTGGTCCCAGTATGAGAACTGTCTGGCATGTGAAAATACAATAAGCGTTGATGAGGTGAAGGTAGGTCACATGACAATATAAACGGCTAGGACAATAAGTAGCCAACAGTATTGATACAATACAGTATTGCATATATTTAGTGAGTAGGATTAGGGGAAAGGAGAACAAGAGCACCACAAATAGTGTACTACCATTAAATGTACAAAGTATCACATAGAGTGACTAGAATTTCTCTAGGAGAATGGATATTTACTGTTTATTGTATGTTTACTATTACAGGGTCACGAAGAGCTAGTGAAACAAATACAGCTTCTTCCTAAAGAGAATTACAACCTCCTCAGCTTTATATGCAGGTAATTTCTAATCTTCACAAACGTATTAGCACTTCATGTAGCATAACTCCTCACAGCCACACACATATAAGATGATCTCCTCTAGATGTACACTGTTCCACAGCATCTCGTCAGGGTACTCAATCACCTCTATGCACACACCCATAATACTACACAACCGCCTCTATATTTACACCTCTATGATTGGGCAGCCATTTTTTTGTTCATAAACTACCTTGTTGTAACTAGACATTAATATGTACTGTACAAACATCTTTGTACACTCCTTGTCTTACATAATTACATTAACATATATCAAGTCTTATTTTAAAATATTTACCCACACCAGCCAAAGCACCAACATATAACATCTTGTGTTATTCCTTCAAATTCCCCATATGTTACCTAGCCAAGTAATGTAACGCCATATTTTCACCCACCTAAATCACCATGTTCCTGACAAAAGCGACATAGGTGACAACTTTGTGTTCTAAGTGGCCAAAGCAGCCCAAGTCCATGATCTGGTGACAAGTAGAGGAGACTGTAATCACTCACTATACCAGAGCTGATCACCTGGTAAAGGAAGTGGGGAAATACACTGCAAGGTGTTGGCAAAGATGGGTGTCTCGTAATAGGACTTAAAGTACTTTACATTGTTGCAGAAGGTGAGACAACCTTCTTGGGTGTGCTCAGCTGCTCTTCTGTGTAATCATTCACATCGGTCCCTGATCATTGGAACTTACACGGACAAAAGGGTCCTTTTTTTATTTTGGAAGCCAATTAACCTACCGGTATGTTTTGGGACTGTGTGGGACGAAACTGGAGCACCTTGAGGAAAACCATGCAAACATGATGAGAACATACAACCCCCACGCAGTTAGGGCCATAGTGGGAATGACCTTAGCACTGAGAGGCAGCAATGCTAACCACTGTGCCATCATGCTGCCCAAGTCCTCCCACCTATTTAACTTGCAACTCCTGCACACATTTGCATGACACATAAACCAGCTATCATCTGGTCATGCTGTCTTATCTATACAATTTATTTGCTACACCCTGTGATTTGCTCCTCTAGGCCATCTCATGTCTTTTCCTACAAAACATGCACCTATATATTGATCCTTTTAAACTTGACCCTGCCACCATATCCTTGTGCCTTTCATTTTATACTCCATCTGTTTATGCATATTTTATTGAACCTCCCATATAAATCCAATTGTAACGTATGTTACTACAAATGCCTATGTTTATATTTTATGGGGTTTTGTTGCTCTTTTCTATGTTTGTTACAGGTTTCTTTATGAAGTACAGAAAAACTCCAGTGTAAATAAGATGAGTGTAGATAATCTGGCCATGGTGATAGGAGTCAATCTTCTGAAACCAAAGACAGAAGAACCAGTGGCCATTATGAGAGGTAATCCACACTTGTTTAGTGTTTGTCATCCTTTAATTCTATGGATAAGAATGGAGGCACTGGACAAAGGCCAATGGTATTTAATAGCAAGTAGGAGAAAAATGTAAAGTACTACTTAAAATATAATGTGTATATATAGGTCCTCATTTAGAGCTAGACGCATTTGTGTACTGAGCCTACGTACAAAAGACACTCATGTCTTTTCTGTGTATACGTTGAGTCTCAAGAAAAACTTTAGTATTGACACCAGGGGGTAAATGTATCAAGCTGAGAGTTTTCCAGCGGGTTTGAATAGTGGAGATGTTGCCTATAGCAACCAATCAACTTCTAGCTATCATTTTGTAGAATGTACTAAATAAATGATAGCTAGAATCTGATTGGTTTTTCAAACCCGCTGGAAAACTCTCAGCTTGATACATTTACCCCCAGGTGTGCTACAATGCAAGGGGTGCAAATTAGTATTCTGTTTTGCACATAAGTTAAATACCGTCTGTTTTTTCATGTAGCACACAAATACTTGACAGCTTATTTGTACACTGAAATTTAAAGCTGATATTTGTGTGCTACATGAAAGAACAGTCAGTATTTAACTTATGTGCAAAACAGAATACTAATTTGCACCGCTTGCATTGTAACATGGTTTTGTCCAGGAGACTGAAATAAGAAGTTTCTTAAGTTAAGATCCTTAATGAATCAGGCCCCTGAACCTGTGTAACCTCGCTGAGTAAAGAAGCCACGCTATCCCAAAACAGAGCAATTCATGGGCAGGACCACCAGATATGATGGAAGGATGTAATGTTGTTCTGCATATTGTTTTCAGCCTAGTCGGGACCAGGTACCACCCAAAGTAAATTTTGTAAGCATTTTTTTTCACAAGAGAGGAAATAGAGGTTTTCGAGATCCGTTCCCTAATTGTTGACCAGGTGTCCTCATCTGGTGCCCTGCCCAAGTTAACCTCCCACTTAAGTTTATGAGCAGGGCAATTGGTCTGTTTGGGGGTAAAGAGAAGATTATATAAGTTAGAAACAGGGGCGAGCTGGCCCGGGGGGCAGGGGGGCAGCGACCCCCCCCCGGGCCGCTCAGTCAGACCGCTATTAGGGCCGGGGGGTAGACCGGCCGGCCGGCCGCCCCCCAGATGCAATATACCACCTTTTCACCAGCGGCCGCATCTGATGACATGAGATGCGGCCGCGTCAGCGCACAGACGGCCGCATCGCATGACAGGCCGCATCCCGTTTCATGAGATGTGGCCGCCTGTGTGCCCCCCGGGCTTCCCTCTCCCAGCCCGCGCCTGGTTAGAAATAATACCTCTAACACAAATAGATTCCAGTGGAATCAGCTCTCTCGCAACATCAAGTTTTGAAAGGGATTCAACATAATGTCGTATCTGAAGATATGTGAAAGGGCTGACAGGCAGAAAATTGTATTTTTCTTTTAGGGACGTCAGGGAAGTACAATGACCAAATTTAAGTACAAATGTCTGACCATCCTGATACTCCTCAAGTGCCAAGATTGAAAGCGAGAGTAACATTGCCCTGCGGAAAAGGCATGGTTATCTACTATCTACAATAGTCCCAAATGTGACAATAATAGAGGCTAATGTCCGGAAAACCTCCATTATGCGTAGCTCTGTGTAAAGTTGCAAAGCTGGTGCCATAATATAAATTTTGAGCATTTAGGCTGCTCCCCACTGCATCACGCAATGTATTTCAGTTGACCAGGAAACAAGCAATGCATCTCGAAGACTGGCTCTTCTTCAGGCTCCAGTTTTAATAGGGATAGCTGATCAGCAGTGATCTCACACACACAGCTTCTGTTCTTACTTCATGTCCTCCTAGCATTTGAGCAGTCATAGGTGGCAACTCTGGCCTCCCACAGCACACTTGTGCACCGCTGCTCCCAGAGAGTGATCCTCAACTGACAAACAAATCAGACATGGGACTTTCAAAGGGAAGGCTGGGGACACCAGCTGTGGGCCCTACTATTATAATATTGCTGCTTATGGGCCCACATAGATACACTAGTTTGTTCTCCTCAGGCATACACAAGTGCACACAAATTTTCCGTGGTTTGAAGAGCAACCGGGCAGATGTTTTGAGCCCTTGTTCTCATGAATAAAAATATGTATTTTGGAAATATATTCATTGTAATTCATGTGAATATGTTTTGATGGTTTATCATTCCCATATTAGATTTAATGTGCATCTGTCCATGCAATATAATGGAAAGGAGAGTCCACGTCCTTGTAAAAGTAGAATTTGGGCTCTTACTATTCAGCAACGTGTAATATTATTTTTGCTTTTGGGAGCAGGATTAGGTGCTTTACTGTTGCATTCAGCAAGGAACCCCCAAACCTGTGCTGCAAAAAAAGCAACATTTTGCACCCAAAGCTTTGCGCCTCCATCTTGGTTTGCTAAGCCATGCACTTACCCATGAAATTGGGCACGATTGCGTAAATAGAGTAGAAAAATTGGTATTTGCACTGTAGTCTTACATTTGTTGTGGTTTGTAAATGATTTTTACCATGTTAAAATTTGTGTATTGGAGAATAACATCTAGCTGTTGCTATTCTAAAGTGAATGCAAAAAATGTTTTCAATCATCATTACTTTATAAGAGAAACATATAATTTTGCTTTATTAATAGAATATCTTATCATCTTCATGTATAGGTGCTCCTCAGATCCAGAAGCTGATGACCGTGATGATCAGTCACCATGAGAAGTTCTTTCCTAAGACCAACGACCAGCACGTGGAATCCAAGGCCGAGAAGAATGATCCTAAGAAGATGCAGATCCCGCGCAGTTCGGTCGGTTGGGATGCAGCTGAGGACAGTGTTTCACCTTCAGGAGACTCACCTAAAGCATATATGGTAAGATCTCAGTTAAACACAGTGGGCTGTGTCCTGCTGACAGAAAAGGTATTCCTTCCTATTACAACCCATCTTCTCATAGTTCATATTCCTTTCTAAGGCCAAATTGTTTTTCCCCCCCAGAAAGGTGAAGGTGATTCCCGTAGCTCATCCACCTCAGATGACTGTCTGTCTCTTAAAGAAGACGATTGCTCCTCGTCAATGAACAACTTAGGATCATGGAAAATATTTTCCAGAAAACGTACTCAAACTCTGCCCAACACAAATTTTACTACGGCAAGGAACCTAGATGACAACAATCCCAACAGTCTCAAAGAAGAAATATTCAACAGTGAGTTTTGGTCATCCCCCAATGGACAAAAGGCATATTTATCTACATCTCCTGGGCACAAGAGGACACTATCAGAAGAGTTTTCTCAACACCGTAGATCAACCTATGATAATGTTCCTTCTCCCCAAGGTGACACTGGAAAAAACTCATGGTCTGGCCCAGTTAATGAAAGTATTGTGAGCAGTGATGACAAAGAGCCCAGCCAACAGAGTCCCAGCTACCTCAGAAATGGCATAAAAGGCCTTATTAATGAGAATCATGATGGCAACAATTGTGGCAAGTTGGCCAGTGCCCTGGATGAAATGTCAATTCAAAAGAAAAAACTTGAGGAACGAATTAAAAGGTAACTATACTACACCATAGCTATTCATATTTCATATCGCCATTTTAAATTCCTGAATAACTTATAAACAGGGCTGTTCCTCAGGCAAATCCTACCTAAGGCTCTGCTCTGTGACACCCATACATAATTGATCCCAGTAAAATGTCAGTGAATGACCAGATCACGGCTTGCTACCTCCTGCTTCTGTATAATGAGCAAGCTAGTGAGAGAGTAAATAGAAGTACTAGCAGTGGTGAAACTACCATGCGTACAGGGGGAGTGGCCTCTGCGCAGAAAGGAGTGGAGGGGAGCTGGGCAATGTCATTGCCTCCCCTCCAAGGCTCCACGAGATACACCCCATACCCCCGAACATCACCCCTGAGGCTACCTCTCTGCTCTGACAAGAGCAGCGAAGAGTCCTCTTCTACAAGGACTGCTGACTGCACATGCTCAGAAGATGCCCTCTTACTACTCTCTGCAGAGCAAAGCGGGATACTCGGGAGGTTACAGCTACATTGTTGGTCCCCGGCCTAAACTTTTCTATGGGACCCGGTAATGTAGAGTTCCGCCCCTAAGAACTGGTATTCTTTAACCGGATCTCTGCTTGCTGGCCCACTAAAATCACCTCCAAGATCCCCAGGGAGGATATCTGAGGCTGCATGTGATTTCTTCTTGTGCTTGCTGACTTTGAAACACTAATAACATTAAATGAATAGTTTATAATCATTTTCAAATTCCAGCTAGATCAAGTAAAAACCCCCCACTGAAGTGGAAAACTACTAAAGTCAAAAAGAAAGAAGCAAATTATATGGTATTTCAAGAAAAATACACTTGTATAACAAAAATACTTCTGTAGAAATTTATCACAAATATCGCTGCACGTAGAATTCTCAGGTTTTACCTGCAGCTGCCGGTAACATGAAATAAATATGTACTCAGCAATTATTATTCTTTCACTGAACTGACATTGATGGGTTCCAGCACATATGTCAAAGAAGTCAAGGGGTGAGAATCCGTTATATATCTTAAGCTGATTAATTAAGGCACACATACAAGGCGCAAAGTGTGTTTGTTTAAAAATGCACATAAATCGAGTATACGTTCGCCTGAATTCAACAAGGAGTGGGTGTAGGTCTGCTCTGCACTACTAAACCAAAAAGCAGTTTGCGCATGAGATGTTCAAATTAAATGAATACACATAAAAAATATAAAAATATATATGAAAATAAATGTACAAACAGCTCACAATACAGTAATACCTCTGTTTACTGAATACAATGCATAAGTAAAATCAATAATCACATAAAATGATCCACAGGCTCATAGGGTAACTCTGTATTACAATGTTGGCAAAACAAGCTCTATTCCTCTTGAGAGGACTCTTCTCTGCACTATTTGTGTTTTAGTCCGGATGAAATTTGGTGGTGCGCATCACACGAGACCTTACTGTGGAAACTTCAAGCCGCCTGAACATCTCATGCGCAATCTGCTTTTTGGTTTGTTTTGTATGTTTATTAGAGGATTTGCACTTCCTCTTTTTGATTTGCTGCATTTGATATTTGCATGTTTTTCTGATATTTGCATGTTTTTCATGCTACCTATTAGCGCCGGAGATATCTATTGTACTGCTCTGCACTACTAGACAGGACACTGCAGGATACGTCCAATACATATGTGGAAAGAAAAATCACAAAAGAACGCACAGAACAAACCTATTCAACAGATGGAACCTGTTAATAATATAGGGCCTGATTCATTAAGGAAAGTTAAGCAGAAGTAAATAAGTAAGGTAAAACCATGTTGCATTGGAGGGAGAGTAAAATTTAAAATGTGATGGCAGATGTATAGTTGGGGTAGGGCATGTCCTAGATCAACTTTAAATTTCAGTGTACGAATAAGCTATCAAGTATTTGTGGGCTACTTTAAAAAACAGACAGTATTTTCTTTATGTGCAAAATAATAAACTAATTTGCACCCCTTGCATTGTAACATGGCTTTGTCCATAAAACTTGAGTAAGAAAACTTCCCTTAATGAATCAGGCCCATAGGCAATAATGATAAAACATTAAAAAATAAAAAATGTGTTTTTTTTTTCCTTTGTCTATGAAATACATTTATTGGTATGTTCTGAATATCTACTGTACATTAAAAACATTTTAACAGTTGCTCCTGATTGCCAATACATGTAACAGCATGCATACACAGCCGACATCACTAGCAATCAGCACTTGACCTGTGGTTGGAGCCAGAGATACAGCTAAAAAACAAGTACCTTAGAGATGCCCGTAAATCGTAGGCTATATTATGTGTCTTGTCCTTTGAATTGACCGTTACTGCAGTCTGTGGTGCATGGTCCGGTTCTGGACATGCGCAGAGTGATTTTGCGGGTTATATGCACAAAATCACTGTTTACATACCTTGATGAATCAGGCCCTATGTGAATAATTTATGAATTGGTAAAAATGTAGAGATGCTAATTTTTTTGGTGCTTCGCTGCCTAGTGTTTTGCCATCCGCATACATATGTGCAGGGTTTTTCTGCGTTTTGATGCTTTCCGTGACCATTTTCATGATTTCAGTCCTTGTCTACAAATGTCAGTACCAGGATTGGATTTTTATATGTGGAGCCTGTAAACATCTCACATTCAGCTCTATCCGGAACACTTTTTTGCACATAACTATCTTGCTGGTCCTTACACAAAGCAGAATATAGTGGAACTACCCTAAATATTCTGCCACTCCATTAATCTGTGTTCCTCAGGTTAAGCTCCCATTGGCCATTAATTTAACATTTCCCAAAATCAACTAAACTAGCAGTAGTTAATATTGGTTAAAATTGTGTTTTGACTGTAAAAGAAGGAAGCGATTTACATGTGCGCTGTGCAAGAATAATGCTAACGCTTGTTTTCTGTCTACTGCTCCTCATGCTGGAACCTGACAGAGAGAATATAACACATTTGTCTGGATACTACCAACTTATCTGTTAAACATTATTTAAGTAGAAAAAAAAGTGATATTTCTTGAATAAGATGACTGCATGAGTGCACCTAGCAAGGTTCCAGAAAGGAGGAGCACAAGTTGTTTAATTACTCTCAACCAAAGCTGGATTAAGACTTGGGGGTTCCTGAGGTGCTTAGGACAAGGGGGTCCCTTATGACCTAACATTAAGGCATAGTGTCTTTATTCACAAAAAAGAGAAAGCTGTGTTATTGTTACCCTGATCTCTATCTCATTGCCCCCTCCAAATTTCACCCATTGCCCCCTTGATGTCTCAGTTATTACAGCCCCCTCCCTATAGTCCTCATAGCAGCCACCTCCTATAGTCATCATTAGAGCCTCCTCCATATACATATCATTACAGCCCCCTCCCTATACATATCATTACAGCCCCGTCCCTATACATATCATTACAGTACCCTCTCTATACATATCATTACAGTCTCCTCCATATACATATCATTACAGTACCCTCTCTATACATATCATTACAGCCTCCTCCATATACATATCATTACAGCACCCTCCCTATACATATTGTTACAGCCTCCTCCATATACATATCATTACAGCCCCCTCCATATACATAATATTACAGCCCCCTCCATATACATATCATTACAGCCCCCTCCATATACATAATATTACAGCCTCCTCCATATACACCTCCATATACATATCATTACATCCCCCTCTATATGCATATCATTACAGACCCCTCCTAATACATATCATTACAGACCCCTCCCAATACATATCATTACAGCCACCTCCATATATACCTCCATATACACTGAAATGGGTTTGGTGGACAGGGAACCAGTGCGGATCTGCATCTTCTCATGTCCAAACAGCAGGTACGGTGAGGTCTCGCCCTATGGGGTTTACTAAGAATTACTTGTAAACTCCCCTGCATTTTAGAAATGTAATAAGTGTTTGATACATTTTTTTCTGATTTTCTGTTGTACAATTTTTGCAGCCTGGAGAAGGAAAACTATGATGTTTGGAAAAAAGTGGTAAAATTAAATGAGGACCTGGAAAAAGAAAGGAACCAGCGGAAGGCACTGGAAATCACACTGCAGAACATGGAGCGGTCACGAGATGATGCAGAAAAGAGAAACAAGCACCTGGAGCAGGAAATTCAGGGGTTTGTGAGGGCCATGAGCCAAGCGGGAAACAAGCCAGAATAGATACATTGTTACCATAAGACACATTTCACAGTGATTGATTCTAGGGTTTAAGCTGTGGACCATATGCTTGACATACTAATGGATGGACACAGAGGTATGTTTGGATTTAAGGCTGATTTTGGTTTCTGAAAAGTAAAGAGAAAAAATCGGTAACAAATTTCCTTTCCCTGAATGAAGCCTTCTTCTGATACAAGTAGAAGGATTTCCGATGCAGTGGATTTGACCATGAACATCAGCACTTTTAGGCGGCATGACTGGAGTCATATAAAGTCTGCCACCGACCATTACTGCTGTAATTTACTTTGTGCATTTCTTATTTCCTGAAGGAATAAGCCTTTTTTCAAAGTGACTTTAAAGGCTGGGCTAACTACAGTAACCTGCTATTCATGTGTGTGATGTAGCTGTATTGTACAGCTTTGGCGTGTTCTCTGTTCAAGGCTAACTCAGAGTGAGTGGCTGCTCACTTGGAATGGCTCGACCTATAGAAACCAACTATGACCAATAAAACAAAAACAATTATTGTATAAAGTACTATATATATATATATATATATTTTATATAACACTTGCATTTTATACATAAAATAATCTGCGATATAGAAATAAATAAAGTAACTTCTATAATATCTTCCTTGTTTCACACATGATTCTACTTGGGTGTGTAAACAATCGGTGGATTCCCAGATAAATGTAAAAATATTTCAAAATATGGAACACACGATGGATTCACACTAGCCTAGATTCATCATGCAAGATAAAGGGCACTCTCTTTTTATTATATGTATTTATTGCTTGAAACAATGAAAGAAAATAAAAAAAACATATGGTGCTTTCATAGAGTACAGTAAGATAGATGTAGCTGAGAAAACAGTTATCTTATCAGTAAA
This sequence comes from Mixophyes fleayi, assembly GCF_038048845.1. Taxonomy (NCBI): domain Eukaryota; kingdom Metazoa; phylum Chordata; class Amphibia; order Anura; family Limnodynastidae; genus Mixophyes; species Mixophyes fleayi. The sequence goes on from NC_134405.1 coordinate 70,111,423, forward strand.
CATGCCTTTATTCCATGTAAGTCTCATATATAAAGAGTTGAACTTAACCATCTTGAATATAAAATAGCTTTTTTCTATTATCTACACATAAGATAACATATCTGATTAATTATAATCTCTTACACAATTACATACAGTCATTTTCTACAGACACAATTACCAATGTTATCATCACACTTACAGAAATCCATTTAATGCGTCATGGTCTGACTATTCTTCTACATTCTCATCTTTTGAGCCTTTTTCAACTGAATTTTAATATGAATACTCATACGCCTATCAACAAATTTGTCACTCTCTTTTTCCCTCTTGTTTAAATCAAAGTACATAGTTTTGTAAATGAAGGCAAACTCTTTGTCTTCCCATTAATATTTTACGTGTTCCAGTCTTTCTGTTGGCAGTGGATCTCATGTTAATGAGTGCAAGTCGGAGGGCACCAGCAACCTTTCAGGATACCTGTCTCTTTACCTGACCTAAATTCTGTGTGTAGTAAGAACAAATTAATGTATGTTTCATCTCTAAAGTCTGATACATTTTCTTGTGTCATCTGGCAAGTAAGGTGATCGCTTTGTTCTGAGATAATGATCAAATGTTTCCCAAACCTTGCAGTAAACTCCCTAAGTAACGTTTTGCTGACTGTATCTGCTTTTGCACATAGGTCAACTTCAACCCAAGCAAAATACATGCAAACAAATAATTGCAAATAATGTTGTTCTTAAAACTTGCAACACCTCTTCATTTGAATAAAATCAAATTGAGTATTTACAAATGGACCCCAAGACCAGGGTTGTGCTCGCCCTGTGTCTTCTCAGCTTTGTCTGCTTTATATGCTTGACAGACAGGCCACACAAGACAATAATGTTGCGCAACAGATGTAAATTGAGGTGCACACATATCCTGGTTCACCAAATGTAATCATCCTCCTCTACTAACCTATGCCACCCCATAGTGCATGCCAGCAAGATATTGCAGTAATGCCTCTAAATGCCACAAATGTTTAGAATGTAATATGCAACCATGAGACCTCCATGAAGCCTTTTCAGACTTGCAGGTTTCAAATTAAAGGTCCTCTTATGTGGCAAGTGGAGAGAATGGTTGTTTCAGTAAAAACAAGCAGTGAGTTCCTGGTGTGCTATGGAATTCATGCACTCATTATCTCCCACAATGATTATTGCACTTCAATTCTTACTCCTTATTCCTAATACCACACTTTAGGCTATGCTACATGGGAGAGAGCTGACTAACTTCTACATAAGGATGACATTTCTAATGAAAGTACCATTTTTTTTTACTTTCCAAAATCTAATAGTTCTCTGTGTTCAGCTCAGCTTATTTCGGCCACAACTTGCCAGTTTTGTTTGTAGTCAACTACACTATTCCTGCTTATTGAGGGTTTGAACACTGCACTACAGGAGAGGAACAACCTCTGTTGCTGACCACTGCATAGTATTACCTGCTGCTTTGGACCCCTTACACATTTATTTAAATGTATTTCCACGTTAAGATATGTTTTCCATTTATGTGAGTCTATCCAGACACTGTGACAATAGCTACGCCCCCCATCCACACCCACAATGGGTATTGCACAAGCTCCTGGAATTACAAGGGTCAACCCTGCATAAGAGTGAGAGTGACACCCTGTAATGGCAGGGGCAGAAGCAGGATTTTTAAATGGGTCTCTCCAAATGCATATGTAGTAAAATAACGTCTATGAGGAGAAAATGTCACTTGATTAATGCCAATGTCACCACTATCCTTTTGGGCACAAAGCTTAATAATATTATGTTTGGACTTCCAGGCAGCGGTAGAGTCCCAGGAGTAGAGCTGAGCATAGTTGCATTGTGTCATGTTCACTGTCGAGAGGGACACGAGAGATTCCCTATCAAGAGGATAGGGGCGAAGTCGGAAAAGTATCAACTTTGGAAAGAAGAGAGCTTAGTGTGCAACCAATCCTGAGAAGTAGCTGGAAGGAGAATCCCCAGCAACATCTGATGTTATGGTGGCGGAGGACTTGGTGGCAGGCGGAAGATCCTGCAGTTTCTTAATTGTAGAGGGAGCAAGGTCCTGGAACAATTGTATCTTGATACATCCATATCACAGCAAGAGGTCAGGGGGTAAATGTATCAAGGTGAGAGTTTTCCGGCTTGATTCACAGATTCTAGCTATCATTTATTTAGCACATTCTACAAAATGATAGCTAGAATCTGATTGGTTTCTATAAGCAACATCTCCACTTTTCAAACCTGCCGTAAAACTCTCAGCTTGATACCTGTACCCCCAGGTCTGGTTACCATAAGGATCCCTTCTCTCATGTGATAATAGTGGAGAAAGACAATAATGTCATGTGGGGGCTTATCAGGGGCGGGTTTGTCCCTGAAACCTCTGTGCGCCCTATCCATTAGACAGTCCGTGTCAGAGAGTTCAGGCAGAACATCTGTGAAAAAACCCTGATGAAGGGTTTGAGTTCTGATGGAGAAACAGATTCCGACACATTCCGGATATGAATATTGTTGCAGTGGAAGCGAATTTCAGAATCCTCCTGTTTTTCTTTCACAGCCTCAACCTCATTATGCGAGAGGGTCAGTTCCCTGTCAAGTACATCCTGTGAATGGCATAGAGCATCGGTCATTGTTTCTAAGGCATCTGTCCTATTACCCAATGAAGCTATTTATGGTTTGAACACAGTACCAGCTTTAGAGAGTTCGTGATTGTAGGTAGCCTTAACCCCTTCCAGTATATTAGTCATAACTGCCTGCATTTGTGGGTCATTCTCTAGCTCCGAAGTTGACAGGAAGGCCGGGGCATCTGCAAGCTCATATTGGGGGAGAACAGATTTGCTCCTTGTTGTGAAAAAGTTGGTTGAAGCACCGTGAGAGGGTTTCTTCTGCTTCTGAGACGTAGTTATATCAGAATCAGTCAAAATGCCACTCTGTGAAATGTGGAGATAGAGGGAAGCATATGGGAAACAGGGAGAGGAAGATACATTACACTATTCTACAGATACATAGTACTGGTCCATGGATACTGGACCAGGAGTGGGAGGTTACATTGGAGGTGCAAGACGGGGTGAAGGTAGTGTCCCCGGAGGGTGATAAAAAGGGCAAAGCAATCGCTCTGAGAGGCAGAGCATACAACAGTATAGCCCCAGTCACTGCAAAGAGTCCCAGGCAAGATCAGTGTGCCAGATAAACGTTATCAGGCTGACAAAACCAGCACCAGGAGGGTACATAAATAGACGAAACCAAGATGGTGTCATAAAGTTCGAATCACCATTTGTGCTGTGACAATGTTAGGAGCCTGGACGAGGGCTATACAATAGATCAACAGAGTGGATTTAATCTGTGGGACGGGTCAAGACCACTGAACTAGGTCACCACCCAGTCTGTGGAGAGCGGACCAGGGTATGAGTTACCGCTGGATGGGCAATGGTGTCCGACTTGCGTGTAGTGGAGACTGCCCTGACCATAGAGAGCCTACAGCACAGGAGAATTGTACCAATAGAGGGGACTCCCACAGGGGAGCAGGTTCACTGAGTACTCACTGCGGTATAGATAGATAGCAGAGTTTGGCAAGGTCAGGCAGGTGCGCCAGAACAGCGCTGCAGGCCACGTGTTATGGATGATTGAGCTAGCTTTTAGAAGGTAGAGCGTTCTCCGCAGAGGTACACCAGGCTGTTCGCTCCAGAGTACACGCTGTGTGGTGAAGGAACGTCTGCGGATACCACAGTGACAGGTGAGCAATGATTGCAGGCGACCCAGGAACTATGCGGGGCTACGTGGGTGAGAAAGAAGGGCAAGCTGTGGGCCGCAATCTTCAAACATATTTAATCCGGGTGGGCTCCAGACGATTGGAGTCAAAATAAGTCAATTGAGGGTGGTGAAAGGGACAAGAACCGCAATGTGAGTCAGTCCGAAGTTGGGGGCTCAGGAGCGACAGGGAAACACGTCCACCATGTTCAGTGCTCAAGCCCTGCCCCAAATTAAGCCTTCATTTTGAGCTCCTAGTTTCGTTCTGGCTGTTATATAAAGAGTCTGAACGTCCACACAATCTTCATGGTGCCACTGTTATTTCCTGGTTCACTTCCTACCAATTGCTTCTTAAGTGTGTCAACCTCTAGCGCATCCTCCCCTCCTCTCACACTAGGCTCTGTTCTCAGCCCTCTGCTTTTCTCACTTTATGCCTTTTCTCTCGGCAAACAAATCCCACTTTTCATTCCCTGACATTGTCACGAGCCATGGCTTCACTGCGAGCCGCCGTATTTAAGACAGGGAGGGCTTGGCCTCCCTGCTAGTTATAGTGTTCTTTGTGCCTGCGCAACTTGCTGACCAACTCCCCTGTTCCTGTTTGCCTCTGCTGCCTTCGATTTGATTACCTATTGTGACCCTTTGGCTTGATTTTGGACCCTGCTTGAACTCCTGTGCCCTTTGACATCCTGTCTGTTTTTGGATTCCCCGTGTATGCTATCTTCCCTGACCTTTTGCCTGTTCCTCGGCTATCATGCTTGCTTCTGACCCATGACCTTGGATTGTGTCTAGTACCCGCCTCCAGTATTCCAATTACTCTCTACCTGATGCTACGGTTAGTTTTGATAAGCATCTACTACTATAGAGCTAAGTCCTGGGGACATCTGAGTACCTCCGAACATTCTAGTTCTACAGGAAAGACTGCTGCTATGTGAAGTGAGGCACATGAAGCCAAACGACCTTAAACTTATTCATATGTTCAAATACAAAGCACTTACCCATTAAGGGTTAAGTTGTTAGTTATCTCCGGCCAATAGGATCCTGTGGGAGTGGTTGGGTTTGTATGCCCATATATTCTCACGCAAAGGATGCTGGGGTCTCTTCCATTGCAGAAATCCTGTGGGATAGACGTGTCAGGCTGACTAGCTGCAGTTTTTGATAATTCTGTTATCTGTATTGACTGTAGTGGTTGTTATATTCAAGTGTAGGACTGTATTGGGCTATAGTTTCTGTATTTGTGGTATCGCTGTGTAGTTTATTTTCCCTTGTCTCAAATCTGTCTTCCCTCCCATCCCGCTGTCTGTGTCTGAGGTTTTTACCATCCCTAATTGTGTTTGCCCAAGGAGAGGTGCCCCTGCTCCCTCCAGATTCACAGAGGGTAGTGTGCCCTCTGCGCACGGCGTTCTCCCACCTTCCTTGGCTGAGCGGGTACCTCTGGTATCTCCCGGCGCTAGTAGTGGCCCTGTGCACCGGGGGAGTGCGAGAGGGAGGCGGTCGGCAGCAGATGCGGTCGGGCGGGGAAAAGAGAGAGATAGATGCTCTCCCCATCGCGGTAGTGTAGTCTTCCCCACCGTAGGGTAGTGTGGAAGGGCACGGCCCTGGTAGCCATTGATAGGCGCGCGCATGCCCTGGAGAGGGCGGCTCAGCTGCCTGTCTCCGACGATGTTGTTATGGAGCAGGGTGGTCAGAGAAATGGTAGGAGAAGGTCTCTGTCACTGGCCCGGGCGTCGGCCAACTCAGTTAGTAGTGGGGCCCTAAGGATTAACCCGCTAGGTGCCAGCGGCAGCATAGCTGGTCTGGGGAGGGTTAGTGAGCGGACAGAGATGAACAGACCACCTCATGGTTATGCACAATCTGAAAGAGGCGGTTTGAGGCAGGTGCAGGTCCAGGGTAGGAGGCCCAGTAGTGCTCCCCCTCTCATGTCACTGGTGGGGCTTTCAGGGCCCGTTAATGTGTCAGTTCAGCCCACAAATAATTGGGGTATGCCTGATCGGGTCACATACCCATTACCAGTTCAGGTTTTTCCTTCACAGGCAGGCAGGGGACATAGTCACGCTAGGGGATTAGAGGGTGTCAGCATGCAGGCTCCCTATTCAGGTGCACAGCTAAGTGCAGGTTCTCCATTATTATTCTCGCAGGATGCTAGGGGTTGTGAATATGGCCCGTTCCCTCCTCCACAAAATCTCACTCAAGTTCAAACAGCAGGCGGGCATGGCGCTGTCCCACGGTACCAGCAATATGGGTCCACAATGAACGCATGGCACAGTCAAGTCCCTCAACGTACAATGGAAGCTCCAACACAGGCACTTGTTTTTCCCAGCACCTATCCCCCAGTGCAGAGTATGTTTGCTCACGCCTCGCAGTTTGAGTCTCATCCGCCAGTGCAGGCGCAATCTCAGTACAGCTGTATGCGCAGGGAGGAATCCATGAGGGGATGGCCAGCACCTTACCCCCCTCCTATTTTTCACGCATCTATTCCTCCCCCAGTTTTAGGGTTTATCAACCCGCTCACATCAAGTACTCGGCCACAACTGTCCCAAGCCGCCCCTTGCTTTCCACAGGACCTGGCCTATTCCACCAGGTTTTAATGTTGGTCCGCCTCCGGCACAGGGTTACGCATGTAACCTAGGTTCGGGTTTTGGGCTGGGGGAGGCTGCTAACTTGACTAGGAGCGGTCCCGCTGTTGATAATGTGTGTCATTCAGTATTTCAGGTCGATTCAGGAGGTGAGCACCCTTCGGGAGTCAGGCGTGCTGAGTCGGAGGAACGGAGGGATACTTCAATGCCCCAAGGGACTCGGGAGACGTCGCCTGCTTCCAGGCAGGAAGCAATAGCCAGCGGTGAGTATGTCAATGATGTAACTCCTATTGATTATGCATGCAGTTCACCTATGTCATCCTCGGGTAGTAATGATTCAGACACAGAAGCAGGGCCGCGCAAGCTCATGAAAGTATTGCAGCAACATTTTGGAGGTGCGAAAGGGTTAAAAATCGCAGAATTTACAGAGCCTAATGAGGAGGAAGGAAGAGATGGTAGCGATAAGGTTCGTTGCGCGAACACAGGTTTGACTTGTGGGATTAGGCCATGCATTAGGGACAGGATAAACAAGGGTTTTTACGTAGACAAGTTTGCAATTACAGGCCGGGCGAAGAAAGAGTTGGCTAAAGCGGCCAGTAAAGGGGGTATAGGCGAAGATTCATATAAGTCGTTTACAAAGTGGATAACGGGTTTTTGCTCTTTTTCCGCTGTCTATCTGGAAACCAGACCGGATGCCATGCACGACATTCTGCGTTATCTGCATATGATAACCGCGATGTACGAGTTGGATGCCCCGTTTATTTGGAGGGAGTATGATCAGGTGTTTAGAGAGAGATTGAGTGGGCAAACATACATCCCGTTTGGTACAAAGGATGTTGAAACGTGGATGGACATAGTTCGGCGGTCGGAATCAGAGTTGAGAGGTAACTTGGGGCAGAGGTTTCCCGGGCAGGTGAGGCAGAGTGCCTCCTTTTCAACAAGGAACAAATGTTTTGCTCTTAACAGCGGAACATGCTCAAGGGGAGCAGCTTGTAAATACAAGCATGTATGCACTCTGTGCAGAGGGTCACACCCTGCGCGAGATTGCCCAAGAACCAGGGACGGGGCGCGCCATCGGGCGCTAAGCAATAGAGCGCATTCACCGGTAATGGTGCAGGCACTGGCTAGATGGCTGCGTCTTTAACCAGATAAACAGCTGGCGGGATTCTTATTTAAGGGGTTTAGTGCTGGTTTTAGCTTGCCTATTAAGGGCGTGGTGCGCGCTCAGGCTAAGAAAAATCTGCTATCAGCATATACTTTTCCCGATATCTTGTCGGAAAAGGTTTTAAGAGAGGTGGCCTTGGGCCGCATGGCAGGTGCATTCGCCGTCTCTCCAATAGCGGATTTAGTTTTATCACCAGTAGGTGTGGTCCCAAAAAAACAGGCAGGGAAGTATCGGCTGATACAGCATCTGTTGCACCCTCAAGGAGGTTCAGTTAATGATGCCATAGACCCGGAAGATAGCTCTGTCACGTATCAGTTGTTTGAGGAGGCGTTACAGCTGGTTAGGTCGTTCGGTAGAGGGGCCTTATTAGCGAAGTTGGATATAGAATCGTCTTCTAGAAAACTTCAACGGTGTTCGCATTTGGCCTAGCCCCATTATATCTAGCGAACAGCTGAATCTACACACAGACGCAGCAGGTTTTGGAGCTTTTTCTGATAGTTGTTGCTGTGGAGCTGTGGTCGGAAATGCTGGCAGACCAACAAGTTGTTTTCTGGTGTGATAACCTCTGAGTCGTTCAGTGCATTAATAGGCAAAGTTCCTCATCTCTTGAAAAAGATATTACTTTTAGCGCTAGACATGTCCCGGGCGTAGATAACACGGTAGCAGATGCCTTATCTCATTTCCAATGGTCACGTTTTAGAACTTTGGCTCCTCAGGCCAATCTCATTGGTTCCCAGTGTCCTCCATCTATTTGGCAGATTGTCGAACAGGCTTGCAATACCTAGCGCAAACATCATTGGCCCCTTCTACTAGGAGAGCGTATCTTGCAGCCTGGCAGCAATGGGTGTATTTTCTGGATTCAAGGGGTCGACGAGATGGAGGTCAGAATGAGGATATGGTCGCTTTTATTTGGGCGCGTTTTAAGGAGGGTGTATCGAAGATGGCTATGTCCTCCGCTCTGGCTGGCATTTAATTTATGGCCTGTTTGCATGGGTTTACCTATCTTACGAAAGGTTTTCTCATATCAAAGGCTATGAGGGGGTGGGCAAGAGAGCGGCCATCAGCTGAGTATCATTGTAGGCAGGGCCGGTGCTAGGGTTCTCAGAGCCCTAGGCAAAATTTCAAAATACCTCCCCCCCCTCCATCCTAAAACACACCAAATACCCACTTCCCAGACCCTCACACACTTCACTTTTGGTAAAAAAAAAGATAAGCCTTTCCTCTATTAAAGTAATTCTACCGTTTTAAAATAAGCATTGCCCAATCAATTGTATGTGTATCCAAAGCACATGGTGGTTTATTTTAGCAGATGTAAATAGTCAACAATTCAATACATTATTATATTATGATACAGTACAGTACAGCACAGCCAATACCAAAAGATAAGTACATACCAATGCAATCGCTTGCGCACGCTGCGCACCCACCGGACCCGATGGACAATATTCTGTATAGAATATTGTGTCAGAGTTGACTGAGGCCCCAGTGAGATGCAACTAATATATATACAGTCAGTGTTTCATTGTGAACAATAGAGATGACGTAGATTGTTTCTATAGGTCCAGACGTTGGGTGGGTCCAGGCCAGACAGGTAATAGGTTGATTCAATCTAAGGAATCCAAAGGTGGGGGTCTTCTGTCCAGGGGGTCTGCTCCTTTTCATAGCCAGTATCATACAAAGGTTTACTCTCTAATATCAATAACTAAAGTATGCAATGTGCGATCTCTTCGCCGACTGCACCGGACAGCTGCTGATGATTAGGGCTTCAATATGATATCAGGCATGACACCTTTCCTATTACCTAAACCTTTAATAACACTACAATGTACATATAATCAACATATATATATATATATATATATATATATATATATATATATATATATATATAGGCTAATAATAAACCGAATACTATCTGCTCCTGAATTACAGTGTAACAGAACCAATATGAAATTATATAAATAACTAACTGTTGTAATGCGAGTGTGTGCGTGCGTATTTTACCGTGCGAACGCACCACATCACGTAACACGTGGCGTACGCTTCGCAATACGCACGGAAAACCAATATTAAACCAATATACTTTCGTTCATCCAATTATACGACTTTGACAGTCCACCCTTTGATAGTACAATAAACTATCACCTTAAAGATGTTATAAGCAGGATCTCAGTACCACGTTTCATTGTTATGTAATACAAATCCCCCTTGGTGTATGTCCACGCTGTTTGTAGATCTAAACAAGTTATCATAAGAGAGAGTCTTAATCCTCTAAACGACTTCTTCTTTTACTATAAACCGTACACTTCTGGAGCTTGGAGATAACTTTTTGTATGCCCTTCAAGGGTGCAATAAAACACTTAATACATTATTTGGAAAGGTACATGGTACAGTAGAACGTGTATCAGCTATACAGAATTCTCTACTACAGTTCTTCAGGTTTAACAGGTTCTTCTGTCCAACGCATGTCTTTAAGCTCAGAATACATTTAAACACTTCATGTTCATCAATAGCATCATCCTATGTCTATCAATAATGTCATATGCAATCTCCTTCAGCTTGCGTTAATATACACACATCTAATAATGTCACCAGTTCTTTTCATCAACACTTGTGGGCGGGCTATTGTCTGTTCGTTCTTCCCAGTCTCCCAATACCCAGATTTAACAGTGATCGGCTTGTAAAGCATTGGGAGACTTCAGACTAAGGGACCTAGGTGTCCTACTTTTTCCCCTAGTGACCTCCCACCCATAGTTCGGGTACCTCAAGAATATTTAGTGGAAAGAGAACTAATCCTACTTGATATAATCACTGAGGCACGCGTGAGCACGCCCAGCACTTTGTTTGGTCTAAAACCTTACCCTCCCAAGAATGATAATCATTCTCAAGGATGCCTGCTCGAGTCCGGATATTACTGGACTGGCATTGCTGGGTGTATCTCTTTTTTAACTATGGGGTCGCCGTACTTACGGACGTAATGCTATTTAGACAATAGCCCCTCCCACTTTCTCCAAGCTCCAAGGTTTCTAAATTTTCCTTTACCCCTGAATTGAATAGAGTAATTGACTGGACTGATTATGCTACTAACTTCTTCCTCCCCAATACCTCCTTATCACTACCTGAACCAGTCTCTGTCACCTGCCAATAATCGAAAGAATTAACCGCCCTGAGAAGAAAATGAAATGAGAGAACACAAAACAGGAAAAACTACAACTTCATGCTGGACAACAGTCTTAGCCTTTGGGTCAGGTGCTACTAACTGCATTCGAGGCCTTCCAGTACAGACTCATGAGTGCCCTTGGACCCTTCTCTGAGTGTTGGCCCCTCTGCAGTGGGTGGTATGGGCACCAGTGTGTCTCTGCTACCCTTAAAGCCGTGAGGCTGGTAGCCTACACCTGGTACCTGTCTGGCAAATAACCTAAGCTTAAGAAATTTCTGCTCCACAACTTACTCTCCTGATCCAACATCCTGACAGTTAGTGTGACCTTTCAGGAAACAGTGTTTTGGACGTTCTCAGTTGCTGTCTCACTATTTACCTTCTCTCAAGGTCTAACCTAGCCTCCCAGTTACAATCTCATCTCACGAGGGGTCAAGAACATTTCAAAAAAACTGACAGGTTAGGAGTCTGCCCAGGGGTGATCTCTTGGCAGCGGGAAAGGACTAGTGGCACTTCAATCAAGTTCCAACTCTTATTCTATTCAATTCATTCTACCGAGTACCACTACTTTATGTTCACACTGGTTTATGGCTAATTGAAAGTATGTGATTTGTTACCACTACTCATACATTATACATCTATTATCAATAACATGAATACCCCTATCATCTATTATATAACTCTAGGACTATCACATTAAATAACAAAAGCTTTGAGTATGAAACAGTAATACATTAGACACATTTCAATACACCTCTACCTAGACATATTTCATAGGTACACCAGTGTATACTTGAGGATCTTGCATGGTGGTAATTGGATGACGTGTATTTGTTTTACCTGGAGAAAAACCCATCAGTAGGAGGGATATGGGATGGCTCTATTGGTCTACCTTGTCCATCTCTCCAGAGTCCACCAGACTCCTCACCACATCTCTTCACCTTCCAGACAGTTTATCCCTTGGGTAACACAAATCTTCCTATATTAACCAATATGTGTATGCGTGCATGTGTGTGTGTTCACCTTTTTTTTTAAACTAAAACAATACAACGAAACAAACAAAACATAGATTTGTTAGCTGTCACATAAAACCCTGCTGTCTATTTGACAGCTATGTTCTCCCTGGTGTGACAGCCCTGTATGGTTGTGCGTGTAAGTGTGGACCTTACTAGCAGCTACTTCAGTTGGTAACTGTGTCACTGTATAAAGTCCTCTATGTAGTGTCCTAATCATGTGCTGGTATTGCTATAAAACAATTTCTCAGTCACCTCAACATCGCCCTCTAGACTAGAAAAATGCTAAAGACCAATGTATATCAATCGATTTTCCCTCTGCCAACTCACATGTCATTCTCAGTACCTCATATTCAGCTACTCGACTAAGTGGGAAAGGCAAAGAGGTCACTTTCTATAACACTTTCTTCAAATATAACAGTATCCAGTACATGCCTGTCTAACAGTGAAAATTATAAAACATGAAAATTCTACATTTTCTAGGGTTTCACATTATGTCGTATCTTGTGGTAAAAATCCTACTCCAATGTTCTACACAGAGATGCATATCTATATGCCTATCCTCTAGCAATCTCCTGTCTCCACCCTTTGTGCATCCATAAAAAGGCACATTTTTGTACAGGAGGCACGAACCAAAACAAAAAACAAAACAGATATGCAATCTATAACACATGAATCGTATTTCCACAACAGAACCTTTCTGCTTAAAATCAGCAGTTTCTATACACATGAAAACAAAACCCCTGACTGTTTCTGTAACTTATGTCAATCTAGTGTGTGTATCTCTGAATTTGTCTTATGTAAAAACATAAAAATATGTTTTAGCCCCATTGTTGAGACTGTGTCTGATTTTATCTCTACCAGAGCAGAGAGAGAGAGAGAGAGAGGGGGGGCGGGAGAGAGAGAGAGAAGTAGAGAGAGAGGGAGAGAGAGAGAGAGAGAGACTAGCGTTTGTGCAAAGAATGAGAAATAGGAAAGCAATGAATGATGGGAATACAAAGGTTTGAATACAAACATACATGTAGAAAGGGAGATTTTTACAACAAAATGACAGCTGGATTGGACTCTGACTCTATGGGGAAATGGCTGTATTCATTCCACTGTTCCCCTTAGCTATTTGCTAACTATGACCCCTCCCCATACTTGACTAGGGGTTTTTAACAGTGCAATCCAGTGTCGTCCGTCATTTGTTCGTTAAGAACTCGGTATCTCATTGACTACATACCTTTTCAACGGACTTTTCTAACTTATAATAGAGAAATGTAAAAATGTACTCTTAGTGACTCATATTTTCTCTGAAATACATAAAACGATATTTTGGAGCAAAGTATATACATACTTCATTGTTGGATAATGATTCTCAGCCAAACAAATTATCATGAGTCACTGCAGCCTAAAACAAAAGAGTGTTCCAATTGTCTATTGTTAATTAGTCTTTCAAGAGTAATTCTTCTATTTCTCTATCTCACCCCTTTTAAACACTTGTCTATACTTCTTTTGTGTCCCTTTTATCTGTGAAAAGAAAAACAAGATAGTTATCTTAAAACAGCAAACAAAACAAACATTTCTATTCTTTGCCGTCGGCTAGCGATTTAGGAAAACAAACATGTGACAACATAAAACGAACAAACAAAATCAACAAAGATTACTTTTAAAAAAAATAAGTTTCTTTCTACATTTTGCACCTTAATGCTCACCACAGATTAACTCTAGAGTCGGCTATATTTCTCCCCCAGGAATTGGCTGCTATGAGGTGCACAGGAAACTGTTGAGAAGTCTCCGAGACTTGTGTGCACCGTCTCTGTGGGTGTCTATGTGATTCCCCCTTAGATGGGCCAAGTCTCTTTGCTTCCACTCTTGTCATTGTACAGTCCTGTGCTTGGTGTCCCATTTTAGTGCATCTAAAACACTTTCTCAACTCATGTTGTTTCTCTTCTTTTTTACAATCTCTTGCGAAATGGCCTTCTTCGTTACACTTAAAACACCTGATTTTTCTATGTTTCTTATTATGTGGGTTGTATGCTGGTGGTCGTGTGTGCAATCCCTCTAGTGCTGGGATACTTACCATCATTACCCTATCACTTAGTGCTTTTTCCTCTTTACATATATTTTTATCATGTCCTATAGCTGACTCCCTGAGAACACTTACAGTGATTCCTTTCCAGTTTGGTAATGAAGTTTGCACCCTTCTTTTCAAGTTTTCCCTGAGGCCATCCATTAGAACTTTAACAGCAACCTCCCTGTAATATACATTATCTTTTATGTCTGGTACCCCAGTATATTTGACCATCTCCATCAGAGCCCTGCAAAAGTAGTCTGTTGCATTTTCACTATCTTTTTGCTGGATACTAAAAATTTTACTCCAGTCCACTATCACTGGGAAATATATGGCCAACTGTGTGATTATATTTCTAATATTGTCCTGATTATCATCCTCGGTTAAGGATTCATCCTCCTCCAACATACAATCATTAATGAACTTTTGTATATCAGTATTGAGAGGAAGACAGGCCTTCAATAATACTCGCCAATCTTTATTAGTTGGCTCATACACATTACCATAATATCTAATAAACTGCTGACATTTGGTCAAATCTTTCCTAGGATCAGGGAAATCAGACAAAATTGAAAATGTTTCTGACCTAGTGCATGGATCATGCTTTGCTACATGTTTTAAGGGAACATCACTATTCCTGTCTGCTTTCCCATTGGAAACTGCTGCTGTGCAGACAGGATGTAAGTCTACCAGATCACTAAAACTAGTTGCTGAAATTGCTGCTGCAGTACAATGGATGTCTCCCCCTGTGTTAACCTTTTCATTATTCTCACCACTTTCAGCAGCTGCCCCTGCTGGTGGGACCGTTCCTCTTCTTTTTCCTGAAACATTACTTTTAACTTTACTTAAAACAACATACAACTTACTAGTTACAGTTTTTACATTTTTGGTATTGGCTGTACTTCCCGCCCCAACCGAATTTATCGGGGGCGTGTTTGCGCTCAGTTCGCCACGCTTTGCAACGCACACTTCCGGAATGCTTGTTTCCGGTACGCTTACTTCCGCTGAACACGTGTTTTTCCTTACACTCACTTCCGCTGTGCGTTCGCTGCTCTGCCACGTGTTACTTTCCATTTGCCACAATTTTAAACAGTCATCATGTTCAATTCTCGTTTTTGTTGATTTAATCAACCGCACTTTATCTCTAACATTATTTAACACCTCTGAGTCAAGAGTACCTATGTTTGGGAAAGGTTTCACACACTCCAGGGTCATCTTGACCCATTTGTCGCAGTATGCTGTTGCATACGCACCATATTTATTAAACATACGGAACCTTGCGGAATCAATTGGTCCTTCCTTAAGCAGCACAACATCAGCCATCTCTAGCGTTTGCTTAGCACCCATTGTGAAAACAACCTATTTCTCAATGCTACGCAAAAAAAGACTTTTTACCTGTTCTCCTTTCAAACAGAACTTACTAGAGATTTTTTATCCGTGGACGGTTTCACAGGCTACGCCCACGCACCTCCTAACCCAGAAATATCACTATGGACAACAGAAATATCAGCTCCTCGATATCCTGGCTCTCCACAAAATTCTGTTGAGTATTACTGAACTGGTAGTACCGGGGTTTTATACCCGTTTGTACCAGCGTAATTCCTCTCAGCCGTTCAACCCAAGTCACAAGCACGGTTGTACAACCATGCGGTCCGATCGCACCGCTTAGCAATACTAACTATTACTAAACTTTGCGATTACTCTTGGGGAGAAAGTTTCCAAAAGCTTTTTAACTGTTCTCTTTTCAAACAGGGCTTTTGCTGCCAGTATACCTGCCTTGTATACTACCTCGGTTGCAAGCCCGCCTCATCAAGCGGCAACCGATATCCCTGTCTTTTTGACAGTAAATCTTTCACTTCACTTCAAAATCATACAATCACCAAACATATACACCTTAGTTTTCTGCACAGAAAATAACTTTCCCAAACAATGGCACTATCTTTTCAGAGACTTTACCATGTGCTTACAGTATGCACATATTAACTATCAAAACTATTGTTTAACCACGTGGCAAATCTATCGGAAGTTCGCGTACGTACAGCAGGAAATACACATACGCTCAGCAATGCGATACACTTAAAACATAAAACGACAATAAAAAGAAACATTTTTCTTTCTTGTCCCTAGATTCTAATTAGCGTTCCTTCAGTCTATGCAACAACGGACATTCGGTTTCGCAACACACAGTGAACCACAGGTCTTAGACGTATTACGTTCTTTCCTGCTTTATACGACGCGTCCGTCCATCCACCCTTTGTTGAGGAACCGAATATCGTAAGCGTTGCATACCTGCCGGAAACGTAACTCCTAACTCAAGAGCCCCCAAATTATTAAAGTAATTCTATCGTTTTAAAATAAGCATTGCCCAATCAATTGTATGTGTATCCAAAGCACATGGTGGTTTATTTTAGCAGATGTAAATAGTCAACAATTCAATACATTATTATATTATGATACAGTACAGTACAGCACAGCCAATACCAAAAGATAAGTACATACCAATGCAATCGCTTGCGCACGCTGCGCACCCACCGGACCCGATGGACAATATTCTGTATAGAATATTGTGTCAGAGTTGACTGAGGCCCCAGTGAGATGCAACTAATATATATACAGTCAGTGTTTCATTGTGAACAATAGAGATGACGTAGATTGTTTCTATAGGTCCAGACGTTGGGTGGGTCCAGGCCAGACAGGTAATAGGTTGATTCAATCTAAGGAATCCAAAGGTGGGGGTCTTCTGTCCAGGGGGTCTGCTCCTTTTCATAGCCAGTATCATACAAAGGTTTACTCTCTAATATCAATAACTAAAGTATGCAATGTGCGATCTCTTCGCCGACTGCACCGGACAGCTGCTGATGATTAGGGCTTCAATAGGATATCAGGCATGACACCTTTCCTATTACCTAAACCTTTAATAACACTACAATGTACATATAATCAACATATATATATCTATATATATATATATATATATATATATATATATATATATATATATATATAGGCTAATAATAAACCGAATACTATCTGCTCCTGAATTACAGTGTAACAGAACCAATATGAAATTATATAAATAACTAACTGTTGTAATGCGAGTGTGTGCGTGCGTATTTTACCGTGCGAACGCACCACGTCACGTAACACGTGGCGTACGCTTCGCAATACGCACGGCAAACCAATATTAAACCAATATACTTTCGTTCATCCAATTATACGACTTTGACACCTCCTACAGCAGTCTGGCTGCAGTGATGTTTCATAGAGAACGTTGTCCAGAATCCACTGCTGTCCAGGGGCAATCACAGGATTTCTAGAGGGGAAGTATCCAAGTATTAGATATGGGAACAAAAACTTGTGAGAATGACCCATCACACTGCTCCCCCTGCAGCACACTGCCCCCCTCCCCACTGCTTGACCATGTCCCCCCCTGCAGCATACTGCCCCCTCGCTGCTTAACCATGTCCTCTCTTCCACCGCTGCAGCACCATGTCCTCTGACCCCCCCTGCAGCACCATGTCCTCTGTCCCCCCCCCCTGCAGCCCCATGTCCTCTGCCCCAGGGCCATCTTAACAACATTATGGGCCCCCGGGCAAAGCAGTGCACCGGGGCCCTCTAGATATAGATATAGATATAAAGATGTATACAGATACAGATATAGATATAGATATATAGAGATAGAGATAGATAGATGTACTTGCTCAGTGACTTGTAGGTTTTTTTTGCAGGTTTTTTTCTTTTGCAGGATTATTTATTCTCATTAAGAGCCATGCCTATGGGGCCCTCGGGCAGCTGCCCATTGTGCCCAATGAAAAAGATGGCCCTGCTCTGCCCCCCCCCCCCCCCCTGCAGCCCCATGTCCTCTGTCCCTCCCCACTGCAGCACCATGTCCTCTGCCCCCCCCTGCAGGCCCATGTCCTCTTTCCTTCCCCACTGCAGCACCATGTCCTCTGTCCCCCCCCTGCAGCACCATGTCCTCTTCCCCCCCTGCAGGCCCATGCCCTCTGTCCGCCCCTGCAGCCCCATGTCCTCTGTCCCCCCCTGCAGCACCATGTCCTCTGTCCCCCCTGCAGCACCATGTCCTCTGTCCCCCTCCCCCTGCAGCACCATGACCTCTGCCCCCCCCTGAAGAACCATGTCCTCTGTCCCCCCCCTGCAGCCCCATGTCCTCCTTAGTGGACTGTCGGGGCGTGATGATGACATCACTCCCAACAGTCACTGAGGGAAGATGAGATAGCGTGTCCCGCGATTTGATCCACCCCCTGCCATGGATCAAATCGTGCACATCTATAAAGCTGTCCAGCATCCATGGAAGTTAAACTCACCGGTGGTGAGTTTAACTTCCATGGCCGCCGGACAGCTTTATAGATGTGCACGATTTCAGAGGCGCCCTCCAGAGCCCGGCGCCCTAGGCAGCTGCCTAACCTTGCCTAATGGGAGCGCCGGGCCTGATCGTAGGCCTATAGATGCTAGTTTACTGAAACAATTGCTAACTGCGCTGGCTACCATTACAAGTTCTGAATATGAATCTATGTTGTTCAGTTCAACATTTTCCCTTGCCTTTTTTGGTGCGTTCAGGGTCAGTAAATTGGTGGCTCCCTCTAAACATGATATCGGTAATGTACTAGTGGCTAGGCATGTTGTACTTGCACATAATGTTCTATCGTGTAAGATTCTTAGATCAAAGACCTATCAAATGGGCAAAGGACATTGGATGTCGATCGAGGCTTACGAGGATTAGAGTATTTGTGCTGTCGCTTTATGTTTATGTGCTTGAGGGGGTCCGTCCCCGTGGATCTGAGCCATAGTTGATTCATATGGATGGTGCTCCATTGAGGAAGTTTCAGTTTAATGCAGTGCTTAAAGCTGCCCTTAAGCATATTGGTGTGGACCCCGCATTTTATGGTACCCACTCCTTTAGAATCGGGGCAGCTACTGGAGCGGCTGAGAGTGGATCGTCCATAGCTGTTATTAAATACATTGGTAGATGGAAGTCCAATGCCCCCACACGTTAGCCCAGGGCTTTGCTGCTCGTTGCTTTTAGCGGGGGCGTGGAGGGATTTTCCCTGTCCCTCCTGGATCAAGGTCTGATTAGTGGTGTGCCTCCATGGTCAGATGGGTTTTTACCTTCACCTGGGTTAACGCTCCCCCCCTCCTTTCCCCGCAGTCACTTAACTTTCATGATTAGCCAATAATTATTGCAACGTGCATGATCACAGTGTTTTTTTTTTTTTTGTATGGCACTCCACGACGTGGAGTCTTATTATTGTTATGTTACTGTATGCAATACAGGTAAATAATATCCCTGGTATGGGGTCTGTTCAGGGGATGGTGAGAAGTGTTCATGGGTGTCAAGGTACAGATTGCGATGAGCAAGCATTGGAGTGTTGGTTATGGTGCAGAATTTGATCGTTGTGCGCGATCTGATATTAATTCACTTTTATTTTTAGGTGCGGCTGATCTAAGGAGGCAGATCTGGTTAGTAAGTCACTCTTACGTGTACTGGGCATCCAGGCACGGGAGAGCGGTAAGTGGTTCAGAGTTACCTGGGGTTTTTCAAATTAAATGGTTCGGTAACAGGGGTATGCAGTGGTGTGCTCTTATCCCTATGTTAAAAAAACTGTAGATTAGCGAAGGAAGGCCGGACATTTTGGTGTTACATTTAGGAGGTAACGATTTAGGAAAGGGGAAGTCCCTTGATCTGTTTATTGCAATACGGGAAGATCTGCACGCTATTCAGGCTTACTGGCCACTAGTGCGCATATGTTGGTCCAGCATCATACCTAGGTTTAGGTGGAGGTCACCCATATCGATGAGAATTAAGAGTACACTGCTGTCAAAAGCCAATAGAATGGTGAGCAAGATGTTGCAGGTCCTAGGGGAGTAGTGATTCCTCACCCCTTGATTACAATTGGCAAAGTTAGCTTGTATAGGTTGGACGGGGTACATCTGTCGAATGAGGGGAATGTTTTGTTTTTAAATCAGATTTGGTCAAGCTTGAGGGTTGTGGTTAGGTCACTTGGTGGCGGGCTGGCTTTCCGTTAAAGGACTGCAGCTTGGCGGGAGAGCTATTGCAGTCGGCAACTATGGCGTATGGTGCTATCGCTGATTGGCATAACGCCACTACATACTTCGAAGCACCCTGGTTCGTGGTTACCCTGTACGGGGACCCGGTGTTCTGCATTGTACGGCAATTCAATTGTGAGCCCAGAAGTGATGTGGTCACTATTATGCCAGATTTAGCACCAGCCAATCGTAAGGGACTAGGTCCCGGTACCAGTGGTAGACCGGCTGGTCGTACACTGTTTGGTTTAGCTTTTATTAGTTCACCGAAGGCAAATGCTCTCGCCGCCACCAGGTCTATGCTTATTTAATAAACTGTGAACTATTTAACCAAAGCCGAAGTTGTCTGTGTTTTATTTATTAGTTAGTAAGAGATAGTGTTATGCCTGTTCGAATGGGGTTTGTGCATGTGGTATGAAGTTTATAGGTGAAGATCTCTACCTGTCTGGTTCTAGAAGCTCATCAAACAGCCGTGGTCCTTACATACATCTTCTCTTTTCTACTATTCTATGTGACTAGCTGTCTCTCTGCTATATCCACATGGATGTTCCAAAACTACCTAAAGCTTAACGCGCCAGATTCATTAAGGAAAGTAAGGCAAAAAAATTAGGACATTTTCTCCTGAACAAAACTATGCTACAATGCAAGAGCTGGAAATTAGTTCATTATTTTGCATTTAAGTTAAATACTGTTTTTTTATGTAGCACACAAATACTTGATAACTTTATTTATACACTAACATGTAAAGTTGTGTAAGCGCCTGCGGGGAACAGGACAGACGCACACAGAAGAACTTACTTTATAAACAATGGTCACCTCTCCGCTTCCGATGCCCCAGCGGCTGTCCTATCCCCACAGATCAGCAACCGCAACTCTTGTCACCTCCAACCACGTCCCTCTAAGAAAGAGACAGAGATTACGGCCGTGCCTACCAGGAAAGGGCTGTCCGAGACCACGGCAATGAGCAAAGACACTCTTAGTCAAGCTCACTTTCCGCCTCCTCGCTTTGCTCTTGCCAAGGGGGACTACAGGCAATTGAGACCAGGAACAGTCCCGTCTCAAGTACCTCGCACACCTCTCGGTGACGGCCTAACCGAAATAGGGAAATGAGCATTATATTCACTGGGACACTCCCACCTCCGGTCCTGTTCTCCTGCTCCTCCAATAGCGTGTCCCGCACCTGTGGATGATAAGGAACACACAGCTTCCCTCTGCGCTATCAGTGAGACTAAGGTGTACACCCACAACACTAAACTTACTACAACAAGCGACCCGACCCTAACATCTCTCTAATGGCCGGCAACGCAACTAGATTAAACGACTATAACACTAACTGGGTGTGGTGTACTAACGGGAACTACTCACTATACTCTACAGGGAACACCAGCCAGGGTTCACGGAGTATTTTGGAGGGCGGTTCCTAACCCCATCACCCAGGTCGTACCAAGAAGACTGACTTCTTACTATGGGGTCACCCACGGATCCTAAGGACCGGCTGCACAAGGCCCGAAAGAGGCTCACTGGAACAGCACACCAACCTGAGATTCGACTGCCGCACGGAACAGGCGATCGTTCTGAACCACCCGATTGCCTCCACCCAGGTATCGGAACACGTGTCCCACTCCGGAACCGCCAGAGAACCTGCACGGAACTTAGGAGTGGGACACTCAACTAGAAACACGGGCCGCCCCTGGAACTGAATCGAGCTGTGCTGCACTGCCACTGACTCACTCAATCACCCCCTCTGGAAACCAGTGTAACCCCAGGGACCTACGGGACGGGAAGACTACGTGTGCGCTCCCCTAGCTATGTGTACAAGCTGGTAATTACACCTATCCCCACAGTGCAGGTTAGTACAGGACAACAACAGGAAACAAGAGCCTACCTTTAATGGGGGCCTGACGTCTTGCACCTGGAAACAAATATGTAGCACACCAAATATACAGTATACAAAGCAATACTTGCCGCACAGACAGAATAAAACAATATACAGTATATGGCAAGCTAATAACAAGGGTACACAGCTGCTAGCCAACCAGCCGGTTGCTACAGCACCAACAGGAGCCTTCTGCTCTACTGTTACCTTACTCCTCTCAGTGTATTCACCTCACTCCCAAGGGACCGCACCCTACTCTGGTCAGCGTTCTCACGCCACTGCACACAACCAGGGCCTTATGCCCTACACCATGGGCCTCTCTGCCCAGCTGCCTACAGAGCCTTGTGCTCTGACTATGGACCTTAGTTCCCTCTCTAACTTGGGCTCTGAGCCCACTACCTTCGGCCTTGTGCCATGTTACCTAGGGGCACTAGCCCCTGCCTAATTAGGCCTTGTGGCCTTCCTAACTCTGGGCACTCGCCCACTACCTAACTACTAGGGCCTTGTGCCCTTTATAGACTATGGGCTTTGAGCTCCCTGACTAGGCCCAGTGACCTCTCCTAACTATGGCCTCTAGGCCACTAACTAGCTACCAGGGCCTTGTGCCCTTTACACCTGATGGGCTTATTGCCCCTCACTAACTAACTTGGGCCTTGTGCCCTTTTAGCACTATGGGCTATCAGCCCACTACCTTATAAGGGCCTAATGCCCAGTTTACTGGGCCTTGTGCCCCTATCCAGTGCCCACGGGCCTAGCGCCCGACAGTAGCCACGGGCCTTGTGCCCGACCTAATGCTGAATCTACTTACCTGCTCTGCGCAGGATACTCAGCTTGACTCGCAGCCTTCTTTCTTCGGGTCTTCCAGTCCCTCCAGCCGGCGGCGCCTCTGCTCCGCTTCGGCGCGGATCCTCCAGCTGCTCCAAGGGCGGGGGCGCTCTCAGCATGCGCTTTCCGGCGTGGTCCTCTTCTTTTATTCATGCCGGGGGTGCTCTTAGCCCTGACAAGGGCTCCTTGCCACTTCCGGCGTTCTGTTGATTGAAGATCTCTTCTTCCGCCGCTCCGGAAGACCCCCGATGTCCTTCTCTCACTCAGATGCCGTACTTCTGGAAAGATGGAGCCAGCCAGCGGTTTATATACTCGCCGGCGCGACGTCATCACTAGGTGCCGGCGCGAGCCCTGATTGGCTCGACGCGGCGCCAACCTTTCAAACGGCCGGAGGTGAGCCATGATTGGCTCACCTAGCCGGCCGCTTATTGGCTGATTGGCTCATCCTTCCTCCGCTGCCCAGACCTGCGGGAAGAAGCGAATACTTACCAACGCTGGATCGCTGGAATGGTAAGTAAAGCTCCCCTTCTTTCTTCGCCCTCTTGTTGGGCACAGCAGCTGCTTTGACTATTGCAGCTTTTCTAGGATAGATGATGACCACGTAAATACATTAATTTCCTAATAACCTGATTTAGCTTTATTCATGATACATTGCCTACCTGTCCTGATGCTACTTACACTTTTGTCTACCTTGTGGGTTCCTTTTTTGGGTATGTTGTTCTCCGCACTGTAGCGAGCTGTGAAGCACTGTGGCATCGAAGTGAAATCTAGTTTTAGCACTTCATTGCAAAAGTAGGCTCACTCATGTGCCTAATGCGCACTTAGCAAGGAACACCCTCGATCCTCCTACCACCTCCAATTGACTCTGCACTTTTGCAAGTGCCATCATATTGGCACAAAGATCCATGTGTTTTCAGAAAGCTACATGCCCTAGTGCAAAAGTAGGCCTTTAACATCACAAAAGAACATTTTCTCTGATGTTTTCCACTTGCCTGCCTTAATCACCATTAGTGTGACTTTTATCTGTGTGGCTTCGAGGAATTGGCGGTTGGGCTGCCAAATTTTACTATAGTGTCCAATGTCTTGTAGGTACTCTAAAAATAACTGTGTAAAAAATGAGCTGTTGACCAAAGCAACCAATCAAATTATGGTTTTTATTTTTATTGCAGTTTAGAAAAAGAAAGCAAATGTCTGATTGCATGTTATTAGTTAACACCACAGTGCTCATAACAAAACATTTTTTATTTCATTGATTGTACATGTATGATATCATATATCCTATACATTCAAATTAGTAGTGTCATTTTCTGCATTCTTTTCATGTATGGACCATTATTGTATGTCTAAGTCCATATTTTTATTATTTTGTAGAGATACTTGCTTGTTTTTTTATGCCCAGAAGATGGCACTGCAGGTTCTTATACATTGCCACAAAGAGCAATAATCATTGAGTCTACTATGTACATAGTGATGTAATAAAAAATAATTTTCCTCTAAATTAAAACCAGATATTATTTGTAACTAAGAGTATAGGCACAGCTTACTGAATGTAGTAAACATGGCATTTTGATTTAATTTTGAAGAACTAAATTTGACATAAGCATATAATTGTTTGTGGGAGTTACATTATTGTGAATATATCTGACTCTTTAAGGGATATATTTTCTAAACCGCGAGTTTGAAAAAGTGGAGATGTTGCCTATAGCAACCAATCCGATTGTAGCTGTCATTTTGAAGAATGTACTAAATAAATGCTAACTAGGGGCCTGATTCATTAAGGATCTTAACTTAAGAAACTTCTTATTTCAGTCTCCTGGACAAAACCATGTTACGATGCAAGCGGTGCAAATTAGTATTCTGTTTTGCACATAAGTTAAATACTGACAGTTTTTTCACGTAGCACACAAATATCAACTTTAAATTTCAGTGTATAAATAAGCTATCAAGTATTTGTGTGCTACATGAAAAAACAGTATTTAACTTATGTGCAAAACAGAATACTAATTTGCACCCCTTGCATTGTAACATGGTTTTGTCCATTGAGACTTAAATAAGAAGTTTCTTAAGTTAAGATCCTTAATGAATCAGGCCCCTAGTTAGCATTTATTTAGTACATTCTTCAAAATGACAGCTAGAATCGGATGGGTGATATAGGCAACATCTCCACTGTTTCAAACCCGCAGTTTAGTAAATATACCCCTTAGAAGTCAAAAATGTAAATGATATCCATAGTAAATATAGCACCAGCAATATGATGGCATTATTGATGGCGCATACAAAGGATCTAGGGATACCACCTGTTTGGTTTTGACCCAAACAGTCCAGTTTTGCAACATTCTGGAGCTCATTTCCTAACATTGCAAAATTTACCCTCAACTATAAAGACAAATCAGACTATTGCTTTTATTGTCTAACTTGTGCTAGGCAGATAAAAACTAATGGTTGATTGGATGCTGCTCCTACACACGTTTTTAAAGGGGAATGCATAGATTTTAGATAATGATTTGTGTGGGTGGGACAAATTTTGCCTCTGCTTACGGAAGGAGCTGGTTGGATTGGGTGGGGGGAGATTCTTGCTGAGTGCGGCACACTCACACAATAAAAGGATCTTATGGGATAACTTTATTTCAATAAAAGTGAAAGGATGGAGAAGGACAATTCGATCTATATTTCCTATTTAGCAAGGGGGCAGCATTTTTCTCTGCTAAATCTTATTACTAATTTATACCACAAATGAGACTAAACTGAACAGTATTTTAGAAATAAAACTGAAAAGTTGAAATTATTAAAATGTTGGCAGGATGTACAAGTATGTATGAGCTAGGTGTACAACTAGATGCAATCGCGCAACTAGAAAAGCTCTGTGTGCCAGCATGTTTTCCACTTCTGGAAATTATCTTTAGACTGTAAGCCCCAATGGGGCAGGGACTGATGTGAGTGAGTTCTCTGTACAGCGATGCGGAATTAGTGGCGCTATATAAATAAATATATGATGATGATGATGATCTTTACTGCGTGAGTGTCAGAAGTCCAATAACCAGCCACTACATTCATCTCCTGCACTATAGACTGCACCATAGTTTTACTCGCTGCACTGACAACTGATTTATTGTGTAGGGGGCAACCAGCAATGCTGTCTCCTGAACTGTACTGTCCCTACTCCTTTAACTCTCACTCTGTACCTCCTTCCTATCCTACAATGCAGTTATAGTCCACTTAGGAAGAACCTGGTAAGTGCTGCAGGGCAATGGATGATTTGAACCAAGGTACAGATTGGCCATAGACCTTACCAGAAGTTTGAAAAAATACCCCCAAAAAATTCAGCGCTTGCTAGTGTGGAGAGGGTCCCTGCAGCTGCTATGCCCAAGAAGAGGGCGAAGAAAGAAGAGACTGCAAGCTACTCAACAGTCTTGCGTTCCAGCGGTGAGTACTTCCATTCTTACCCGACAGGTCCTAGCAGCAGAAGGCAAGTGAGCCAATCAGGGCTCACCTCCCCCTGCTGGCCAATCGGCGGCCGGATAGGTGTTAAACTGTGTTCCGAATGTTTAAACTGCTTGCGCCGTGGCGAGCCAATCAGGGCTCACTGCACCGTCGAGAGACGTCGATGCGCCAGCGGCTATATACGCCGCCGGGCGCCGCCATCTTGAGTCCAGTTTGTCAGAGGAGGAGAAGGAAGAGGACATTGTGGGACGTCCATCGGTGGAGATGCCTGAGACGCCGGTGGAAGTGGCAGGGAACCCTTGTAAGGGCTGGGAGCTACCCTGTCACACGAAGACGATGCGGAAAAAGACTGAGCTGGCGAGTTAATCGTCGGCGGGAAGCCCTTGTAAGGGCTAGGAGCGCCCCTGCCACAGGCCCTTGAGAGCGTAGCCGGGCGCAAGGCAGTTCAGTGAAGAGAGGCGCAGGCCTGCAAATTAGTGGAGCGCTAGGCTCCTGACAAAGTAGCAGGGCAGCAGCCATGTAGTTGTAAAAAGGACATTGGGTCCTTGTGGTTAGCTGGGCAGTAGGCCCCTTTTAGTTGGTAGTAGGCGATAGGCCCTGGTCTAGCAGGACACTTGGTCCCTTGATAGTTAAGTGGTTAAGCTGCTTAGAGGGGCTTACAAAGCCCCTCTACCCGTCCGAAAGGGCACCTAATGTCCTGAGTCCCAAGACCAGGCAGGCTTAACAGCCGGGGCTCGGGCTGTGGGCGGAGGCCTGTGGAGCAACAGAGTTCCAGTGGACCCAGGCGGCCAAGGACGTGTGAGTGGGAGGATTCCGTTTGAGGAGAAGAAAGGTACGGTGTGTCTCGTAGTGGTCCCTCAGGATTGTGTGAGTACCTGGAGTGTTGGGGAAGGGATTGTTCTGTGTGGCTTGGTCTCCCTTGTTTTGCAGGCATTGGTTGTCCGACATGGTCTTCGGAAGACCCCTGCGAGTGAGAACCCCTCGAGCAGCAGGGATAGAGGGAGTCGCCGTTGTAGACACGCTTCTGTGAGTATAGCCTGGCGAGGGCTGTTCCCGTGGTGCTCTCACCTTGCGGAACTGCCCCTCTCGTATTTTCCCCTTTCTCTTACAGCATAACGAGTGCCCGGCGCACGAGAACAGGGGCCCTTTTCCCCTGCTGCGTTTTGGGCGCTCGGATATCCCCCCCCACTTCCTCACACTAGGTCAGTAATTCCAGGCTGCTAATTGCAAAGGATCTGCAGCGCTATTGAATTTTATTTTTTGGATTTTCTTGCCAGACGTTTACCCAATGTCCCTATATTCCCCTTATAACATGGGGCAGGCAGGGCTGGTCCCAAATTGAATTATTTGGCTGCTGGTATCTCTGTATCCTGTACTGCGTGGCCATTTACACATCAGCTTAGCCTCTAGATGTGCGCCTCTGCGACCCTACACCCACTTGTGCTTGTCATCTAGTCTCCTTCCTTGAGCCTCAGTGTACTTTACTAAAAGCTGTCTGCTACAACCCAATCCACCATCACTGACTCATGGATACTATCAAGGTGAGGTTAAGTAACCCAGAAGTCATTTAAGTATGTTGATAATAAATTAAGGGGGTTGCAGTATTATTTTTATAAATTAGTGCAGTGGTTCCCAAACTTTTGCAGTTCGCGGCACCCTTAGAGTCTCCAAATATTTTCAAGGCACCCCTCCAAAATAATTACTGAGCAGTCCTGTTTTAGAAGTAGTTGGGTCAAAAAATTGTAATAAGTATTTAGGTCACGACAGAAATACTTATTTAGTTGTATGCAAAAATGCCCCTCTGCATCCAGACACTCTGCCCCCTCTGCATCCAGGCACACTGCCCCCTCTGCATCCAGGCACACTGCCCCCTCTGCAACCAAGCACACTGCCCCCTCTGCATCCAGGCACACTGCCCCCTCTGCATCCAGGCACACTGCCCCCTCTGCATCCAGGCACACTGCCCTCTCTCACGTTGCCCCCTCTGCCCTCTGTCCCCTCCTCTGCCCTCTGTCACGCTGTTCCCCTCCTCTGCCCTCTTTCACCCTCCTCTGCCCTCTCTCACGCTGTCCCCCTTCTCTGCCCTCTCTCACGCTGTCACCCTCCTCTGCCCTCCTCCTCTGCTCTCTGTTCCCCTCCTCTGCCATCTGTCCCCCTCCTCTGCTATCTGTCACGCCGTTCCCCTCCTCTGCCCTCTTTCACCCTCCTCTGCCCTCTCTCACGCTGTCACCCTCCTCTGCCCTCTCTCACGCTGTCACCCTCCTCTGCCCTCCTCCTCTGCTCTCTGTCCCCCTCCTCTGCCATCTGCCCTCCTCCTCTGCCATCTGTCCCCCTCCTCTGCCATCTGTCCCCCTCCTCTGCTCTCTGTCCCCCTCCTCTGCCATCTGTCCCCCTCCTCTGCCATCTGTCCCCCTCCTCTGCTCTCTGTCCCCCTCCTCTGCCCCCTCCTCTGCCATCTGTCCCCCTCCTCTGCCATCTGTCCCCCTCCTCTGCCATCTGCCCTCCTCCTCTGCTCTCTGTCTCCCTCCTCTGCCCTCCTCCTCTGCTCTCTGTCCCCCTCCTCTGCCATCTGCCCTCCTCCTCTGCCATCTGTCCCCCTCCTCTGCCATCTGTCCTCCTCCTCTGCTCTCTGTCCCCCTCCTCTGCTCTCTGTCCCCCTCCTCTGCCATCTGTCCCCCTCCTCTGCCATCTGCCCTCCTCCTCTGCGCTCTGTCCCCCTCCTCTGCCATCTGCCCTCCTCCTCTGCTCTCTGTCCCCCTCCTCTGCCATCAGTCCCCCTCCTCTGCCATCAGTCCCCCTCCTCTGCCATCTGCCCTCCTCCTCTGCTCTCTGTCCCCCTCCTCTGACCCGCACCAGGCGCCAGCTATAGAAAAAATAAAGCAAATAGAAACTTACCAATCCGTGCGGCGCTAGGACCCTGCAGCCTCCTCTCTTGCGCAGCTGTCACTGACGTCGATATTCAGTGACAGCTGCGGGAGAGAGGAGGTTACAGGGTCCTAGCGCCGCTCGGATTGGTAAATTTCTGTTTGCTTTCTTTTTTCTAGGGCTGGCCCGCGGCACCCCAGTGACAGCGCCGCGGCACCCCTGGGAGCCGCGGCGCACACTTTGGGAACCGCCGAATTAGTGGGTACATCTTATTTAATAACTTACAGAGGTTATCTGTGTATTTTAAAAAAACAAAAGAAAACTTAGTTGTAAGGTGTGGTTCTCATTCACAAATATTGTTTTTGTAGTGATTTGTTTTATCGAATTGCACAGCAGTAGTTGTGTGCAGTATTCTCCTGATAACATACAGACAATGTATATTGTGTACTATACTGATGTTAATATCTCTAGTCTAGATGATTCTAGTCTTATACTCATACCGAGATTATAGCAACCAACATTATACAACAGAACCAAATAATGTAGTATTGAACCCCACTGTATGTATTGCATGTAGAGACATGCAATTTACGTTTCATTTGCTTTCAACATCACTTGTAGGCAAACTGTGACTGACATTTGTTAAACTAATATGCTAAATGTATTCCTCAGGGTTTTCCCTACAGTAGATTGCTCAGAGAAGTCAGCTAATAGCCTTGTCTCTATCACACATTCACTTCTCTCTAGATTCAGTAAAATAGATTTTATTGACATGTACTATGCAGAGTTAAGTTGCGCACAGCTTACGCTATTTTGACGAATTAATTTACGCCGCGCTTGTGGCATAAATTGTGTTCCAACTCTGCTCGGGGCACGTTATGTGACTACATTTACAGACAGAAGAACAATAAACTGGAGGTTAATCCTGTCTAATGTCATTTTCAGCAGAAACAAATGGCCATGGTCAGCCATTATTAATTCTGCTAATAGATTTCCTTAAAGGGATATTCAGTGTTAAGATCACCCTGAACGTGCCACGGTTTTATTACAAAGGAACAGGGTTTTTTTTTTCTCTTATAGTACCATTTTGAAGGGGTAATCTGAGTCATTTTCTCTGCACTTAATTACCTTTGAACTATTTGGGGATTTTTTTTTTGCTTGGGAACATCACATATCGAGCATAAAAACTGTCACTAATTTTAGCTAATTATGTAAACATACACGTTCTATGAAAATACCCAGCAATAGGGGAAGCTGCTCAGTAGAAAAATTGCTGGAATTCAGACAGAACTTAAGTGTTTCCGCCGTCAGTACTATTTATAACACTGTTCTTTGGCCTGGGTGTCACAGAAAGAAGGGGGTCATTTGAATAGACATTTCCTGTGATAAATTAAGCTGGATAATAACATTATTTCATTTAATATCTAGGTTTATACAAAGCAGGATAGCCACAACCTGGGACTTATGTTGGACCTTCTCTGACTGCTATGGATTAGGGGGGTGATACCTGAAATACATAAGCTGCTATCACTGTCGTATTTTAAAGATGTAAATGAAATGAAGAGGATACATTTTAATGTTTTCAAATATATAGTACTGGTTGTCTTGTTATTGCCCCCTGTCTGTCCCAGCATTAACAGCCTCACATCATTGGCACTCTGTGCATTTCATTGGTTTTATCAATCATTCTGTAGGAGGTCTGAGAAGTAAGGTGTACATATTTGCAGATGACACTAACAGGCCTCTGAAGAGGTTTAAATCCCCCCAAAACTGCAGTTTCAAGTTGCGAGGCTGTTTGACTGATGGTAGTAAGGGCTTATTCGTTGGAGATATTGCTAAGTAGGGTGTACAGCACATGGAAGGAGGCAGGTGGCGACTAAAGTAAAACAGGCTGAAGTCAGAAAGGCAGGTGAATTACAAGGACAAAGTGAAATAACCAGCCCGAGGTCAGGGCAGAGGTTAACAACAGGTCCAACAACAATGGCAGGAGATAAATTCAGAGTCAGTTCATGGTCCAGATCATAACAGCAGAACAATACAGGTGAAGCAGACACAACACACTGATGAACCAGCAGAGGTGATAGAAGGAGAGGGGGTTACAAATGCTGGGCTACCATTTAACGAGAGCCCAGCTAATTAGTACACTTGCATAGCAGGTTTTTTATTAAATTAAAACTTGTTAGACAGCTGCTGCTGCTGCCAACTATGGCTTGTGAGGTTAATTAAACAGATGCTTCAGCATGTATTGATTTGACTTCTCGATCAATAATTCTGCAATTTATAAAAGGTTAAAGTTGAAGGACTTTTTATAACATTGTTATGCAGCTATGTGACCCAACACACAGCAAAATGTACTTGGCTGACAATAGAGTAACTATAGGCCCAGAACCCCTGTCACTGTTTAGTTATAAGTTTCCAATTCATTGATTGGCTGCATCTCAGGAATATTGGTTCAATCACGCCTTTTAAATATGTTACGCAGAATATGGAGAACATTGCATTCAATTCTGCCTTCCTTTGACAGTGATCAACCTCTGGGTCACTTTTACTAGAGCTTTTGAATTATTTTTCAATTCAGATTTTTAATTGAGTCAGTGTTCCAACAGAAGCACATTTTGAGTGTGAGTGCAGGTGGGGGAGGGGGGTGGGGTCAGGGATTTCTCAGACTAAAATCAGTATTTAGATAGTTCAAATATAATGTTGTAATACTACTCCCAACTACTAGATGGCGCCTTTAGACTCCACTGCAGCATGTACAATGCATCAATATAATCAGAGGTACCCAAGTTCAATTCTTGTGATTTCCCATGTCAATATTTAATAGGTTTATTTGTTCATTGGTTCATTTCTTAAATATTAAGCAACTTTGTTTTAGACAAGGAAGGTAGGAGTGCTAAAATCTATCTTGAGGCTGTCAAATTTGCAGATTGAAGTAAATGACATTTTACTCTGGAAATATTGTATGAATGAAAACTATATATAAATATTTCAGCCATGATTATGCTCTCTTAGTACCCTTGAAATGCATAAGGACAAATGCATAAGGATGCAGCATGCTTGCCTAAATTGAAAATAAACCTAGGTGCTGATTATGAGCATCTAAGCGTGCCATATGTAAAACTATGTATGACACATGTATGTATGACACACCTCTGAACACTATGCCCCTCATGATGATATGTTAGCAGAACTTAGTTGGCGTGCAATAAATATTTGGCATTTTAAGTCCACTTCAATAAAAAAACATGGTACAGCACAGAGAATATGAGTAGAGGGAGGTGTCCAATATGCAGAATAAGTGAAATTGTATGGAGCAGTTAATAGTGAAAACTAGTCACATTCCCAGGAACATATCTCCATATGTTATGGGTTTTTGCACCCATTGTACCCTGTGTTTTGTAATGTCAATGATTGCTGGGTTAAAAGCTTACCAACTTTAAACTATGGTCTATCTGCAACCCCCCCCCACACACATTTAATTTTTACTTTACCAAATTTCTCTTAATGTACAGCCCTGTTTACTTCCACCATGAAATAACTAATGGCAGTACGGGGACAGTAGGGACTGCCAATATTGTCGTTGGAAACCTGGGAAAAACCTGATCTCCCAATCAGTCAAAGTCATTCCCAAATAATGCCTGATCCACCCGTAGCACATCCATTTGAGAACTCATCCCTTTTCTGGCATACCAAGCCCCTTTTGCCTTTTCTTTTAGTGTTATATCTATTGACCATTGGGCGCAATTAGAGTGAGGGTTGCAATTGCTTGTACATAATATATGCACTTTCCAACTGACCATACGCGCAAAAAATGTGTATGCATACACCTGTATCCTGATTTTGGCATCATATTGACTTGTGTTCACTTACACATGGAGAGGTGGAATGGGTGTGAACAGGGTAAGGCAAACGTAGGCTACAGTAAGGTCATGTTTACGTAATTGTAACATAATTAGACATGGACATATCCCCAGATACTCCTCTTAAGAGAGACATCTCTCGCAGGTACAAGTGGGCTGGTGCAATGATACATGATGATGATGACGGGTATCGACAGCACCATCTAGCTGATTCTGATTGGCTGATTGCATACTGATCCCTACAGCTGATAGCACTTAAATCACCACCTAAACTCGTTTGGACAGGGCCATCTTTATCCTCTGTTTCATGTCATTATTCATTATTTGTTTATACTATGATCCCTTTAATGTACAGAGCTGCATAATATGTTTATGCCTTGTTGATGATTTGTAAATAAAGGATAATAATAATAATATTCATAATAATAATAATAAAGCTGTGAGAAAATAAACCTTATATAATTGAACACCGTGCTCAAGGAAAGAGGGGGGTGGTAGCAGCAGAAGTTGTAACCTCCAACAATCCCACATCCAAGCCCTGTCTATAAAGTATTACAGCATACACACCCTTCTACTCTATAACCCTCTAATACCCATACTCTCTTTTTACAGTCCAGGGTACATTTACTGTCACTGTTATACCTGCCAGTACTCCTGACAGTGCATTGCAGTTTGATGGAACCCGGTGGAATCAGCAGGCTGAATGGCCTGAATATACATAGAGCCACTTCTGGAGCTAAGCAAAGTCTATTTCTTAAGCAAACTGTGTGTTCTGTTGTGTAACAGTGGAAGAAACTGTTTATATTTCTCCTCTGTCCGCTGCATGACATGGATCTCATTAGTGTAAATTGTAATACAATAAAGAATCTGTTCTCTTAGGACAACACTGGAAACTGAGCTTAAATGCAACCAATAAGCATCTGAGGTCAGCTCTGAGTAACCAAGAACTTTTTATTGTAACTCCATTTGTTTCTTGTAATCCACATAATATTACTAGCTCCAAGGACGAGTCACTTTACTAACAATATACATAATGCTTACAATAGGTCATTAGATCTCACTTACAGGCCAGGACTGCATAATATCCATACCTACTTATTAAAGGAGAATTCCACTGTACAGCCATATTTCTACATCAAACTCTTCCCCCTCTCTACTAGTAGAACTACAAACAGGGCACAATTATAGTCATTGCAGTGGGTGCAACGGCCATGGTGCCCAGCGATGCTCTTTGGGCTTTTAGTTTCAGTGCCCAGAAGAGTAGTGCGGATGCCTATAGAGTGAATGGACACGTATTGCTACCCCTCCCACCCTACAAATGAGACCCAGAGAAAAATTACTTGACTTTCATACAAATTTCATTTGGTGTGGTTAGGATGTTTGGCACATATATGTATTTGAAGACAAAGTGACATTATAAGATTTTTACAACAATAATGACACATAAGAAATTGGTGGTTTAATTTAGCAGCTCAAGTACAGCCAGAAGATTAGGTTTAGTTAATATACTGTATTTATACATGTCTCTCTTCGCTCTAATATGGTCTCTGTAGTATTTGCTGTAATTATTTAACAGAAGTAACCATCTCTTTTACAGTAGCGGTGACTTCTGAGACCACCATTTATATGGCACCTTAATATACCCTTAGTGTGTTGCTGACTGATGCTGATGGAGAAATTCATCTACAGGCAGGGGCGGGCTGGGCAGGGGGGCATCGGCAGAATCACCGATGTTAGGCCGGGGGGTAGGCCGGCCACCCCCCAGATTCAAAATCGACGATTTTTACCAAGACACGAGATGCGGCCGCATCATCGCACAGGCGACCGCATCACATGACATGGGATGCGGCCGCATCCCGTGTCATTGGATGCGGCCGCCTCTGTGCCCCCCGGGTTGAAATTGCCAGCCCGCGTCTGTCTACAGGCAGGTTGGTTCGCTTTGTTTTGGACTCATCAGTGTAGGTTAGGGGTCTTTTGATCAGCCTGTGAAGTGCTGTAGGTTCACCTTCACTATGAAAGAAAATACAATTAGGTGGCCTTTAGGTCTCCTGCTCCTTTACTGGCTCTTCCAGGAACACCATGTACATGTAATTCAAAGTCAATGGAGAGACCAGTTTGCTCCCATAAAATAATGGAGTTACTACTTTTAATTGTATTCACCATTACTGGAGCTAAAATGAACAAACTAATTTTGCCTTTTTAAAGATATATATATTTTGTTTAAAATCTTCAGCACTATTCTGTTTAAACAGACTTTTCTAATGCTGTAAATTTTTCAATAACCTTAAATGAAGCAAAAAAGCAGCAGAAGAACAGTAACGTGAGAATTGCTTAACATCCAATTTATATGACAAAGAGTAAAACAAAACTAATTGGACAAAGAACAGAGCAACATAACCCTGGAGATGAAAACCATGAAGGGCCTATTGTGAGCAGCAGTATGCCACCAGAGAGGGTGTGGCTATCATCAGCGGGCAGTGGTAGTCCTCCCTCCAATCACCTCCATTTCCGTCCCCTCTTCCCTTACATGATGCATGCTCCACTGCTGGTTTAAGAAAGTGAACAGTGGCAGATACCGTTCAAATGTTCATAAAGTTAGTGGAGGAGCAGGACGGTCCTCCAAAATTGGGACATTCCTGAGGGAATCAGGACCATTGAGAGATAACACAGAAACTTTATATAAATATTAACAATCAATATAGACAGGATACCGGTGGTAGTCAGCATATCGATGCTGATTACCCCGATAACACTTACGTCTCCTTCCGGACGCAGTATCAATGACGACTGTTCTGAAATGCGACTTGAAGCAATAGCGATGTAGGAAGAAGCCGGCACCACTTAATGATGTCAGTCACAAACGCGATGGTATTATCGCTGCTGTTAAGGGGGTAATGTAAGTATGCAGTGATGTACAATGTACTTTACAAAGGCTTCTACTACGTCGGGAAGGAGACGTTCAGAGTGAAGATGTCGGGGTAAGTGTTGTCACCTTACACAACTCCAGTATACTACATATACAAATGGTATTATTATGAACTTATTTATTAATATTAATCCCATATATGTTGCAGCTGTCCCAAAATTGCAAACATCTGGAGTCCAGAACTTAATCATACTTGTCACGGCAATACATCTTTCACCTAATATTGTCCCTCGCCCAATCACCAACAGCAAAGATTTATTAGATTAGTCACATCTTCATCGCTGCTTATATGTCTCATCACTCTTAATTAGAAAAAGTAGACCCCTCCACTACTCAAGCCCTTCTCCTTAAAATATGACAACACATCACCAGTATTATACTGAAGATAAGGAATGCCAACAATGGCTCTGGACCACAAGGAACAAAGGGGCACAAACAGCATTGATGGTCGATAAATGTGATACCATTCCTGACTTTATTGTTTTCCAGGTTCTACATGGCACCTGACCATCCATCTTAATGCATGGTTCCAGGACTGTCTGAGGGATGAGCATGTACTTAGTGCACCCTGGAAAAAGGAGAGACAGTCTTGGTAGGAGTAATACCCAAGGGACGATTAGGATCTTTTAGGAAAAAATCCAACACATAAACATTGTTTTTCCACCACAGGGCAGCAATTAAGCAAAGAAGTGCTACTGACATATTTCCTGATAATACCAGGTGACTTTATCTTTATTAGCAATGCCTTATACGTTGCACACAGTGCTTCTTTATTCAGCAGATACCCAGCTACCTACATACCAGTGTCTCTTGTAGGACTGAATGTAACTGGCTGAGGTAAAAGCCTAGCGTTCTAGAATGCTGAACATGGGACAGCTAAATACCTGGAACATACCAATTCTAACAATTCCTTGGACTAGGGAGGAAAAGAGGCCAATGAGTGGCTGAATGTTTTCTACCACTGTGATATGCAGCAAAAGGACATAATCACAGCCTCAGGGTCATGCTAAATAGACCCCTTAGTGGCTTTCTAGTTCATGCTGAACATGAGTTCCCACATTTAGCCAATATCTGGCTCTTGCAAAACTGCAACCATTTCAACAGGCAAAGCATCCTGGGAATTGTAGCTTAACAAAAGCTGGAGCAGTGCCGTAACTAGAAATTTTGGTGCCCTGGGCGAGACAGGGCACCGGCGCCCCCCATCTAAGTGGGAGTGGCATTTGACAAGTGGCTGTGGCTATTGTTACCTGTCTATTTTCTTGATACTCACGCAAGTTTTCAGATTAATATGTCACGTCCACTAGCGTATTGCTATAGGAGTGATCTAGGCAAAGCCTGTAAAGTACATGTGAGAAATACTCCCATTATCTGCTCTTAATTTTTATATATCCATGTGCACACTGGTATCATTCCAAAATCTTTTTAATCCCATAGAAGCTTAGTACATAAAGCAATTTTATAGTCTTAAATTTTCATTACAAAGCAACAAATATAATGTATAAATACCCCCTACCTGTTCTTTTTAAACCTTTATTTTTAAAATCCAATTTATATCTTTTATACTTGCTTCTGCGCTTAAAAATGAGAGAGAGAGAGAGAAAGAGAGATTGATTTTCACTTACAAGACTTTGAAGCTTCAACCCTTAAGTCCCGCAGTGGAACGCACATGCGGGACATAAGGGTTGAAGCTTCAAAGTCTTGTAAGTGAATGTGAATGTCTCTCTCTCTCTCATGGAGGCAGGTAGCGGGTGGCTGCTGCGCCCCCTTGGCCTTGCGCCCTGGGCGACGGCACCGCCCGCACCACCCGCGTTATAGCACTGAGCTGGAGAACCACAGATTTCCTGTGTGTGCTTTAGATCATCCTCTTCAACACACCTTCACTTCCATAACTGAGATCTTTATCTGCCTTTCGGAAAACAAAGGAATTCTTCTTAATCTACATCAAAATATGATGCCACTTAGTGAAGAACATTATAAAAGCCCTGCTCCCTAAATCTTATAAGCTAATGGCTATACAATAACTATAATAAGCAAGCTGCCTCTCTGTTACATGGAGGTCAATATAATACATGCTAGTCACATCTAGCAGCCATGACTTGCACAATATAGGGCACGTACCGCATGCCTTATTCTAGCTAGGATATTATTTGGTACAGTACGTGCTGGCAGAGAAGTGTGTTCATAAACTAATCCATGATCACTGACCTTTATCTCCCTCTCTGCCAACAAATTGTGCTGATTGCTGGTTGCTACAGCAAGTGACACAAACTGCTGGTATGTATTTCAGAGTTACTGTATAGACTATGCACCTCCCAACTTGCATTCACATCACACATGGCTTTTCATCACCTCGGGACTGCAAGGTGTCAGCAGCACGCATATGGAATCTGGAGACGAAGGAAGTTGGGATTAATGACCCTGTACACTATACACTGTTTAATCGTATTGTGATGGGTACAAGATCTAAATAAGATTGTGGGTCTATGGCAGTTCTGCAACACGTTGGATGATCTACATTACACTGCAATTCAAGAACGCAACTAATCCTGTGAGATGTTTAGATAGGGAAAACACATATTAAAACAAGATAGAGAGTAATCTCTATTGTCATTGTATGTGATGCCCCCAGTATTTATTGTTTTTCTAATATTACAAGGGGTTGTGACTATAGGCCTGATGTAAAATTTGACAATTTTTGTCTCCTGAATACAAGTTGGGACACGGCCATCCTTCTGGTGATGCACACGTATAATTTCTTGTTGTATTAACAGTTCATATATTGTTCCATCACAATAAACAGCATACACTCCGTCAGGATGACACCATGCAACCTAACACTGACTAGACATACTTGTCCTGTCTGGTTCCCGGTCACTGTTTGGTTTCAGTTGCAATGCATAGCAGCACAATACAGGTTTTTATACTTGAGACTCCTTCCCCAATCTTAGCTTGATGAACAGGTGACACTCTCAACTTGTCTTTAAAATGGAGTTCTCTGCAGGTGTTCTGTAATTGCTCTTCACTGCAGACACACCTTGTCAGCTTTGCTGTTAGCTGTGGAAAAGACACTTTCAAACCATTTTCAAAGCATGTAAGTTAAATCACTCTTTATGCTTATACTTAGTCATACATGTCTTAAACCTGTATACCTTAACCTAGGTACACTGCAAGCCTTTACCTGCAGACTGTCAGCTGAATAGCTGATTCCTCTCTTAGAGGCCTGTGGCAAACCCTTCCCTTTGTCACAATGTATAAAAATTTGGTTGCAACAATTGCAGTGTTATGTGTGTATTTTGAGTTTCTCACATTTGAAGATTCGTCCAACTCAAAATAGAGCAGTATCTCTACGTTAGGCATATATTAAGTGTAAAAAAAGCATATACTTAACGCCCAAGCGTATAAGATGCACCTTGACAGTGTTAAAAGTTACATTTTCAATATAAGGTGTAATTAAATACAAATGCCCACTCATCTGTAGTTTAACACTTTATTAATACAATAAGAATCTTCTTTCCTGCATTAGTCGAGATGGAAATGACAATAACAAACCTGAATTGACAGATGCAATTTGACATAATGAATGAAGGAGTCAATACACAAGCAGCCAATCAGTGGTTATATAGTGGTGCTGGTATCATCATCGTCGCATATCTTCACACCAGTACCGCAAAAGTTATGTCTCCTAAGAAGTGTATCAGTAGATGCAGCCAAGTCTAGATAGGTCAGTTCTCCATGGGACTAAGTTTACATCTATATGTATATTTGTAGTCTCTGCCTTCTCTGTCTCTCCAGGTGTAATAGGCCTAGGTCTAAGCTACGCCAATATGTGAATACATTTTGACTCTAAACCAGGACTTATGCATATAAATGAACGTATACATACATACATTCAAGCTAAGTTTAATTAGTGTTTAGAAGTGTGTGGTTTTCAGAAAATATATTTTGCTCACAGGTAAAGACAACATACCCCATTTAACAGGAAATAGCAGACACAATAATAGTTGATGAAAGTGCCACTGACCACAGGTAGGGGGTCCTTACTTGCAGAGACATAGGAGGGATTCGAGGGATTCTGTTTGAGAGTTAGCTGGAAATAGCAAAGATGAACTGTGAGAGATGCAAGAATGGTACTAGCTGATTGTAATGCTGGTACTTTGCACCTCTGCTGTAACTTTTTCATCTGAGGTTTCATCATACGGGTCCCAGAACATCCAGCTCCTTGCCTCAGGTTTTGGTGGTTAAACCCTCATTTCTGCCTTCTTTGTGCTGCCCAGAAGTGGGTCTGTGCCATGTCCTACAATCCCCGCAGTTTATTCCTGAGGTATGCCACATAGTATATTATGTAGATTTAGTAATCATGAACATCCCCTCCCAACTTTCCTGGACACGGTTGAGTGGTCCTCTAAACTGCTTAACTAGTATTCACTCAAAAGGTGTGAGACTCTTTATAAGCAGTGCCTCTGTCTGTAGTCTGAGACTTCTTGTGTATATCCATGTCTATTACTATGTATAATTCTTTTGTATGATTTGCCTGACTCCAAACCATTTCCAGAGGCACTAGTCACTAGCAAAATTTCGAATGTATCAAGTTTTATGGCAGAATAGGCCATTTCGCCGAGGTACGAAGTTTGAGTGACGCAATCTTTAAGTTCCGCTTTTGCTTCGCCAATCCACAGAACACCATTCTAGACACTGCATTTGTAAATTTGCATCTTGCTAAATTATTAGTATTGTGTGGTTTGCACAATACCGGGGCTACCCTTCGGGTATTTATCCTTGAAGACCAACAGAGAGTATCATGGGCTGAAAAGGAAGTGAGGTCTATTTCACAGCCTATGTATAGGTACACAATTACTCAGATAT
Source organism: Mixophyes fleayi (assembly GCF_038048845.1). Lineage (NCBI taxonomy): Eukaryota > Metazoa > Chordata > Amphibia > Anura > Limnodynastidae > Mixophyes > Mixophyes fleayi. Next base: position 70,151,852 of record NC_134405.1, read on the forward strand.
AACAATTCATAACCACCTACATTTATTTAAAACCTAAAAATTAAAGTAAGGACACATATCTACAATACATAGCCTTACATTCAGCAAGAACTTTTCCACATCCTAAAAATCCACACAGTAAACCTAATCAGGGGGTAAATGTATCAAACTGTGAGTTTCCGGCGGGTTTGAAAAATGGAGATTTTGCCTACAGCAACCAATCAGATTCTAGCTATCATTTTGTAGAATGTACTACATAAATGATAACTAGAATCTTATTGGTTGCTGTAGGCAAAGTCTCCATTTTTCAAACCCGCCGGAAACTCGCAGCTTGATACATTTACCACCAGAACTATTAGTATAAGGAGGCAGGATTATCATTAGGTGTTGGGTTTCTTGGATGCAGTGTTCCCCTGCTTTTCAGACAGGCCCATACTGTGAGCAATTCACAGATGTTGTTTTTGACATCTGAATGCCAGGCATTCTCTTTTTATAGCTTGCTAGGTGGAAATGTTGATCTCTCTAATCCCCAGCCTTAGATGCAATACACTGCTTCACTTCACTTCTTAAAGGCCTCTAGACCTTCTTCAGTGAGACACTCCCTTTTCCTATCATTGGTCCACAACAAAGGAAGCCATGTGGGGACAGCCATCTTAATCCACCCAGCAGCCACCTTTCTACATCCAGACAGCACACATCAGGCTGCTCCAGATCTAGTTATACCTCTGAATCTCCAGAACCCTACTCTCCCCTAGAGGAAAACACAAAACCAATTTGTACTTTTATACCGACTCCAAGTCTCATGGTAAAGCGTTCTGGGTAAAGGTGGGAGCAATTCACTTTTCTTATCCCAATTAGAGGGTCTTATCTTTTCAGAGACTGGTCAGATGACTCTTTATCTTCTTCCCTGGACCCCCTGTTGGTAGCAACTCCATACAGTCTGGAAATAAGAGGTCATCATCATCATCATCATCATCATCATCATAAACATTTATTTATATAGCGCCAGCAAATTCCGTAGCGCTTTACAATTGGGAACAAACATTACATTGTCTTTGCATCACAAGGCTCAAAGTGGCATAATCCCTGGTGATTGTAGATTATCATGGTACCCTCTCAGAATTAACCTGTTGTTATTCTTATTTCTCTTCTGAAATGTGGGCATTTTTAGTAACGATGGACTGTTTATTTTCATGGATATATTTTTAATGAGACCTGGTTACTATTGTTATAGTATAATAATAATAATAATAATAATAATAATAATAATAATAATAATATTATAAGTGTTTTAAATATAAAAATAAATCTATATATATATAAATATAAAGTGTTATAAATATAAATGCTTCCCACAGACATTAATAATATCACCTACATGACAAATAATGGAACGTAATCCCAGTGAAAAAGTTGATATATGAGAGAAAGATTCATCTTTAGTGTCCCCTATATGATCATTCTAGTAGTACACTATCTTTATCTCATAGTCGGCATTCCCTTTTCCTTCATGTTTAGTTTTATCTCTTACTGGTTCGCTATCTTGATCTCAGGAACTGCTCTTGTTCCTGTCTCTCTTTCCCAGTTCTGCTCTTTCAATCTCTTGTTCTCGGGTCTAAGGCACAAAACAACCAAATTCATCTCAGCTCAACACTCCCAGAACCAGACTCCTTAATGGAGCTTAGAACAAGTCTCTCTTGTTCTTCTTCCCAATCTAGACACTCCACTCCACACCACCATCCGATGTGGACCTTCCAATTCCTTCCTCATTGTTCATGTTATATTTAAAGTGTTCATCAGTGGTTAGAACAGTTAAAGTTGTGTTATATTTGTGCTGTAGCGTTAGGTTAATTTAATTTTTATTTTACAAAATGTTGGTAGGTAAGGAAATGTAGTTATACTCTCTGGACCTTTCCGTGTTCAGGATGATGGAGATTTATTTTATTCACAAAGAGTGATGGTCTGGGTCTTCATCTGCCAATTAAAAGAAGTTTATAATTTATAATTTATCTGTGTGGGGAGAATCAGGTCAGCAACCAGAGACCTGCATTTGTCTGTGTCTTTCTATCAAATCCTTTCATTGGGAAGCTTACAGACTTACCATGCCCCAGGAGACAATGACCTAGAGGTTAGAAGGCAGTGTTTGCATGAACAGGAATTTACAGGACAGCAGTATTAATTATCTAAAGACAAAAAGTAAGAACAAGTCAGAACCTGAGGAACATCAGTTGCTTCTTGAGATATATAATCATGAAAGAGAATTATATGCCATCTTCCTTTGTCATACACTCTTAAAGGTGAATTCCATAAGTGTTTAAGGATGGTTTACATCTTCCCTTCCAACTAGCAGAACCACAGAGGTCTCACACCTTTCTCCTCTAAAGTACAGGAGAAAGCTGATACCTGCTGGTTCGGGCAGTTTCACAATTTCCCAGTACTCAATATACAAAAGACACTATGATTGCAATGCAATTAAGATATTTATCCCATCACAGGTAGAGCTGCAATGTTTCAAAACGTTATAGTTCTTTACCAAGAAAAATAAATGTTCAAAATTACATTGCCTATCAGAATGTCTCTTTTTTTTCCCCATTTTGCTTGTAGGAGCAACCAGCGCTGAAGTGTATACATGTGAATATAATTGCTGGACTCTTTGGAGTTTGGCTGTAAACTTCTGCAGATGGAGGTTGTCAAAGAGGCTTCTCCAGTCAGTGGTTCAGACATCCCCCTACCTGCAGCTGTTCTGTTAGGTGGGTGTGAGGGAGGCAGTGGGTTAATGACCAAAATATTTTTTTTTCATGAAGTTCTGTTTAAAAAACAAACGAAAAAAGATCTAAGGTCAACCCGGCCTAACTTAGTACATCTGCTGAGAAGTAATTCTTAAAATTCACCACCCTTTCTGCAAAGTGGCACTTACGCCCAGGACAAAAGTATCTGCAGGCTGACGGGCAGAAGTATATTATAATCCTCTGTCTAACTATAGAGTGAGGATAGAACAAAACAGCTTTTTGTTCTTTCACAAACCCCTACCCTGTCCAAAAAGCACACATGCCAGCTCTAAAACCGGGTTGCGTTAGGGGCAAATAAACACATTAATAAATGAAGTGTGCCATGACTACAAAGACATAACAATGAAGAATAATCTCCCAACACACTCCAACATCAACTGTCAAAATATGATGCTCTTTAGAGCTGGGAAAATAACATGTGTTATCTCTGTTAAGTACCAAAAAGTCTGATGTAAAAAATGATGACATCCTTGGGATTGGGAAGCCTTGTATGATGTGTGTCAGAGCTGTCTGCTGCTGTCAACTTTTAAGAGGTTTAATTGCTAAATAATCTTCTCTTGTATGGGAGAGGGGCACTTATCCTTTCTCCTCTCTTCTCTCTACTCGCTAGGGACGGAGATGCACTTGGAGAGTTATCTGGAGTCTCTGGCTGGCATGCATGTGATGAGAAATCACTCAGGCTCTCTCTACTTTATCGGCTACATCTGTCACTAGGTACCCTCTCGTAGCTGTCATGGGCTCCTCTAACTCACAACCTCTTCATTCAGCAGTTTTAACCCTCTCTAACCTTACTGTATTGTCCACTTAGAGGGGAATGTTTTAAAGACATTGCGTATCGACGGCTACTTTCTTAAATGGAAATCTGATGCGTCACAGTGACTGCCAACAAAGAGCGGCGCGTTCTGGAGATCTGTCCAAATTTGACACTTTGCCAGAGTGCAGCTTTAGACTTGTGACAAAAACACAGCAGGGCCATTAAATGGGCCATTATACATGTCATTTCTTTGGCAGTATCTGTATATTTCATTGGACAAAGTACATAGCATCCAGCCTCAATGTCTATCACAAGTCTCCCTTGCATCTCTGTTCTTGACTTGGATATAGTTGATTGTATTAGTCTATGGGATGTGGGCACCATACACCAGTATTTAATTGGTGTTCCAGATTAACTTGTGAATGTCAAAGAAAAGCTATGCTGAAAATGTGTGCTGGTAGTGGTCACTGAAGATCATGGTTAAGAACAGCCAATGATAGTAAAAGACTAGTAAAAGAATAGTAAAAGAAAGATAGTAAAAGTAAAAGAATAGTATATAAAAGATTCAATGTAATGGAAGTTGTACAATTTAATCTGTAATTACAAATCCACATAATAAAACAATGCGGTAATATAGGAGGTGTCAAGTCGCTACAAAGTGTTTGAAAGCTTAGACATTTGCCTCAGTTGCTTTGTGGTTAATCCGGGCATCACTCCAGAGCAGACATATATTTCAAGAAAGAGATTCTAATGTATATGTAAGACATTAGTGGGTAGAACAAATAACATCTGCACCATTTAAGATGACAGTTTATAGTACGTTAATTGCAATAATATAAAACTTAATAAGCAAGGTCTATTCACCAATTTATCTTGTTCACTAAGCCACCTTTCTCTAAGATCCTAAAAGACCATTCTTAACTTGAGAAACTTCTTATTTCAGTCTCCTGGACAAAACCATGTTACAATGCAAGAGGTGCATTCTGTTTTGCACATAAGTGAAATACTGATTGTTTTTTCATGTAGCACACAAATATCAACTTTAAATTTCAGTGTACAAATAAGCTATCAAGTATTTGTGTGCTACATGAAAAAACAGTCAGTATTTAACTTATGTGCAAAACAGAAATCTAATTTGCACCCCTTGCATTGAAACTAAGGGTGTGCACCGGGCACTTTTGGTGTTTTGGGTTCTGATTAGCTTGATGTTTTGGGTTCTGATTTGTTTTGCCAAAACACCCCACGAAAAGTTTTGGTTCTGATTTTGGGTTTTGGGTTCTGATTTTTTTTTTAAAAAGCATAAAAAGTGCTAAAATCCATATGTTGTTTTTTTTTTCACTCCTACGCTATTATTAACCTCAATAACATTCATTTCCACTAATTTCCAGTCTATTGTGAACACCTCACAATATTGTTTTTAGTCCAAAAGGTTGCACCGAGGTAGCTGGATGTCTAAGCAAAGCGACACAAGTCGGTGGCACAAACACGTGGCCCATCGTAGGTGGCTGTGTAGGCTTGAATGGCCTTTTGCTGCTTCTCCATCCTCTGCAGCATATAGAGTAGGGATGAGCGCACTCGGATTTATGAAATCCGAGCCCACCCGAACGTTGCGGATCCGAGTCGGATCCGAGACAGATCCGGGTATTGGCGCCAAATTCAAATGTGAAACTGAGGCTCTGACTCATAATCCCGTTGTCGGATCTCGCGATACTCGGATCCTATAAATTCCCCGCTAGTCGCCGCCATCTTCACTCGGGCATTGATCAGGGTAGAGGGAGGGTGTGTTAGGTGGTCCTCTGTCCTGGTAGATCTCGTGCTGTGCTGTTTAGTTCTGTGCTGTGCTGTGCTGTGCTGTGCTGTGCTGTGCTGTGTTCTGCAGTATCAGTCCAGTGGTGCTGTGTGCTGTGCTCTGTCCTTCTGAGGTCAGTGGTGCTGCTGGGTCCTGTGCTGTGTCCTGTTCAGTCCAGTGGTGCTGTGTCCTGTGCTCTGTGCTTCTAAGGGCATAGTTATTTCCCCAATATTCCCCTGTGTTTAAAAAAATAAAAAAAAGTTTTTTTAAAAAATACCAAAAACTACTTTAATTTTTTTTAATTACCACAAAATTTGCACAACCAATCCTGCAGTATAAGCCCATTGGTACTGCAATATTACCAAGTTCACACATTCAGCAGTAAAAGTCCAGTGGTACTGCAATATTACAAAGTTTACACATTCTGCAGTATCAGTCCAGTGGTGCTGTGTCCTGTGCTCTGTCCTGCTGAGTTCCGTAGTGCGCTGGGTCCTGTGCCGTGTCCTGTTCAGTCCAGTGGTGCTGTGTCCTGTGCTCTGTGCTTCTAAGGGCATAGTTATTTCCCCATTATTCCCAAGTTTTTAAAAAATAAAAAAAAAGTAAAAAAAAAAAAAAAATTAAAAAAAAAAAAAAAAATATAATAATTATAACCAAATTTGCAAAACCAATCCAGCAGTATAAGTCCATTGGTACTGCAATATTACAAAGTTCACACATTCTGCAGTATCAGTCCAGTGGTGCTGTGTCCTGTGCTCTGTCCTGCTGAGTTCCGTAGTGCTGCTGGGTCCTGTGCCGTGTCCTGTTCAGTCCAGTGGTGCTGTGTCCTGTGCTCTGTGCTTCTAAGGGCATAGTTATTTCCCCATTATTCCCAAGTTTTTAAAAAATAAAAAAAAGTAAAAAAAAATAAAAAAGTAAAAAAAAAATAAATAAATATAATAATTATAACCAAATTTGCAAAACCAATCCAGCAGTATAAGTCCATTGGTACTGCAATATTACCAAGTTCACACATTCTGCAGTATCTTGTGCTACATATAATGGAGACCAAAAATTTGGAGGATAAAGTAGGGAAAGATCAAGACCCACTTCCTCCTAATGCTGAAGCTGCTGCCACTAGTCATGACATAGACGATGAAATGCCATCAACGTCGTCTTCCAAGCCCGATGCCCAATCTCGTAGTACCGGGCATGTAAAATCCAAAAAGCCCAAGTTAAGAAAAAGTAGCAAAAAGAGAAACTTAAAATCATCTGAGGAGAAACGTAAAGTTGCCAATATGCCATTTACGACACGGAGTGGCAAGGAACGGCTTAGGCCCTGGCCCGTGTTCATGACTAGTGGTTCAGCTTCACCCACGGATCTTAGCCCTCCTCCTCCTCCCCCCCCCTACAAAAAATTGAAGAGAGTTATGCTGTCAGCAACAAAACAGCAAACAACTCTGCCTTCTAAAGAGAAATTATCACAAATCCACAAGGCGAGTCCAAGGATGTTGGTGGTTGTCAAGCCTGACCTTCCCATCACTGTACGGGAAGAGGTGGCTCGGGAGGAGGCTATTGATGATGTAGCTGGCGCTGTGGAGGAACTTGATGATGAGGATGGTGATGTGGTTATTGTAAATGAGGCACCAGGGGGGGAAACAGCTGATGTCCATGGGATGAAAAAGCCCATCGTCATGCCTGGTCAGAAGACCAAAAAATGCACCTCTTCGGTCTGGAGTTATTTTTATCCAAATCCAGACAACCAATGTATGGCCATATGTAGCTTATGTAAAGCTCAAATAAGCAGGGGTAAGGATCTTGCCCACCTAGGAACATCCTCCCTTATACGTCACCTGAATAACCTTCATAGTTCAGTGGTTAGTTCAGGAACTGGGGCTAGGACCCTCATCGGTACAGGGACACCTAAATCCCGTGGTCCAGTTGGATACACACCAGCAACACCCTCCTCGTCAACTTCCTCCACAATCTCCATCAGATTCAGTCCTGCAGCCCAAGTCAGCAGCCAGACTGAGTCCTCCTCAATACGGGATTCATCCGAGGAATCCTGCAGCGGTACGCCTACTACTGCCACTGCTGCTGTTGCTGCTGTTAGTCGGTCATCTTCCCAGAGGGGAAGTCGTAAGACCGCTAAGTCTTTCACAAAACAATTGACCGTCCAACAGTCGTTTGCCATGACCACAAAATACGATAGTAGTCACCCTATTGCAAAGCGTATAACTGCGGCTGTAACTGCAATGTTGGTGTTAGACGTGCGCCCGGTGTCCGCCATCAGTGGAGTGGGATTTAGAGGGTTGATGGAGGTATTGTGTCCCCGGTACCAAATCCCCTCGAGATTCCACTTCACTAGGCAGGCGATACCAAAAATGTACAGAGAAGTACGATCAAGTGTCCTCAGTGCTCTTAAAAATGCGGTTGTACCCACTGTCCACTTAACCACGGACATGTGGACAAGTGGTTCTGGGCAAACGAAGGACTATATGACTGTGACAGCCCACTGGGTAGATGCATCCCCTTCCGCAGCAACAGCAACAGCTGCATCAGTAGCAGCATCTACAAAATGGCTGATCATGCAAAGGCAGGCAACATTGTGTATTACAGGCTTTAATAAGAGGCACAACGCTGACAACATATTAGAGAAAATGAGGGAAATTATCTCCCAGTGGCTTACCCCACTTAGACTCTCATGGGGATTTGTGGTGTCAGACAATGCCAGTAACATTGTGCGGGCATTAAATATGGGCAATTTCCAGCACGTCCCATGTTTTGCCCACACCATTAATTTGGTGGTGCAGCATTACCTCAAGAGTGACAGGGGTGTGCAGGAGATGCTTGCGGTGGCGCGCAAAATTGCTGGACACTTTCGGCATTCAGCCAGTGCCTACCGCAGACTAGAGGCACATCAAAAAAGCATGAACCTGCCCTGCCATCACCTCAAACAAGAGGTTGTGACGCGCTGGAACTCCACCCTCTATATGCTGCAGAGGATGGAGGAGCAGCAAAAGGCCATTCAGGCCTACACAGCCACCTACGACATAGGCAAAGGAGTGGGGATGCGCCTCAGTCAAGCGCAGTGGAGACTGATTTCCGTGTTGTGCAAGGTTCTGCAGCCATTTGAACTTGCCACACGAGAAGTCAGTTCCGACACTGCCAGCTTGAGTCAGGTCATTCCCCTGATCAGGCTGTTGCAGAAGCAGCTGGAGAAAGTGAGGGAGGAGCTGGTAAGCCATTGCGATTACACCAAGCATGTAGCTCTTGTGGATGTAGCCCTTCGTACGCTTTGCCAGGATCCGAGGGTGGTCACTCTTTTAAAGTCAGAGGAATACATTCTGGCCACCGTGCTCGATCCTCGGTTTAAAGCGTATGTTGTGTCTCTGTTTCCGGCGGACACAAGTCTACAGCGGTGCAAAGACCTGCTGATCAGGAGATTGTCCTCTGAAGAGGACCGTGACATGCCAACAGCTCCACCCTCATTTTCTTCCACATCTATGGCTGCGAGGAAAAAGCTCAGTTTTCCCAAAAGAGGCACTGGCGGGGATGCTGATAACATCTGGTCCGGACTGAAGGACCTGCCAACCATTGCAGACATGTCTACTCTCGCTGCATTGGATGCTGTCACAATAATAAAAATTGTGGATGATTACTTTGCTGACACCATCCAAGTAGACATGTCAGACAGTCCATATTGTTACTGGCAGGAAAAAAAGGCAGTTTGGAAGCCCCTGTACAAACTGGCTCTATTTTACCTGAGTTGTCCCCCCTCCAGTGTGTACTCGGAAAGAGTTTTTAGTGCAGCGGGGAACCTGGTCAGTGAGCGGCGAAGGAGGTTGCTTCCTCACAACGTTGAAAAAATGATGTTTATAAAAATGAATAATCAATTCCTCAATGAAGTACAGCACTGCCCTCCAGATACTACAGAGGGACCTGTGGTTGTGGAGTCCAGCGGGGACGAATTGATAATGTGTGATGAGGAGGAAGTACACACTGTAGGGGGAGAGGAATCAGAGGTTGAGGATGAGGACGACATCTTGCCTCAGTAGAGCCTGTTTAGTCTGTACAGGGAGAGATGAATAGCTTTTTTGGTGTGGGGGCCCAAACAAACCAATCATTTCAGCCAAAGTTGTTTGGTAGGCCCTGTCGCTGAAATGATTGGTTTGTTAAAGTGTGCATGTCCTATTTCAACAACATAAGGGTGGGTGTGAGGGCCCAAGGACAATTCCATCTTGGAACTTTTTTTTTGGCATTATATGACCAATCAACAGTCGTTTGCCATGTTCAAAAAGTAAAACCAAATTTTAAAAAATTCAAGAAATTAAACCAAAAGTAAAATGCCGTGTCATAATTTAAAACAAGAGTTTTTGACGTGCTCTAAAACTACTGTATTGTTGTTTATATTTTATAAACACTACACTTGAAAGCTTGAGTTTTTAAATAAAAAAGTAACTGTCCATTGCACGAATATTTGCAACAGGGACAATTTTAGGGTTAAGAAAGCCAACTGATAACACTTCGACGCTGTCTGTCTTTATAAACACTACACTTGGAAGTTGGAGGAGGTATTGTGGCCCCGGCACCAAATTTACTACCGGGGCTACTCCACTGTGCAGTCCATATTTAGGAGTATCAGATATTAAACAACGGTGACAGTTGATGCCCAATTTTTTAATTATATTGTGGCCTCGGTACCAAATTGTGTACCGGGGCCACCACACTACGCAGTCCAGATACTTGTTTGGTGGAATTCAGACCAGTTGAGGGTTTTATTATTATATTGTGGGGACCACTCTATCTATACCACACTACAACTCTATACCACTCTATTTCATACTTTAATTCTATTTAATACTTTAATTCTATTTCATACTTTAATTCTATTTAATACTTTAATTCTATTTCATACTTTAATTCTATTTAATACTTTAATTCTATTACTAATTACCATAAATAGGAACAAAATAAACCAATTTTACCAAAAGTATAATATGACTTAGACTTACAAACACTACACTTGAAAGATGGTGCCTTTAAATGAAAAAGTCAGTCTTCATTGCACGACTATGTGCAACAGGGACAGTTTTTTGGTTTACAAAGTCAACCAATAACACTTGGACCCTGTCTGTCTTTAACATACTTGATGGGATCTCAATGACGAATTGTCTGTACCATGTTTGGAGGAGGTATTGTGGCCCCGGTATCAAATTGGGTACCGGGGCCACCCCACTACGCAGTCCAGATACTTGTTTGGTGGAATTCTGACACGTGGAGGGTTTTTTAATTATATTGTGGCCTCGGTACCAAATTGTGTACCGGGGCCACCACACTACGCAGTCAAGATAGATAGATGCGTATCATAGATAAAGTACATTCAGTGGTGTGGGGCAAATTGAAAAATATTCAAAATGCACTGACATTATCAAAAACAAGAGGTTGTCACACGCTAAAACTCCAACATGTATATGATGGAGAGGATGGAGGAGCAGCCGTATGTGTAGTGTAATGCAGACCTGTTGAAGGTTTTTTATATATTTTATTGTGGTGCCCAGTGCCCACTCCTCTACGCAGTCCAGATACATTTATTGGTGCGAATCATAAAAGTTCAGGGTTTTTAATATATATTGTGGTGACCCACTCCTCTACGCAGTCCAGGTACATTTATTGGTGCGATTCATAAAAGTTCAGGGTTTTTAATATATTGTGGTGACCCACTCCTCTACGCAGTCCAGGTACATTTATTGGTGCGAATCAAACAAGTTGATGGTTTTCTTATTATATATATTGTGGTGACCCACTCCTCTACGCAGTCCAGGTACATTTATTGGTGCGATTCATAAAAGTTCAGGGTTTTTAATATATTGTGGTGACCCACTCCTCTACGCAGTCCAGGTACATTTATTGGTGCGATTCATAAAAGTTCAGGGTTTTTAATATATTGTGGTGACCCACTCCTCTACGCAGTCCAGGTACATTTATTGGTGCGATTCATAAAAGTTCAGGGTTTTTAATATATTGTGGTGACCCACTCCTCTACGCAGTCCAGGTACATTTATTGGTGCGAATCAAACAAGTTGATGGTTTTCTTATTATATATATTGTGGTGACCCACTCCTCTACGCAGTCCAGGTACATTTATTGGTGCGATTCATAAAAGTTCAGGGTTTTTAATATATATTGTGGTGACCCACTCCTCTACGCAGTCCAGGTACATTTATTGGTGCGATTCATAAAAGTTCAGGGTTTTTAATATATTGTGGTGACCCACTCCTCTACGCAGTCCAGGTACATTTATTGGTGCGAATCAAACAAGTTGATGGTTTTCTTATTATATATATTGTGGTGACCCACTCCTCTACGCAGTCCAGGTACATTTATTGGTGCGATTCATAAAAGTTCAGGGTTTTTAATATATATTGTGGTGACCCACTCCTCTACGCAGTCCAGGTACATTTATTGGTGCGATTCATAAAAGTTCAGGGTTTTTAATATATTGTGGTGACCCACTCCTCTACGCAGTCCAGGTACATTTATTGGTGCGATTCATAAAAGTTCAGGGTTTTTAATATATATTGTGGTGACCCACTCCTCTACGCAGTCCAGGTACATTTATTGGTGCGATTCATAAAAGTTCAGGGTTTTTAATATATATTGTAGTGACCCACTCCTCTACGCAGTCCAGGTACATTTATTGGTGCGATTCATAAAAGTTCAGGGTTTTTAATATATATTGTGGTGACCCACTCCTCTACGCAGTCCAGGTACATTTATTGGTGCGAATCAAACAAGTTGATGGTTTTCTTATTATATATATTGTGGTGACCCACTCCTCTACGCAGTCCAGGTACATTTATTGGTGCGATTCATAAAAGTTCAGGGTTTTTAATATATATTGTGGTGACCCACTCCTCTACGCAGTCCAGAAAGATACCTTGTTGCAACGTTTTGGACTAATAACTATATTGTGAGGTGTTCAGAATACACTGTAAATTAGTGGAAATGCTTGTTATTGAATGTTATTGAGGTTAATAATAGCCTAGGAGTGAAAATAAGCCCAAAAACTTGATTTTTAAACTTTTTATGTTTTTTTCAAAAAAAATCCGAATCCAAAACCTTAAATCCGAACCGAGACCTTTCGTCAAGTGTTTTGCGAGACAAATCCGAACCCCAAAAATAACGAAAATCCGGATCCAAAACACAAAACACGAGACCTCAAAAGTCGCCGGTGCACATCCCTAATATAGAGGGTGGAGTTCAAGCGCGTCACTACCTCTTGTTTTTGTTGATGGCAGGGCAGGTTCATGCTTTTTTGATGTAGCAGTACACAATGAACGTAATTTAATATCTGATACTAATATTTCTGCACTGCAGGAACAGTGAACGTAGTTTAATATCTGATACAAAGATTTCTGGACTGCGTAGTGGAGTGGCCCTGGTACCCAATTTGGTACCGGGGCCACAATACCTCCTTCAACTGTCTAAATTCCACTGCACAGATGGCGGACACCGGATGCACGTCTAACACCAACATAGCTGTTAAGGCCGCAGTTATCCGCTTTGCCACAGGATGACTACTGTCGTACTTTGTGCTCATGGCAAATGACTGTTGGACGGTCACATAATGCCAAAAAAAGAGTTGCAAGATGGAATTGTCCTTGGGCCCTCCCATTCACCCTTATGTTGTTGAAATAGGACATGCACACTTTAACAAACCAATAATTTCAGCGACAGGGCCTACCAAACTACTGTGGCTGAAATGATTGGTTTGTTTGGGCCCCCACACCAAAAAAGCTGTTCATCTCTCCCTGTACAAACTAAACAGGCTCTACTGAGGAAAGATGTCGTCCTCATCCTCATCCTCTGATTCCTCGCCCCCTTCAGTGTGTACTTCCTCATCCTCACACATTATCAATTCGTCCCCGCTGGACTCCACAACCACAGGTCCCTCTGTAGTCTCTGGAGGCCATTGCTGTTCTTGATTGAGGAATTGATAATTAATTTTTATGAACATCATTTTTTCAACGTTTTGCGGAAGCAACCTCCTTCGCCGCTCACTGACCAGGTTCCCCGCTGCACTAAAAACTCTTTCCGAGTACACACTGGAGGGGAGACAACTCAGGTAAAATAAAGCCAGTTTGTACAGGGGCTTCCAAACTGCCTTTTTATCCTGCCAGTAAGAATATGGACTGTCTGACATGTCTACTTGGATGGTGTCAGCAAAGTAATCCTCCACCATTTTTTCAGTTGTGACAGCATCCAATGCAGCGACAGTAGACATGTCTGCAATGGTTGGCAGGTCCTTCAGTCCGGACCAGATGTTCTCAGCATCCCCGCCAGCGGGTCTTTTAGGAAAACTGAGCTTTTTCCTTGCAGCCACAGGTGTTGAAGATTGGGCATCGCCCTTGGCAGACGACGTTGATGGCATTTCATTGTCTATGTCATGACTAGTGGCAGCAGCTTCAGCATTAGGAGGAAGTGGGTCTTGATCTTTCCCTACTTTATTCTCCAAATTTTTGTTCTCCATTATATGCAGCACAAGAGAGCGTACCCCTAAACCACACACACTTTGGGACTGCAGAAACAGTGAACGTAGAAATATAGATTGCAGTTCCTATTTTTTGGACTGCAGAAACAGTGAACGTAGTAATATAGATTGCAGTTCCTATTTTTTGGACTGCTTAAACAGTGAACGTAGTAATATTGATTGCAGTTCCTATTTTTTGGGACTGCAGAAACAGTGAACGTAGTAATATAGATTGCAGTTCCTATTTTTTGGACTGCAGAAACAGGGAACGTATAAATATAGATTGCAGTTCCTATTTTTTGGACTGCAGAAACAGTGAACGTAGAAATATGGATTGCAGTTCCTATTTTTTGGACTGCTAAAACAGTGAACGTAGTAAAATTGATTGCAGTTCCTATTTTTTGGGACTGCAGAAACAGTGAACGTAGTAATATAGATTGCAGTTCCTATTTTTTGGAAATGCAGAAACAATGAATGTAGTAATATAGATTGCAGTTCCTATTTTTTGGAAATGCAGAAACAGTGAACGTAGTAATATAGATTGCAGTTCCTATTTTTTGGACTGCAGAAACAGTGAACGTAGTAATATTGATTGCAGATCCTATTTTTTGGGACTGCAGAAACAGTGAACGTAGTAATATAGATTGCAGTTCCTATTTTTTGGACTGCAGAAACAGTGAACGTAGTAATATTGATTGCAGTTCCTATTTTTTGGACTGCTGAAACAGTGAACGTAGTAATATTGATTGCAGTTCCTATTTTTTGGGACTGCAGAAACAGTGAACGTAGTAATATAGATTGAGGTTCCTATTTTTTGGAAATGCAGAAACAGTGAACGTATAAATATAGATTGCAGTTCCTATTTTTTGGACTGCTGAAACAGTGGACGTAGTAATATTGATTGCAGTTCCTATTTTTATGGGACTGCAGAAACAGTGAACGTAGTAATATTTTTTGGGACTGCAGGAATATATTGCTGTAGAATATTTTTTATACTTTTTAAATGTTTTTTTTTTTAATTTTTTTTTTTTTTTTTAATTTTTAGAAGATTTTATTATAATTATAAAGTTACTATGGACTTAGCACAAAAACACTCAGGAGAAAAGCACCACTGGAATAAGCAGGACAGAGCACTGGACAAAGTTCTACTGGACTCAGCAGGACATAGCACTGGACAAAGGACCACTTGACTATAGTAAATTAGTATAACAGAGCACACGATATCAACCTCCCTCGACAGTGATCGCAGGGAGAATGAAGATGGCGGCCGCGATCGGGGCATTTATGACATCCGAGTCTCGCGAGATCCAACGCGAGACTTGGATGTCATAGCCTCGTTTTGGATTAGTTTGGCGGCCGGAAGTACCCGAACAGTGCTCGGATCCCGTCGGATCTGCACTGTTCGGGTGGGCTCGGATTTCAGTAATCCGAGCCTGCTCATCCTTAATTGAAACATGGTTTTGTCCAGGAGACTGAAATAAGAAGTTTCTCAAGTTAAGATCCTTAATGAATTAGGCCCCTAGTTATCATTTATTTTCTACATGCTTAAAAATGATAGCTACAATCTGATTGGTTGCTATAGGCAACATCTCCACTTTTCAACCCCGCCGGACACTCTGGATCTCTCACGGGTTAGCCACCCAGCTCTAACGCAGCCTCTATCACCTCAAACTTGTGTGGGTGAATTATTAAACAGGTGTCCCTGAACATGCAGGATTTTTAGCAGTTGTAATGGTTATAGTCGGATTAGGATAATTAGGTAAATAGTCTATTAATATGGTCTTGATCTATTCTAAAATCTGAAATTACTTTAGATATCACCATTGTGTGTAAGCAAACCAGGGGTTATGATATTTTGATGAAGGAGAAACACATAGTTCAGGTGCTTGTTTTTTTGTTACCTTGCGTTGATTGTAGAAGAGCAATCAACTAACTTTTTTATTGCCCAATTATCAAGGACCATAAAAGCTTGGCCAAAATTCTTTTGGCTAGTAAAGACCATATTTAGGTCACTCCAAGGTCAGGGTATAACTCTTTTGGGAAACATAACGGATCTAAGCAATACTTTCTACAATCTGTGCGTGATTGGACCTCTGAAAAAATTTGTAACCACTGGAACTAGCCAGATGATATGTATCAGTGACATATATAGTGTATCTCCCCATGGAGTCAATATAACGTAATTCATATGTGAAAAATCATACCATGTTTAATGAAATTACAGCTAGTTCAATATTTATAATACATTTTTTAGAACCCATTGTTAGAACTGTTTTTAGACAAGAGCAATAATTTGTAAAACAGATTAGCATACCAGCAAACCTCTTGCCATGATGTAACAAGGGAGGAGTAGTTTGAGAAAGGAAGAAAATGTAAAAGTAGTGAATTGATTTTATTATTTGTTTTTGAGGATCATTCTTCAACGGATGAATTGGTAATACATTTTAGTGTTCCCTAGGTAGCAGACTACACAAAATGAGTAGGTGAATGTGCTTCTAATGTTTCTGTGTCCTATTTCTGTTTTATTTTAAAGAAACTGTCTTACAATAATATTTCTTTATGTCAATAAATAAAATAAATGATGAATGTTGCATTTATGCAGATAATTATTTAGTTTACAGTAACTCTGATTAATTTAATTGCATTTTGTGGTAGGCCTAAACCTTAGAGTTAACTAATGAATTCCTTAGAATAACATATCTTGAACTAAATTTTGGTGGTGGCAAGAGATGTTTGGCAGGCTTTTCTACTTTTAATAAATCAGCCTCTTAGTGCATGCAAAATCTCCATGAGCATGATGAATAAGACCCATAATGTAACAAAAGTTTGCTTTTGATATACTCAGCAAAAATTATTAAAATCAGAAAATTGTGCTTACCTGCCATCCTTAGGTTCAATTATGTGGTGTCGGATACTGTTCTGCCTCTGTTCATCCTTGTCACTTTTGATTGACAGTCACCAGTACTAGTTCTGCCTACCAGATTCACTGCAGCAGATGAGGAGGTAGTTAAGGCGTGAAGAGAGGAGATGCTGAGGCGTTAGATGATGTGGTGCAAGAGGACAGTGGGTTATGGGGGCAGATAGCAATTGGCAATAGGTACATGAAATATAAAATGCCTAGCACTTAGTGAACAATCTAGGCCTCCCTCCCTCCAACCAAATCTGACATCAAATCAATAGCTCTCATGTTTAATAATTAGGCATGCCTCCCTGTAACTATCCCCCGCATTAAATCAATATTATGCACATCAAACTTATTGCATTCATATGTAACAATTAGATCCATTTCGCACATTCAGCCGCGACATTAAATAATTAGTATTCACATTTAATAAATAGCAGCCCTTCTCCTCAAATTCAGTCCCACATTCAATTAATAGCACCCAATCCTGCCCAGCATTAAATTCAATTTATAGTTTCCACCATGATGCCACTATTAAATTACATAGCCCTAGAATAAAAAGAATGGCCCTGATCCACTATTAAATGATTAGCCCACCATTTAATTAACAACCCATGCCTCCACCCACATTACATTAAGATTTACTTTTTCCCATGTTCCATAGGTTGCAGAGGCAGACTCTTCTCACAGAAAGGCGCTCATGTCAGGTGGTGCCCCAATCGCTAGACAAATGAGTCTGAGCATATGCCTTGAAGGCCTCCCATCTCGTAACATTTCATCAGTAGCAGTAACCGTATTCAATAAAAAACATTTATTTATTTTTTTAAACCCACCCATGAGTTTAACTTCAATCCAAGGGTGGTGAACTAAAACCATGGTATTGACATTGACCATGCTAAGTATTCCTATGAGAGCGATACGTAAATTAATTTCAATCAAATGGCACCATATCTGAGCTAAAGACCTGGTTGTGGCAGAAAAGTAGGAGACAAATATTTGTTAGTGTAGGAGGGGGAAGACTTGCACACAAAAAAGGAGGATGGGAAGCAGTATGGCGCTCCCACTGTGTCCGCCCCTGCCAGGAAGCATTCTGTTCTCCAACCTGGGTCCTTGACCCCACACTCCCCAAACCAGAAGGCAGAAGGGGGGAGTGACCTGGCACCGAGGCACACATAGTAAGACTGCCAGAAAGAATGGTACATAAACTCATAAACACAAATGGGGATACAGAGATAGGGGTGACGAGACAGACACACAGATGAAAGGGGGAACAGAGAGCTACAGACACAAATGTAGGGTGAGACATACATGAGGGGGGAATTGAGTCAGTGGTGGGCAGGGGAGGAGAGGGGAACCTACTCACATTGAATTCTGCCTTCTGCCTGAACCTGCGGTGCACAGTTCTGGCAGTGCTTGATTGCCTGTAATGGGACTTGAAGTAAAACCATAAACCAAGATAAACAGTAACGACTGAAGGCAGGAGTTAGCAGAGGTTTAATGTATCATGGGTACTTTGTCCTAATGCATTATTCCAGAAACTGGACATTAAGGACTCTTTCACCTGCATGTCGTGTTTCTAGTGTGTAATTTAGAAAATTACACATTAGAATGTTATGTGATGTTATGGGAAAGCATCGACCTATCGGGGAAAGTGTTGGTATGAAATATGCACAGTCTGCTCCTGATCTCTCAGAGTTAACACCTACTCAACTCACAGATATGAGAGAGAGAGAGACAGCATGAAGCTCATATTTCCGACTTTCCATGGTATCACCAACCTCTCCTTGGGTTCCGGAGCCTACCTCTAGGAACTCAGACACTTGAGCAGCAGCTGCATGGCAAAAGTCTGCTCTTGGGCTGGCACAGCAGATGGGTTAACTGTGCATCATTTCAATTGATCAGGGTCCAACATTATGGGCCTGATTCATTAATGAAAGTAAAGAAAAAAATATAGTAACTTTAAACCTGGGCAAAACCATGTTGCATTGGAAGGGGAGCTAAATTTAAAATTTGTGGACAGATTTATAGCGGGGTAGGGCATGTCTTAGATCAACTTTATATTTCAGTATAAAATATGAAGCTATTAAGTATTTGTGTGCTACATAAAAAATCAGCCAGTATTCAACCTATGTGCAAAATAATAAACTCATTTGCACCCCTTGTATTGTAACATGGTTTGTTCAGGACAAAACTTACTAAATTTTTTTTTGCTTAATGAATCAGGCCCTATATGATTTGGACTGACATAACTTGACACTTAATCCATGAGTCACTTTCCTCCTCTGAGTCAGCTGGGCATTGTGGGGATTCAGCAGCTAGGCTCAGGGAGTTTTCATCATTGAGTCAAACCTTTCAAATACTCATGAACTCATCCTAGAAACAGCCCTTGAGGGGGCGTGCAAACATTTGTCTCAAGGGGTGTGACACTCACTACACATTCTTCATATCATTTTACACAGATTTATAAAACCTTCTAAAAAGCAGAAGTGGAGGTGTTGCCCTTAGCAACCAATCAGATTCTAGCTATCATTTTCTAGAATGTGCTAGATAAACGATAGCTAGAATCTGATTGGTTGCTATAGGCAACACCTCAACTTAACTTTTTTTAGAAGGCTTGACAATACTACCCCATAGTCAAGTGTCTTCTTTAATTTTTAGATCAATAATAGAAAACTGGGCCAACATTAATTCACTATAGTATGCAATATTTTTCTATAGGAGGTAATAAACTAAAAATTAATGAAAGCTGCTAAACTATAAAACAGAAAGCGAAATTAAATGATTGAACCTTTAATGTATTGAGTATTTTATTTTATGACTCCTACTTATTAAATCATTGCTTTTTGGATACTAAGTGCCTTTAACTTCACATGTTCAACACAGTCTCTACCTGTTTAAACATTTCTAAAGCTCCTTTAACCCCCACCACATGTTAGTCATTATATCTAAAGGATGACAATGTGATTTAGTGTAGCTATTAAATACTTTATTATTGTTTAGTGTTTAATACATTACACACCCTCAAGAGATTTCCCACGACTCATCAGTATTTTTGCTTAATAACACAGTTTACATAGTAGGATTTAGATTAGAAGTAAATAAAGCTCTTTGTTCAGGAATTACAGAGGAGTTTAAAACTGGGTCTGTGATCTTGGACACATTTGTCACATAACAATCTGTTAAAAATGGAGAGAGAGTTCACATCACATTGATACTTGTGATTTGGAGCCCACAGAATATGATAAGTAGCATGCTTTAACTAGGAGAATGCGTCCAAAGTGTGCTAGTGTCAGAATGCTAATGAATGGTGCAAGGGTCAACAGAAATGGATCACTATCTCACTTATGGCTCAATCACAGTCTGATATGTCACTAAGGATGAAGTGACAGTGAAGCAACAGCCTCACTTCACGTCACTTCGCGACTAATATGTCAAATAGCATTATTCATCATCATCATCACCATTTATTTATATAGCGCCACTGATTCCGCAGCGCTGTACAGAGAACTCATTCACATCAGTCCCTGCCCCATTGGAGCTTACAGTCTAAATTCCCTAACATACACACACAGACAGAGAGAGACTAGGGTCAATTTTGATAGCCGCCAATTAACCTACTAGTATGTTTTGGGAGTGTGGGAGGAAACCGGAGCACCCAGAGGAAACCCACGCAAACACAGGGAGAACATACAAACTCCACACAGATAAGGTCCTGGTCGGGAATTGAACTCATGACCCCAGCTCTGTGAGGCTGAAGTGCTAACCACTTAGTCACAATGCTTTATTACATCAGACCCAATTGTCAGTGGCAAAGTAAATTTGCCTCTCAGGTTAACATTAGCATCCTGCGGCGCTTCTTTCAAAGCAGAGTTACTGTTAGATACAGCAACTTCATGACAAGTGAGGCTTTTAGGACAAACGCACTTAAAGGGCGACAGGGTTTGTAACAAGCTGAATAATTACCTTTGGTGGTTTAACATGGGGTGGGTACCGACCAATGGTGGCTCACGTGGGAGGGACCTTTGATAGAATATAGCAGGCTGTACTTCCTGCTTGGCTTCACTTGCAACACGAGATCCAGTAGGAGACCCTGCAGCGTGACAACGGATAAGTACCTTTAGTGTTTTTATTCATTGTTTCTTTCCAATCCTGTTTTTTGCATTTGTCCCCCTTTGTAGTTTCTGCCCTGTGCTATTTCATTGCCTTCTTTAGCTACCACTTCCCCCCCTCTGATCCAATATATTCCCCCCCCCCTCCCCGCATTTAGATCCTTCCTCCCCCTTTGCCATTTTCTCTTCCCCCGTACTCCCCTGTATTATTTTTTCTCTATCCCCTCTCATTCACCATGCCCCGTCCCAGGAGAAGTGCCCCGCGCCCGGCGCGCCTCAGATCCCCCTCCCCCTCTCCTCCCGCCCGCCATCTTGCCCCTTCTCTTTCTGCCCGTCCATCTTCTTCTGCTTCCCTGGCCTCTCCCCTCCCCCTTAGCGCCTCCAGCTCCCGCGTGGCTGTGGTCCCTTCTGCCGGCCTTACCCCGGCACCCCACGCCTCCCGCCGCGGTCGCTCCCCCCCTCTCTCCTCCTTCCGGTTTCGCGCATGCGCAGAAGGCGCGCCCCATCTCGCCCAGCCATATCTGACAGCGCGGCTGGGCTGGATCCCACCGCTGCAAGCACAGTCAGCCCCTCAGTGTCCAGGCAGGTGGAGCAGCAGGCAGCCAGCACTCCCCCTCCACAGATCATCCGATTAGAAGAGAGGTTTGGGGGTTCTGCGGCAAGTCCATCTGCCAGTGGCCGGAGTCAATACCATTTTAGGCAGTGCCCTATCACCCCCCCTTGGCCATCCCAAGGGGTCATTTCGCAGGGGTATAACCCGCCCGCACTGCATCAATTGTCCTTCCCTCCCAGCCCCTTCCTACCCCACAGTAGTAGGGGGTCAGCTTGGGGGTCACAAGGTGACAGGGGCCTTCAGGGGTACGGCAGGTCTCTGGGTCATGTCACAACACACAGGGATTACCATCGCCATGGAGGGGGGGACACTCTTACCACCAGAGGTTTGGGAGATTTTGGGGTCAGAATTGAGGCGCCGGTGAGGCCCTCGCTCCAACGCCAGCGTCTGTCTCCTACGTAAACTCGCCCATTCAGGTCACAGAGGGTTTCTTCCCCGGGGAACTTTACGGCAGACTCTGCCTATGGGGGCCAGGGGGTTAGGCCCGATAATTTTGTAGTTGATTATCACCATACCAGCTATGATAGTCGTCAACGGCGGGATAATTTTCCTGCGTTCCCCAGGCTGGGCCATTTTTCAGCGTCAGGCAGGTTTCTTGACGACAGGGACATTAACTCGGCACAGCGGCGTTTGGATTATTTGCCCAGGCCACAGCTGACTGTTCCCCTCTCCATTTCAGAGCCTTCAGTCACGAATCTGGAAGCGAGGTTTGCCAGTGGTGCTCGTTCGGGATCCGAGTCACGTGATCAGAGGCCAGCTGGGACTCGGGAGGAGGTGACCCAGGATGCGTCTGGAGGACAGGTCGTATCAGCAACGCTCGGGGAGGCGTCTGTCAGTGTCGAGAATCCTGCTCCTAGTGGTGAGTCCATTACAGCTAATACACATACGTCACTATTGTTGAGGTCACCTGTACTCTCTACCAGCAGCGGGTCCTCTGACTCGGGTGATAGACCCAGGAAGCTTATTAACTTGTTGGAGACAGAATTGTTAGGTAAGCGGGGTAAGCAAGCACCCCAGTCAGGTGACACAGACCAGACAGCGGTTCGTAGTGAGTAAGGGCAGGTAGAATCCCTTGAAATTACACATGGCATTAGGCCTAGCATAAGGGATAGAATCAGAAGGGGTAAGTACGTGGATATGTACGCCCTAACCGGGGAGGATAGGAAGGGGCTCGCAGCAGCCTGTGAGAAGTCGGGAATGGGGGAGGAGAAGTACAGATCCTTCTCTAGATGGGTGAATGCCTTCTCCATTTTCGCCACTATATACCTTGAGACCAGGCCCAGCGAGCAGGCGGAGGTGTGGAGATATATGCATCTGATTAGCGGGATGTTTGTAAAGGACGGCCCGGTTATTTGGAGAGCATATGACGAGCTATTTAGGAAGCGGATGAGTGGGCGTGAGAGGCTTCCCCTGGGGTCTAAAGACATTGACACGTGGTTGGAGTTAATGAGGTCTAGCAACCAGACCGCAGATGGTTGTGCAGGAAGGAGGTTTCAAGGGCCGGGGAGGGCGCAAAGTGCCCTCCTTCAGAAAGGAAGGTGTTATGATTTCAATGCAGGGGCTTGTCAAAGGGGTTCATTCTGCAGATTTAGACACATTTGCACATCCTGCGGCGGCCAGCACCCAGCCGCCGAGTGCGTTAAGGCTCGCGGAAGTGGAGGAAGGGGAAGAGGCGCTGGTGCGGCTCTGCCGAGTCAAGGGGCCATCGCCAATTGACCTGACCGAGCTGGACAAGTGGCTGGCGTGGTTTGATGATAGTGATACCGCGGCCCTACTCCACGACGGCTTCCATTTCGGCTTTAAACTTCCGGTTCAGGGTAGCATTTCCACAGCAGCTCCGGTTAATCTAAAATCGGCGCTCGCTCTCCCGGAAGTGCTAGACGAGAAAATAGGCAAGTAGGTTGGTTTGGGTCGCATGATTGGCCCGTTCCGACTCCCTCCTATTCCCAACCTGATTTTGTCCCCGGTAGGCGTAGTTCCCAAAAAAACAGAAGGAAAGTTTAGACTGATCCAGCACTTGTCTTATCCCGCTGGTCAATCTGTGAACGATGCAATTGACGTTAATCTCAGTTCAGTGAGTTACCAGTCGTTTGAATCGGCACTAGCGCTGGTGCAGGAATGCGGCAGGGGCTCATTGTTGGCCAAAGTGGATATCGAATCGGCCTTCAGATTGTTACCCCTGCACCCTGAGTCGTATCAATTGATGGGTTTTCGGCATCGTGGTGGATACTATATCGATCGCTGTCTTCCTATGGGTTGTTCGATTTCGTGTGCACTATTCGAGAAATTCAGTTGTTTCTTGCATTGGTGCATTCAGGCGGGGGCGGGGTGTCGGTGGATTGCGCATTATTTGGATGACTTCTTGGTGATCGGGCCTCCTGAATCCACGAGTTGTCGCGATACGCTGTTTTCCACAGAGTCTTTGTTTAGGGTGTTAGGCGTTCCCATTGCAGCGGACAAGACGGAGGGCCCTACTACGTGTCTCTCATTTCTCGGGATCGAGATTGACACGAAGGCAGGGATCTGTAGGCTCCCAGAAGATAAGGTTACAAAGATGTGCGTGGCCATCGCAGCAGTGTTAGAGGAAAACGCTAGTTCCCTGAGGCAGATACAGTCCTTGTTGGGGCGGTTTAACTTTGCTTGCCGGGTCATCCCCATGGGGAGGGTTTTCTGCAGGAAGCTGCAAAGAGCCACAGCAGGTAGGAGTAGGCCACATGCAATCATACGGCTATCCAAAGTGGTTAGGGAGGATCTGCAGATATGGCTCGTTATCCTTAGGGGTTTATATGGCAAGTGTATCTGGCCGTCACCTCCGGTGACAAACGCTGAGATCAACTTGTTCACAGACGCTGCCGGAGCATCCGGTTTTGGGGCTTATCTCGATGGACACTGGTGTGCGGAGGGATGGCCTAAAGAGTGGCATAGGGACGGGATCACTAGGAACTTGTTGGTCCTTGAGCTATTCCCGATTGTGGTAGCAATCGAACTGTGGGCTCCCGCTTTGCGGGGTAGGCACATAGTCTTTTGGTGCGACAATATGGGGGTGGTCCAGTCCATCAACAAGCAGAGCGCCTCGGCCCAACATGCAATATTGCTGCTGCGTCACCTAGTTTTGCGCTGTTTGCAGAATGACATCTCGTTCAGGGCTAAACATGTTCCTGGGGTGCAGAATTGCCTAGCTGACGCGTTATCCCGCTTCCATTGGAGCAGGTTTCGCAGCCTGGCTCCTCAGGCGGACAGTGTTGGTACCTCGTGTCCCCCTTGTGTTTGGCAGATCATCAAGCCGGCATAAGAGGGCTCGCGGAACAGGCAATAGCTCCCTCCACCCTGAGAACCTATCAATCGGCGTGGAGACGGTGGTCGCTTTTCAGCAGACAAAAGGAGCAATCCGAGGCAGGTCAGCGAGATGCCATGCCAGCCTTTATGTGGGACAGATACTCTGAGGGAGATTCAAGGACCACTATGGCATCCACCCTGGCCGGGATATCATTTATGGCTAGGCTGCAGGGTTACCTGGACATCACAAAAGATTTCTTAATCAATAAGGCCTTGAAGGGTTGGGGAAGAGTCCGTCCCTCTCATGCCGATACTCGTTTACCGATTACCTCTAACATCCTGGAAGACCTGATAAGGAATGTGGGGTTGGTTACATTAGATGATTACGAGAAGCTCTTATTTAGTTTGGCCTTTTCCATGGCTTACTTTGGAGCCTTTCGCATTTCGGAGTTGGTAGCCAGGTCCAGGGGGCATCAGGAGTCAGGTTTGAGAGCGGAGCATGTCAGTCTGGGCAAAGGGATCTTAGCCTGCAAAATAGTTAGATCTAAGACTGATCAGAGCGGGAGGGGCTCATGGGTTCAGTTAACCTCTCAGCAGCTATGTCATATTTGCCCGGTGAGGCTAGCGTCACTGTTTATGAGTAAAAGACCTCAGGCCAATGTGTTTCTGTGTTATTCTAATGGTATCCCTCTGACAAAATATCAATTTGCGGCCATTTTAAAACGTACCTTGCAGTCCCTTAGTTTAAACAGTACCTTATACGGGACACACTCATTTAGGATCGGTGCAGCTACATCCGCTGCCTTGGCGGGTTCTTCTGACGAAGCTATAAAAGCTCTGGGGCGATGGAAATCTACGTCTTTCAAGTCTTATGTTAGAATTGACAAGGTTGTTGACTGATTGTTGTACTGTTTAATCAATTATTTGGCCTTTTTTACAGTGTTTTTCTTTTCTACATTTCTTTCTCTCCTGAGTCTTCAACCATCCCATCCCATTTTCCTTACCCATCCCATCTTCTCCCTCCATTCGGTGGGCTACCCTGGGCTTTTCCGCTCGCCGCTTTAACGCGGGGGCGCGAAGGGATTTTCACCCGGGTTTCCCTGGGCGTAAGTCCTGATTAGTGGTGTGTTGCCGGGGTTTTTCCGGGTGTTGTTTACCTTCGCCTGGGTGGTCTGCCCCCCATAAGTGTGTTCCTTCCCTTCCCCCCCGCTCGTTGACCGTTTTTTTCCTGCATACTATTCTTCTCACACCTTTCTATACCGAACCTGGCTGTCTTCCCAACTTAAGGGTATGGTTGTTAACACGGATTTTCTGCTTTCAGGTGATGGTGTTCCAGCTAAGATGGTGTGGATCATCGGTCATTCATTTGTTTTTTGGGCCGCTGGCCACCCCGGGTCTAAAGTTATTGCGAATCACGGCGGTACGGTCATAAGATGGTGGGGAAAAAGAGGTTTAGGTTGGCCGGATCTTATTCCGTGGTTGGTGAGGCTCATTAGACAACAAGGCCCACCAGATGTACTGGTAGTGCACACAGGAGGTAATGATTTGGGAAAGGGAAAGTCCTTAGATCTCATCATTATTGGTTGGTCGGCATTAATTCCCCGATTAGCATGGAGAACGACCATTCTCTTGAAAAAGATGACGATTATGGTTAGGAAGTTAAATAGCGCCATTCGGAAGGTAGTGCGGTCCTTGGGAGGTATAGTCATAGACCATCCGGGGTTGTGGGTGGAGTCACCACACCTTTTTAGACGGGACGGCGTTCACCTTAATGAAGAGGGTATGAGGCTCTTCGTAGATAGCATTTGCGGGGGAGTGGCGGCGTGTTTCGGTTAGTTGGTGGCGGGCTGCGGCGTCTGTGGGGCGCAGCGGGGTAGGAAGGCACTGCGTTCAGCGGCTGATTAATGGGCGCACAGGTAGTTGGTCGTAGGTCACTGCCCCTTTGAAGCATCAGTAACTCCTTTTGGTCCTTCGGTGAGGAGGGTCCCTGTTCGGCTCGGTGAGGGAGGGCAGTGTGAGTTGTAAGGGGCAGTCACTCTGACGCCAACTCAGCGCTAAGTATGTAGGGATTTGTTCCCCGTGGTTTACGGACTTACGGCGGTTTGCGCCGGTCCACTAAGGGATCTTGTGTTATCAGCTTGTGAGCTGTTCCGCAGTGCCCTTTCTCCGCCACCATAGGTTTAGTTAATTTAAAATCCTTACAATAAAATTTCTGCCATTTTTTAATAACTTATCCAGGTCTACGCGTCTTTATTTGCATGCAAATGTTTAAAGTTTAAGGTTGATGTGAAGTTTGTGTGAACATACACAGTGAGCCCTTTATGCAAGTGAGGTTGAAAGAGTCAACACCTCCCCCAAGCTGCACTCTGGCACAATCTATTGCCTTAACTCAGACTCAACAACACTTGGAACTGCAACTTAGCGATTAGAGGCTGCAGTGACACTCAAATGTCCAGTTAAAGCAATTGGTGGCACTGCCGCAGGATCTGCACTTCAGATGCTAAAAACCTCTGCCAGAAGTGGCCTTTTAAAATAATTTGGGAAAAGTTGACATGTTGTTGTTTTAACTTTATTTTATTACTTATTAGTGGGGTTAACTCGTTACCTTTCTCTTCTTCTCTTACACTCTTTCTTTCACTTACTTTACTTTTCTGACTTTCTCTTTTTCTCACTTTTTTCTCTGTTTTTTTTTCTCACTCTCTTTTCTCTCTTTTTTGCTAATTTTAACTTTTTTTTTCATTGACTCCCTTTCCTATCTTAATTTTTCTAACTTTCTTTTTCTCCCTTTGGGCCTGATTCAATATTTTACGTAACATCACTCTGTGCACAGCCCGAGAAGAACCATACGCCACAGAACGCAACAACGTCCAATTCATCTTCGAGCGCAAAGGACACTTACTACAGTCTGCAATTTCATTGGCAGAGTGGGGTTGGGAATGGGCGTATGCACAAAGACAAGCTAAGGACACGCAGCACTGTCCAATTCAAGCTTTGGGCATATCAAAGGTACGTGATTTTCTGTTGTATCGCGTGCACCAGCTACAGCTCTGATGTAACTGCTAAGTGATAGTGACAACGATCATTTTATGTACGCTAGAACATGTGTTTGCAATCAGAGGCAACTGTAAAAATGCTTTTTATGTACAGTAGACATTCGTAAAATACTATTAATTGGTTTTTTAAGGAAAAAAAAGCATAACTTTTTTAAAATGGTTTGTGATTAATGACTATATTATTAACAGTTGACATTAATTAATTTTTTTTATGTGCGTTCTTTTGTGACTTTATATTCCACATATGTATTGGACGTATCCTGCAGTGTCTTGTCTGTTAGAGCAGAATGGACCTAGACCCGTGTTCATAACCAGATTTATCTATCTGTACATCTGCTCCTTGCGGTCGTGCGTATCCTCGATTTATGTGCGTTATAAAAAATGCACAATACGTTCATTTTGCATGCCTTAATGAATCAGGCCCTTTGTCTTTTTCTCTTTCTTTCTTTCTCGATTGTTTACTTTCTTTATTCTTCCATTTCACACTTTTCAATCTCCTTTTGATACTTTTTCATTGTGCTTTTCACCTGTCTTTTAAAATCATCTCTCTCCCTTTTACCCCTCTTTCTATACTCCTTTTCAACCTCATTTTTACTCTCTATGTATGTTTACTCTCTGCCCTGTGTAAATCTGTCAGGACTTGGATATCAGCCTAACAACATAATTACACTCATAAAAACCTTTTGGGACAGAAATAATTCAATCATCTGAGCATGCTCATTGTTAATCCTTCACTCTACCCTCTTCCAGCTGTTGGTGATTCCCTGCAATCAAGAGAGTATTTAGCATGACTTCTGGCAATTAATCATGGCCAGATTATTATGCTTGATCCAACATTGTTTCCTGGTTCCAGTGGCCTACCCACCGTTTGCCTTTCATCCTATGGCAGAGGTGACCCCTTTATCAGTTCTAAGAGTGAATTTATGGTGATTGGAGGTGTTTATGGTCTTTACCAAAGAAGAGTGAAACCATAGACAGCTTTACCTCTATTATGCCATTGTGAAGCATTAGCTTCAATCATGCCCATGCTGCAAGATGTCCTGGCATTCATTAGGAAAAGTGTTTGTCTAAGCACTGTAAATGGGATGTCCCTTCTTAATTTTTTAAGTTCCACAGCCTGCGATTTGCTTTGTCCAACATGCTAGGTCTCCCGGCAGCTTCAGGACTTTTTTTTGGACCAGACTTCTTTTTGGAGGCCAGACCAAGAATCTCCATGATGACTCTAATAGAAACTAGTGGAATAGTATGCGGACCACTTCAGATCACGGCTTGCTTCTTCCCTCTGATGTAATTTGGAAGACCAGGTGGCAATTGTAGCAGGCATTCCATGCAAATTCTGCCAGAGAAACATGTTAAAATAAATTTATTATTAATTATAAGGTAACCCCGCTGATCAAATGTCATCCCCTGCTTGAGTTATAGAGAGGAGCAATGTTCCAAGATGGCTGCTCAGAGCTGGAGAAGGGTGAGAAAATAGAAGTGAACCCCACCAAAATTTTCTTTGTGGAGTTATGAGAAGAGAGCGGAGTCACAGAGGAACCCACCATATCTTGTTGTGAGGGTGAGTCAGAGGGAGTCCAAAAACAGGTCTTTACCTTGCTAATCTAAAATGGGGAATTTGCATTGCAAAGTATGTAGCAATGTGTGATATTGCTACATGCAGCTTGTGTGATATTTTGTAGTGCAACCCACAGAGCTGCCAATCATCCTCTGTGGAAAACAAAGGTTCTGTGATGGGGAAATGTGCATTTATTACATTCACCTCAGTGGTAAAATGTATTTGCTGGGAGGGGCACACTAGAGCCACCTGTCTCCTTTTGACCCGGGAGACTAGGACAGGCATGGGCAGGAGCTTGGCATAAAAATACCACATGTCAATGGCTATTGAGAGTTAGTGAGCATTGTTTAAGAGAACATCTTTGACTCATATGGAGGGAGTGTGGAATATGCAATGGGGAAGTGTGGAGTATGCAATGTAAACTGTATTTTATGTTCATGCTGCCAATGTTGTTATGTACTGTTCATTTTGTTACTGTGATTTTATATGCAGACATATGTGGACATTTTTTTGTGTTAGATGCCTGTAAGTGCATATGCGAGTCGGGTGTGTTTGTGAGTATGATTAGCTAGACATCTCCCACTAAGGTTTAGGTTAGGGTGCCCAACTAATGGGGGGAGTAACACCCCCTCTGGTGTTTTTGTTCACACCTCCCAGCGACTGAGTGTGTGGCCTAGCACTAGGACCCAGAGGAGACACAGCAGGAATGTTGCTTAGCAACATCAGGCTGGTACAAGGGGATCAGAACCTGTGTGGAAAGGGACAGCCAGAGGGGGCCAGGACAGAGGGGAGGAGGTCCTGGGAACCCCCTTATAATTTGGGGAGCTGGTCCATCGCCTGCTGCCACTAGGGGCCATAGTACAAAATCACTGACAGAATACTAGTGACATGGGGAAGATTTCAGGGAAAATTTACCTCAGAAAGTGACGGGATGATAGAAAGGAGAGACAGCAAACATTGCAGGGGTTGAGATATAACCCACACAGAGCAAGGGTGAGAGAAAATACCCCCCGCAGAGGAAGGGTGAGAGATATTACCCCCCACAAAGGAAGGGTGAGAGATATTACCCCCCACAAAGGAAGGGAGAGAGATATTACCCCCCACAAAGGAAGGGAGAGAGATATTACCCCCCCACAAAGGAAGGGAGAGAGATATTACCCCCCACAAAGGAAGGGAGAGAGATATTACCCCCCACAAAGGAAGGGAGAGAGATATTACCCCCCACAAAGGAAGGGAGAGAGATATTACCCCCCCACAAAGGAAGGGAGAGAGATATTACCCCCCACAAAGGAAGGGTGAGAGATATTACCCCCCCACAAAGGAAGGGAGAGAGATATTACCCCCCACAAAGGAAGGGAGAGAGATATTACCCCCCCACAAAGGAAGGGAGAGAGATATTACCCCCCCACAAAGGAAGGGAGAGAGATATTACCCCCCACAAAGGAAGGGAGAGAGATATTACCCCCCACAAAGGAAGGGAGAGAGATATTACCCCCCACAAAGGAAGGGTGAGAGATATTACCCCCCACAAAGGAAGGGAGAGAGATATTACCCCCCACAAAGGAAGGGAGAGAGATATTACCCCCCACAAAGGAAGGGAGAGAGATATTACCCCCCACATAGGAAGGGAGAGAGATATTACCCCCACAAAGGAAGGGTGAGAGATATTACCCCCCACAAAGGAAGGGAGAGAGATATTACCCCCCACATAGGAAGGGAGAGAGATATTACCCCCCACAAAGGAAGGGAGAGAGATATTACCCCCCACAAAGGAAGGGATATTACCCCCGCAGAGGAAGGGTGCGTAAACACTGCTGTGAGAGAGATGAGGGTGAGCTAAAAAGCCACCATTTTGGCTGTGACTGCCCCATTGATATTCTGTCCAGGGTACAGGAGTTGTATATAGGAAATGTACATATTGGGCCTGATTCATTAAGGAAAGGAAAGCAAAGAAATGAGTAACTTTGAACCTTGACAAATTCATGTTGCAATGCAAGAGGTGCAAATTAGTTTATTATTTTGCACATAAGGGAAATACTGGCTGTTTTTTTCATGTAGGATGCAAATACTTGATAGCTTTATTTTTACACTGACATTTAAAGTGGATCTAGGACATGCTCTATCCCAGTTATAAATCTGTCCTCACATTTTAAATTTACATCCCCCTCCAATATAACACGGTTTTGCCAAGGTTCAAAGTTACTCATTTTTTTGCTTCACTTTTCCTTAATAAATCAGGCCCATTTACCTTATTACTGCAGCTGTTTAAGATTGTGCTGGAGTGAAGAAGGAGTGTAAATAAAGAGTTTATTTTTTAATATAGAGATGGCCTGGCGCCCAAATTATTGAGATATCTGATTGCACTACACCATGGCTCTGTATAAGAGACATGTGAATATTACACATGCATAATTAACTACAAGTGAAAAGGTATAAATAATTGAATAATAAAAACAAATAAGGGGAACAATATAAAAAAATCTAAGATTTAGGGTTTCCAAAAATTAATACGTGAGTGAAAACAACACCAAGCAAAAATAACTAAGAATATGACCAAAAGTGCAAATTGGAAATATTATAATAACTGAACAGATTCCCCTATGAAAAATTAGAGTGATTAGCCTAAATAATTATTATACAAAAATAATGATTTCAAAAATATACATCATATTGATAATAACATCAGAAGCCCCTGAAGTAATAAAAATGACCCGTATAGTCTTATTTTATCTTTTTAAATGGTCTACTAGTCATTCCAACGTAGCTCAATTTACAAATCTATTTCCGGATATACACAACACTGAAGTTCATTTCATGGACCTCACTATCTCTAAAACTGAAGAGGGGAGACTGAGAACAGATGTATATCATAAATAAACGGCTACGAATAGCTTGCTACATTTTACCAGCTCACATTATCCCCTGGTGATTAGAGGAATCCCTAAGGGGGAATTATTGCGAACTAAAAGAATTGTTCGGATGAACAAACTTATTTCCATCGTTCCAATGAACTTAAAAATAAATTATTAAGCAGAGGTTATAGTAAAAGGGTTATTAAACGATCTGAGAAGGCCGTTAATAACATCAAGAGAGAATCCTTTATATACCCATTCCCCAAGAGTAACATCAAGGATTCAAAAACAAGAATGATAGGAACATTTTGTCCAGAGTGGAAAGAAATAACAAAAATTTTCCAAAAACACTGGTACATTTTGCTACTTGATGAAGATCTAAGAAAAACAGTAGGAGACAGGATTTCTATCTCTTGGAGACGTTCCAAAAATTTCGGAGACAAACTGGTTCACAGTTCCCTTAAATCTGAGAAAATAATTTCAGCTAGACCAGTGGGTTTCTTCAAATGCGGTTTGTGTAAGGCCTGCCAATACATGGTCCATACTAAAGAGTATGTAGACAGATTTTCCAAGATTTGGAATATTTGCCAATTCCTGAACTGCAATTCTTCTAATGTTATATATTGTTTATCATGCCCATGTAAATTGAGCTATGTTGGAATGACTAATAGACCATTTAATAAGAGCGTTTTGGAGCATGTTGTAAATATTCGGAAAGCTATCAGGGACAATGCTAATTTTAAGCAACTGACCACGGTAGTCAGACATTTTCTGAAATATAACAGTGACCCAGCGACTCTTACAGCATTTGCTATGGAACAGGTTAATTTGGGTCTTAGAGGAGGAGATTTGTAACAAACACTCTTGCGACATGAGACAAGGAAGATTTTTCTAATGGGAAGTTTGGCCCCATATGGCCTCAATGACCATAATAACTATATGGTTTTTCTTTAAATCTCTTGCCAATTGTGACTATTTATGGTTATAAGTATTTAATTTTATGGGTTTCATATATAAAATAAGCCTATTCGGATCATTTTTATTACTTCAGGGGCTTCTGATGTTATTATCAATATGATGTATATTTTTGAAATCATTATTTTTGTATAATAATTATTTAGGCTAATCACTCTAATTTTTAATAGGGGAATCTATTCAGTTATTATAATATTTCCAATTTGCACTTTTGGTCATATTCTTAGTTATTTTTGCTTGACATTGTTTTCACTCACGTATTAATTTTTGGGAACCCTTAGATTTTTTTTTATATTGTTCCCCTTATTTGTTTTTATTATTCACTTATTTATACCTTTTCACTTGTAGTTAATTATGCATATGTGAATATAAACACTTACCTTTATCCATTCTTCACTAAATAACATTATACATAAATATTTAAATTATCGATTTAGATTGTTGCTTAATTATATTTTTTTATTGTATTTTTTGATTATTTAATTTTTATTAATAAAATTTACTTTTCTAAGATATATATAGACAAAAAAACAGGGATACTCTGCACTCTCCAAACACATAATTAATGCTGTACTAAATACTGTTCTATATTAAAAACAGGGAATGTTAGTTCCACATATTGCAATATATGTTAAGCTGACCAACTAACGCCAAAGTCTTCCCAATCTGGTCAGTCCTAACATGATCAAATGCTATGCTATTTATCTGGGCTTAAGGCTATATATATATATATATATATATATATATATATATATATATATATAAACTTTTTGACCTTAACGGGTCTATTTTCTCTACAGGTTTGCCCAATCACAACATCAACGACTGTCTGAGGTAGTTATATGAAACCATATTAGTCACATGTTATCTAATGGCTATTTGACTTTAGGGTATGTTAGATCGTCATCAAAATAACTCTTTTCCCTTATTATGAATAATTTAAATAAGTACTGTTGATAACAGTATTGTTTTTTGTTTATTTTATATGTGTCACTGGGAAATACATATTATGTTTCTCCGCGATTTTCTGTTTTTATATAAGAACTTACCCTCTTTAATACATTACTGTTTACCGAATTAGCGTCCCTTGTCACCATTGTAATGATTTATTTAGAATGAGATTAACATAAGAGACATGATAGGACTATACATCTGTCAATCACAGATCATGTGACTCGGAAGATGTGATAGGCCGTTGCAATATACAAATGTCATTAGGGGGCAGGTCTCTCCACGTTATATAAACCTACGGAGGCTTACCATCATCTTGCCTTGTTAAAACATTGAGCGAAACGCACGTCGGCGGACGCTGCGCTCGCTGTCTGTTAACTTTATGAAAAGAAAGTATAGTTTTATTTAAAACTGTTAGTTGTAGTAATCGTGCTAAATGAAGCTAACAGGACTACAATACTGTTATGTGTAGACAAGATTAGATTTAATCTCTGCTAGAGGGTGATCTATTTGAGTTTCATAAAGGACTGTAATTATCTGCAGATAGCTGAATGATACAAAACAAGTTCCTTTGCTACATACGCATATTAAGAGGTTACAGGGGTTTAAAGCTATTATGGAATAGTTATTAGATATGATTGAGCTCCTGGTTACAATGTAATATTGAAGAAAGCGGATAATTACCTAGAGAAATTTAAATATGCATCTGCTAGAGGTTTTTGAAACAATAACTTGATATATCAAACAGGTTCAAATTCACGAATGTTACTAAATTGCATAATTACAAGACAGTCAGCCAGCTGGGTAATATTTTTACCCTTTTAACAGCATTTATTTATTTTCACTCAATTCATTTCATTTTTCTTTTCTTTTTTAAATATTTTGCTTCAAAGTTTTTTATGACATAAATAATAAAGATTTTCTATTTTAATTATATCATTGATTATTGGGTTAGTAGAATGCACCATAAACACAACTTTTCTCTCTCTTAGTGTACAGTTTTAAAGTCAGCTTAGTTCTCAGTTTTCACAAAAAAATGATTTCTAACTTTACTCAGTACCTCTTGATAAATATTACAAAACATGGGAAGCACTGGGGTCATGAGTTCAATTCCCGACCATGGCCTTATCTGTGAGGAGTTTGTATGTTCTCCCCGTGTTTGCGTGGGTTTCCTCCCACACTCCAAAAACATACTGGTAGGTTAATTGGCTGCTAACAAATTGACCCTAGTCTGTGTGTCTGTCTGTGTGTGTGTGTGTGTGTGTGTGTGTGTGTGTGTGTGTGTGTTAGCGAATTTAGACTGTAAGCTCCAATGGGACTGATGTGACTAAGTTCTCTGTACAGCGCTGCGGAATTAGTGGCGCTATATAAATAAATGGAGATGATGATGATGGGAAAGGTCATCTTGACCCACTGATCACAGTATACCATTTTATACTTACCTTTACTGTATGCCAATACATACATAACGTCACCGTATACTTGATTTTACTGTATACTTACCTTACAATATCTACTCACAAACACAGACCCTGTCGGGCCTGCTTTGACCTGTACGTCGGTCATATCGGCCATCTCACACATTTGTTCAGCACCCATGTGGAAACTGAATTTTCCAACACTTCGCAATGCAAAACTCCTGTGTGAGATTGTGGTGGCTGTGGACGAATTCCGTAAGCTGCGTCCACTCATTTCTTCTCAACTGGGTATATCTTAACAATTTATGCGATGATAAGCGTACACAGCGAGGACCCCTAATACAGAAACTGGGAGAACAGAAATATCAACCGTGCAATATCCTGCCTTTCCAGCACACCTGTTCGAGTACTGTAGAACTGGGAGAACTGAATATTGAAGAATATCAGCCTTTCCTGTGAATTTCCTCTCCACCATTCACAATTTTACAATCACGTACGTATGCCACACATGCGGTCCGATCACACAGCCTGCAGGTACTAGTTATATGCAAACTTATGCAATTACAATTGGGAAAGTACTGTGGCAATTCCTGGCAAGCCATAAAGCTTCCTTAAAACAGTTAAAAAAGATGCCAGGACTCCTGGATTTTTCCATAAGTGTGGGTCCCAGGAAATAATCCATAAAACACTGAATTGTATAAAAGGCAAGTCCTGAGCACACTGTCTCTGAGTTCATGTTCCAGGGTATCTAACAGGGCCTGTGCATAGGGCCAAAAGATATGCTGAGATGTTTCCCTGCTGACAATGCACCAGGGGCAGTGAACATATCATCATCATCATCATCAGTAGCTATTTATATAGCGCCACTAATTACGCAGCGCTTTCTGTCATATGATCGCTAATATTTTCTCCCAACACTTCAGGGCCGCCTCCTCTCCACCAAACCAGATGAAGACTGACTTGTTTGTGAAAGGAAATGAAGTGGGGATCACAGCATCACCTCTGACATCCAGCAGGCGACCTTTGCCCCTGAAGTGTAGAATGAGCACTTGGCCTCTTGTTGGTCTGGTCCCGGTAAAGTGATCCCTCTCATTTCTGGATTCTGTTTAATGCACATCGTGAAGAGCTCTTTACAACAAACAAAAAGAAAAGATGAAAAAGGGCAGACTGAGTTGTAAATGTTAAGATACACGAATACAGGCATAAACTTATAATAAACATGATCAAAGGCCTTCTCCTGATCAATACTAACCAGGGACGCATGTACATGGTAACCTTTGATGTAAAGGACTGTGTCCCTGACCAAGACTAGGCTATCTGCAATTCTGCAGGAAGGGATGCCACAGGCCTGAGCCGGGTGAACTAGCTGTCCGATTACAGCCTTTAGACAGTTGGCTATTAACTTGGCGAGGATCTTGTAGTCCACGTTATGGAGAGAGATGGGATGCCAATTTTTAAGATCACATCTCTCCCTAGTGCTTATACAGGATTGCAATCTTTTCCTCCCTCAGTGAAGGAGGCATTCTGCCCTGCACCACTCTCCTCATACAGCTCTAGCAGGTCCTGGCCAATGAGATCCCGCATCGCTACATAGAACTCTGCTTGGAGACCATCACTGCCCTGAGCCCTATCCGGCTTAAAAGATCTAGCAGCAGAGAACAGTTTCTCCAGAGCCAGGGAGCATCCATAGCTGCTTTACCTGCTGGTTTAATAGTATTAGTGATACCTGACGGGAATTTATCAACCACGTCCTTGTCACAAGTCTTAGGGGAGTAGAGGTTGCCGTAGTAGTCTCTGATGACTCCCTCTTTCTCTTCTCTGGGAAAGCCAATCTCATATTGTAGTTCAATCAGCTGTGTGTGGCCAGAGTGGAGTTTTTTTTAAATGGAAAGTGTTACACTTCTAACCCTTCTCCAGTTTTTCCGCCTTGGAACAGCGGAAGTTGATGCATCTCCATCTTTCCTTGAAGTGCTTTTTCAGGCGTCCATTGGTCTCCTCCAGATCCTCTCTCACATCCCAACTGTCAGTTGGAGGTCAAGCAGGGACTGCAGCTGTTTTTGCAGCGTCCTGAAGTTCCTCTTCCTTTCACATGCCTGAATTTAAATTTTTGCAGTGTCTTGTGTGAGATAAGTGCATGCTCTGGAAATGTTTTTTAGATGCATGCAGCATGATTTAAATATAGAGTCGATGGGGGGAATAAAGGCTAGTTCTGAGTCAAGGATCCCAACCAGGCCCCGAGCTTGTGGGGTGGGATTTATGGTCATGTTGTCAACAAAAATAGAAATGTCAGGCAGGTAACTCTGTTGGTGTGTGGGAATATTATTAACTTTGTTTTTGAAAGATTGAGTTTGAGTTGGCAAGAGGACACCCAAGATGAAATGGCAGAAAAACAGTCAGTAAGGCGGGACAACACAGATGCCGAGAGATCACGAGAGGATAAATAAATTTAGATACCATCTGCATAAAGATGATACTGAAACTGATAAAGGAAGTGGAGCAGATGTGGATCCAGAGAAATTAACACTAAAAGAGCGATTAGAAAGGTTGGAAGAGAACCAGGATAGGACAGTGTCTTGAAGACCTAGGGATTGTAGCGTTTATATAAGAAGAGAGTGGTCAACAGTGTCAAATTCAGCAGACATCAAAGAAAATTAGAAGAGAGAAATGGCTTTGGTTTTAGCAGTGATCAAATCATTGACAACCTTAGTGAACACAGTCTCTGTGGAGTTTTCAGAACGAAAGCCAGACTGAAGAACACACGGAATTCGGACATACGCACACCCAAATTCAACAAGGAGCAGATGTCCAGAGCATTTTGATAGGAGTGGTATCTACAAGTATATGTAAAAAAAATAATTAGAGATACAAGATTTACGCCAGTGGCGTTCTGCTTTACGCAAAAGTTTTTAAAGATTTTGTGTTACTTTAGATTGCCATGGCTGACATTGGAGTCGACGTGGAGTATGAATATTCGCTGGAGCCACTTGATCAAAAGCTGTTACTAGGGTTTTATGAAAATGAGGTACTGCAATATAAGGGGAGGAGAATGTAGAGACTGGGGAGAGAAGGTGTTGGAGAGAGGTGGAAAACTGTTGAAGATTAATAGAGTTGAGATTCCTGCGGGTATGAGGAGACTTGGTAGAGTTTGACAGCAGAGAGGTTAAAGTACTGGGGGTGAGCATGTAGCTGATAAGGTGATGATACAAGAGTGGAATGGAGTGTTAATGAAATCAGAAACTGAGCATAGTCTAGAGAAAACAAGATCAAGGCAATGGCAATCCTGATGAGTAGAGAATTCAACCCACTGGGCGAGGCTGAGGGAGGAGGTTAGAGAGAGTAGTTTGGATGCAGAATTGGAACGTGGATTAGCAATGGGGATTTTGAAATTACCCAGGATGATGGTGGGGATGTTGGTAGATAAGAAGTGAGGGAGCCATGTAAAGAAGTCTATAAGAAATTGTTGGTGCGGTCCACAGGTCTCAGCAACACGCATAGAGAATGGATTAAAAATCCGACTAGCATGTACTTGAAAAGATGCAAGCGTTAGTGATGAGATGTTTGGTAGAATTGTGCATCTGCATTGTGGGGAGAGAAGTAGTCCAACCACACCTCCTTGTTTGCCTCCAGGTCTCGGGGTATGGGTGAAAGGGTTGCAGGTGAGGCAGTGCCTGATTGTGTAAGCCAGGTTTTAGTTATTATTATTATTATTATTATTGAGGTTGTTCGAGAGGAAGAGGTTGTGTATGGAGGTAAGTTTGTTACAGAGCGTGCATTCCAAAGGGCACATTTAAAGGACTTTGGAAGAGTAGGGAGACAAGTGATGTTTTTGAGGTTTGCTGTATTTCGGCAGTGTTCTGATATATGTGTATTGAAGGAGTGAGAGGGACCTGGATTAGATGATATATCACCAACTAATAGAAGCAAGAGAGAGAAAGATAGGTAAGATGGTTGTAAGACGTGTGTTTTATTTTCTAGCGTCAGGATCAGGGTGTTCCAGTTAGTGAATATAAACAGGACAAAAGTTCATGAGTGTTGAATAGAGGTAAGTGGAGTAATGAAGGGACAATGTGGACAAATGTTTGTGTTGCAGTAAGGGTGAAGGATGATATAGTGCTAACGATAATGCCATGAAAGCAGAGTAATAAAAACAATTTCTTAAATATTGGGATTGAAGAGTCCAAAGCAACAAATTCAGGTGATTTAAAGAAATACCTAGTTGCAATGTCCAGTGCAGAGCTGGGTTGCAGCAGATTTAGGTTATTGCTGGATATTTTCAGATGTTGTCCAATGTTTATTGAACTGCATTGTTATACATGTCAATGATTTTCATCACAAATAATTAGAGATGAGGGGTTTGGATTCAAAGAAATCTGTCAGATCCGAGATTTGGGGTTCCGTGTAGATACAAAACACAACTTGATTCTTCGCACCAAAATCGTATATGAAAATTACGCAAATTCATAATATTCAGGAAGATACAGATCCAAAACTATTGTTATATTGGAAGTGCGTCTTTGCACTTCCGGTTAATGCATTCCAGCTGGAACACATACTGACGGAGTGTTCATTTGATAGTGGAGGTGAGTTGTTGCACATTCTTGGTATATGTCTTAGTCATGGGGAATACACACCTGCAGGTATCCCAGTGACTTACCTAGGAATCACTGTGTTTGGTTGTTATAGCAAAAACCCGTTTGCGAAGTTCCAGTTTTGACACTTTGCTGGTTTAGGTGTTTCAGGGTGGAATGCATACTGTTTGGAGTGCCTCATAGAGAATATAAGAGAGCCATTGCCTCCTATATTTTGCAATGATATGCAGACTATCTCCTTTGGATGAATCATGAGTTGCAGCTGAATACCATCTGGTATTGCATAAGGTAATGTAAGTACATTTTTTTTCATATATATATTTGTTTCATTGGCTAGGGACTCACCTACAGGAGACGCCTTGAAGCTGGCAGTTGTTAACCCAATATAGCTATATTGTGCACAAAATTCTCCTTGATGTATATGCTGACACATAGTGATTTCTATATTGTTTGTTTTTGAACGCCGGACATTTTTCTTTTGTTTGCACATACACATTGATCTTAAATGTCCTTCGCTGCTGTCTCAAATGATTTTATTCACTTGTACGCGTTTCATTAATTTAGTGCGCCTTCTCCTCTTTCACTAATTTCTAGTTTGTTTCTTTAATGTAATTTTTTAAAAATGATAATTTTAAGGGACTGCCTCCCTTTCCTTTACTCCAGAGAACTACACATAGAACCTGATTAATGTTCGGATAGACCCCCCATTTGCGTAGTATATCTTGCATAAAATAGCGCTGTGCATGCTCAGAAACGGGCCTTATGCCAATGAACACAAGTGACACTTATGACTGCCTACGGCTTGAAGGACGGAACGAGGGAGGTAAGAGGCTGCCTTACGTAGCCCATATACGGTAACAGCGTGCCAAGAGTGTTCCAGTGCAGATGCGGCTGGTTCAAGACCTGGGTTTCTCATAAGAGCGCTTGGTTTTAGCCCTATCATTTGCACCAGCTACAGGACAGGTGCAAGTGCTGACTGATAGTGATAACTGACACGGCATAGTCTTTGTTTTAAAAACTACACATATGCATATAGCTAGCAGAGAACATGTGTATGCAAGTAAGATAGGCTTGTATTTACTGTGCGCATTGAAAGCTTCTTGATTTATGTATTGAATGTAAAAAAAATAAAAATAAGTTTTCTTCATATTAATGATTATAATGTTAATTGTTGTCAATTTATTTTATAATATAATATTTCTTGCACGCGTTCTGATGTGACCTTATATTGCACATATGCTTGTGCTTATACTGCAGCCTGTTCTTTCTGTCTACGTAAGACAAATACCATTTAGGCAGAGCGTACTTACTGACACCCAGATTCAAATCGAAATGCATCTTGCGTTTTGACCGAATAGAACATGGTTGTAAGTACACTCAAATTCTGCGCTCTTATTTATAACGTAATTAGTTTGCAAGTTGCTTCCAAACATGAACCAGACCCATAATGTGCACCGTGGGCTGATGAATATGCCTCTAGGTGACAGAAAAATGTAAATTAGGACTCCAATACCATTAAATAAATGGTTCTAGATAAAATTAAGGATTTGTACTAATTATGACCCAAAAATGTACTATTAGACCAATAGCTTCAATTTGGGGGGAACCAATTTGGAACCAGACAATCTGGTTCCATTTTCCCTTATAAGGTAACTCTGTTTGGGTTTCTGTCGGCCACATGGCAAAGCTTACGGAGCAGTCACATTAGTGCTCGCAACTTACTCTGTCTTCCGTCCAGCTCACTCTTGTGGCCTGTCATTGGATAGACCATTTATGGTGGTGATGACAGATGGCTTTAATCCTTTGGATTAAGAAATAAAATGATAATGACACATTTAATGGGCATGTTTAATTGTTTTGTCCCAATGCTTCCAGCAATGAAATAGTGGAGTTGTCAGTTGTACAGCTAATATAAATGTGTTGTTTCCCCCCTCGCCTTGTTTCATTCTCTAACCCCTCTGGACCCCTACTCTGCAGCCTATGCAAGAAGCTGTCCTCCTTACTAATGAAGATAGATGGGTTCTTCATGTAAACAAGGAAGTTTTCACAGGGCGATGTTGTGATTTGGCCTCTTCTTCTTTCACTTGGCTCTGCTTCATCTTATAACAAAAACATAGCCTCTCTCTCCCACCTCTCCCCACGGCAGGGGGACCGTTACTTTCTCAAGACCCCTAAATTATTGTTTAACTCTTTAAAGGCGTTTTCTACTTTCAAATAACATTCATTT
This sequence comes from Mixophyes fleayi, assembly GCF_038048845.1. NCBI lineage: Eukaryota > Metazoa > Chordata > Amphibia > Anura > Limnodynastidae > Mixophyes > Mixophyes fleayi. The sequence continues at coordinate 70,194,195 of NC_134405.1, forward strand.
ATATGCTTATACATATCTTTCTGCAACTTTTACCAAGTAGGTTGTTTTCTCTTTCTAACTTACATCTATGTTTTTTAGCCAAGTATTTATATAATCAGGCAGATTGGTTTACGCTGCCTTGAGATAAAATACAGCTTTGATGTAGTAATGGCATTGGCTACAATTATATCTAGGGAACATGTTTATGTTGTATACAAAACAAGAAAAGAGCAACAAATACATAGCTGAAAACACAAATGAGGGGAGAAAGAATAGAGTTATTCATTTGGTAAAAGTTGCAAGAGGGTGCACACTTACCAGTAAATTAAAAATATATCTGAAGATACAGAAAAACCCTTAAAAAATGTCAAACATTTGCTGCTATGTCTCAACAGGCAGACTTTCATTAAAGAAAGATCAGATTTGCCAAACCCCTCATTTTCATTCTCAAAATACTACAAAAATTGCTAATATCTAAATCAGCAGTGTAAGAAGCATATTAACAGAATTCATATTGAAACATGTATATTGATTACCAACTTCAAATAATGACCTCTCAATTTGGCCATTGTTATGGGTTGTGCATGGGGAAAGCGGTTAACATTCCAAGATAATGTAAAGTTTATCTCTGTCTTTTTAAAAATAGCATACATTGAATCTGCTAGCAGAGCATTACTTAAAATAATACAGTGACTATAATGGGACAGAGACTCTCAGAGATGTGGCATTAGTTGGTGAGCACAGAGATAAAAAGTAAGTATAACTTATGGCAAACAAATGTAGGTATGAGAATAATTTTTTTTCTAGGTTTATCTCAAATGTCATTTGATACATAGATCCATTATTATATTATCTTGACACTTAAAGTGTACCCATCAACTCGACATAGTGACATAGTGGAGGCAACCATTTTGTGAACTGCAACATCATACTTAAAAGCATACTTATCAACTTTATTGACAATCCCGGAGGAGGAGGTGAACTACAAGTGTGGAGAGGAACGAGGCGCCACAAATTGCATCATTTTGGCCCCACCCCATCTGTGACTATGCCATGTCATTTGGCACAAGGGCCAGAGCCAAAATGAAGTCATCCTCTGGAAACTGCGTCATGGAGGCCCCCGTCCTGCCACTTCACTAGGAAGTGGGTAGGATGCGGATGCATGGCTTACTTTCCTGGGAGTCTGGGACACCTCCAGAACATTCCAGGAGATTGGGCAACAGGGGCAGAACTACATTTGGTGCAGCAGGTGCAGTGCACTGGGGCCCCTGGAGAAAATACGGACTGCTGCATGGCAGATGCAGAGGATCAGGGGCCCCGGTTCCCTCCTCTCTGCCCACAGCTCGCTAGTGCCACCTCTGGTGGGCAAGTATGCTTACATGATTGCAATTCAGTGGTTTCACTTATTGTCAGCACAGCCATATGCTACATTCTCATGGAGGTTGGTTCAGCCCACAAAATGGCTGCCTCAGTTGTAAATGGCAATAAATACCCATTAAGGGTCTGAATCATCAAGGGATGTAATTGCTGATACATGCTGTATTTTGCGTAAAATTGCACTGCGCATGCCCAAAAACAAACCATACACCAGAGAATGCAGCAATAACAAATTTGCAAAGGACCCTTATTACAGCCTGTGATTTCATGGGCAGAACAGGGAGCAGAATGGGGTTATGCACAGTCGATGTACAGTAAGGGCGTGCAAGCTCCTGTGCATGCAGCAACGTCCGATTCAAGCTTTGATCCTCTCTAAGGTGCGTGAAGTCGTATCACTTGCACCAGCTACAGGTCTGGTGTAAGTGCTGAGTACTAGTGATGATGACGTGTGAGTATGTTGCTAGAACATGTGTTTGCAATCAGGAGCAACTGTAAAAATATATTTATGTTCAGTACACATTAATAATATCCTAATAAATGTATTTTATGGGAAAAAATTGTTTTTTAAATTTTTTATTGTCGTCATTAATCCCTCTATGACATGTGACATTAATTGAATAGTTTTTTTTTCTGTGCATTCTCTTGTGACTTTATATTCCACATATGTATTGTAGATATCCTGCAGTGTATTGTCTATTAGAGCAGAGCGTACCTAGACCCGTATTCATCAACAGACGTATCTTCAGATCAGTTCCTTGTTGAATAACGCACATTACGTTTTGCATTTCTTGATGAATGAGGACCTAAGTAACAGACTTAAGTCTTAAGTTATTATCATCTGTTCACTTGACAAATTTTATTTACTTTGGGATCAGCTGCATTAGTTCTTATTGATCTGCCCTGACATATTTAGGATTATTCCAGACAAAATAAATAATGTAGACTGAAACATATATTTTCTAAAATATTAAATCCTTAGGGGCATATTCAATTGTCGGCGGAAACGCCGAAAATCTAGCGCTCGGCGCACTATTACGGTTATTACAGTAATAGTGCACGTAAACACCGTTATTACAGTAGTTTTCTCCCTGGATTTCAGCTCACAGCTCCCTGAGCCGCGAGCTGAAATCCAGCTAACTATTACCGTAATAACGGTAGTAGTTTTAACGCAGTGGGGAATCCGGACAATTGAATATGCCCCTTAGTGTCCTTTAATCTAAATCTTAAATAAAGTATACTATTGCATAGAGCAAGTATGAAAATAAGAAGTGGCTATAACGTAATGTAGGCAAATGCATTATCAAGTGGACCGGACAATGTGTATAATGACACTAATTGCATTATCATGAGTTCATGGCATGGCTTGATGACGTCATTTGTGTCATCACTGCATTTCCCTGCCCATTTTGCCCTCAGGCAAGTGATCTTGTGGGAGAAAACCCTGTTCTCTCTGTCTATGAGTTGTCTATTCCAGAAGTTGTCTATTCCAGAAGTTGGCAACTATGATTTTAATTATATTATACCCCACTCCTGTAATATATTAAGATATTACATATGAGAAATTTCAACCACTATGTGGACATATGAATTTCAGAAATGATGGAATAAACATACAGACACCATTGAGGGTTTTGTTAAAAAAATATATAGTGGTTAGATGACAATCATACTGTAGTACTGTATTTACAATCAAATATATATTCATACATTACAATTTCATTTAATGCCATCAAAACAAGTGAGACATTATGTTGGGGTGGAGATTACAATGAACGCACAAAAATATACACAAAATTTAACAGAAAACTCCTCCCAGTTCATATTATTGCGTTCTGGATCAGAACTTCAGAATCTATTTGATTCTTGCCCATGCTTTAGATTTTTTTTTTTTTACAACGCTGTGACTTACAAAGCATTTTAATTTAGATATTCTCACATCTGCTTGAACCAATTTTGAAATCACAACCTTTGCTGTCAGGTAACATTATAGAGGCAGCCATTTCATTGGCTCAGCCAATATTCAATCTATCAATTTACGTGGAACTAGTGATATCACCATTCGTGGTTCAGTGATATAACTGGTTGCTTGTGAACACACAGGATGAATATTGTGGCTGATAGTCCTTACAGTAGAGAGACGGTAGTGTGGTTGGAGGATTCCATTGTGGAAATTTTGAACCATTGCAATGTAAAATTGATACTAACAAAAGAACTACTTAATGCCCATTGTTATCATATTACATTCTGTACTATTGTATTATACTTGAAGTAAAAGTGCAATTTAATTTAAAAAATGTGAATGTTTTTCCTTTAACCTGTTGCTGGAGGCAGAGAAAAGACTAGGGGCTAGATTTACTAAGCTGCGGGTTTGAAAAAGTGGGGATGTTGCCTATAGCAACCAATCAGATTCTAGTTGTCATTTTGTAGAAGGTACTAAATAAATGAAAGCTAGAATCTGATTGGTTGCTATAGGCAACATCCCCACTTTTTCAAACCCGCAGCTTAGTAAATCTAGCCCTAGGTAGTTATAAGTATGGATAGAATGACCTGTTCATTTGCATTTTCCATAGCAGTGTAGAACAACATATCGCATAGGATGACACATATATATCAGTACCAAACATGGGGCGTGCTCACAAGAGCTTACAATCTAGAGCGAGGGGAAAGGATAATGTAGGGGATGATTTTTAAAGTAAAGGTCCAGCTAATATTAGTGAGAAAAGAGCAGCCCCGACATAGTAATTAGTAGCTGTACTGCACTATGTATCGATGCGCAGCAATATGTAGTGATGGTTACCACTGCTGAATAGAAAATAGATCCCTTGCTGGCATAAGTCTAATTCCATTGTTGTTTGGTTACTATGGGTTACTGCATTGTGCAAATTTGTACATATGTAAGAAAATAACTGCCAAAGTCTGTCCTTCTTTATCATCCTTTACGAGTACTGGAGAGTTGGAGAAACAAGTATCACATGGTAGATTTCAGAGCAAAGCTGCAAGGGCTGGTTGGATTTGGATTTCCAACTACGCTGATACCTATTAATGTATCAGTCAATCCTTCTCAATGGCAAGTCCGTTATCTCCTCTGGGAGAGATAACATGGCCTTCAGAGTGTAGAAAGGGGAGCAGGAGGATCTGCAAGCTCTCAGGCCGGGGAGGAGGCAGCAACGTCAGTCACACTCTCCCAAGAATCTGACAAATTTGCAGCTCAGTAAAAATAACGTGAGCTGGGTGTGTGGTTACTTTGCCCTGACACCTTGTTATCGAGAGGGTTAGTTGATGGAGAGTAGCGGAAACATGGCAAGCAGTACAGCGCGAATGACCACAACACAGATGCTCCCCCAGGACTTGAGAACACAAGGAGAATTGTGCAATTGGTTTAGCAAACAACTGAATTTCTTTAGAGTATGGCAAGCTTAGAGAAAAATGAGAACAAATTATACTTTACTGAAAACCTTCCCAAGAGCTTGGCCCTATCCTAGTCACAACTCAAGTCTCACCACAATCTACCGCATCTGAACACATACAATATGTTTCACATATCATAGGTACATCCCCTTGTATATAATCTACTAGCACGACACTGCTTCCTATCACTGCAATAACCAGCTCCAAGTTTTTAGGTTAGTGTCGGGAAGGTAAATTAACCACAAAACCAAAACATACTTATGCTAAGTTCAAACCTTCCTCCCACAACCCTGATCTTAGGGAAAAATCCAGAGAGCAAAAACACACGGGAAGGGGCCAGCGTTTTATCTGTAGCCCTATATTAATTGGTTGCAGATTGTCAGCATCTGTCTACAGGAAAAGCAATGTGCTCTGCCTTCGCTTTCCTTGTGTTGATGCAGACCTTAACCAATTTATTGCCACTGCAGTGATCCTCTACAGGATGCCTACAGGATGCCTAGCATTGGACTGACATATCTATGCCAACATTATAAAATCACTTCCAGGGACATTTTGTCGTTGCATCTAAGTTCGTCAAATGTGATAATGTCTCAACAACTCCCATCATGTCGCGTTATAATACACTCTTCCTAATACTCCTCTACAATACGTCCTAAATTATAAAGCCTAGAAAATAAGAAAACATAAGAAAAACTGCTTCTAACATGCAGAAAATTATTAATTGCATCTTTAAAACTTGAGACTTTCCCTGGAAAATAGTAACAGGGGTGGAACAAGGAATAAAGGTGCCCTGTCCCTGCTTCATCTCCTCACACAACACAGGGCAGTCAGGCACACAAACGAGCAGGCTAATGACAGTTTGCCTCCATGTGTTTATTGGTCTAGGCAACTTTACACATAAATGCTGTTTCCCTGCACACAGCAGGCAGTGTCAGCCCCACGTTCCTGAGACCACTGATTAGCTCTGTAGGTGCTGTCCACAGAGCAAAGCAGCGCTTGTGTGTCAGGAATTTAGCACTTGTGTTGCCTGGTACATACAGGGAAACACAGAGTTCCCTAGATTATTATATATGGCCATGATATGGCCCACCATGCCACTTGTGCCAACGGAATTTACCTGATGGCATTGGTTTCTTGGGAATTGATTGGCTATGTCCTAAATATTGCTTGACAATATGTCCTAAAATTGCTTAATTTGTCTTGTATGTTTGAGTTCATGCCTATAAGAACACAGTTCTTCTTTAACAAAAGAAGAAACGCATCAAAATCTTGTGTTTGCACCTGAAGAAAGAAAGAAGATTATGGGGCACAGATCTAATTTGTATAGGTGTACCACCAGTGGCGGAACTACCATTGGTGCAGCAGGTGCAGTGCACCAGGGCCCATGGAGATAATGGAGCCCACTGCATAGCTGATGCAGAGGGTCGGTGGGCCCCGGTTCCCTCCTCCTCGCCTTCCTGCACCGGGGCCCACAGCTCACTAGTTCCGCCTCTGGTTACCATGTTATACATTTCATTCAAGATCCATAACACTATTTTAGAAGTATATTCCACATGGTATAGCTATTATTTTGGTATGTCCTCGTAATTTCAGCCAATTACAGAGCCCTTGTTGGGCACCCAAAAAAGCAAGTTGAGGCCCCAGCATTAGACTTTGAGATGCCAGTTATATATGACATTATCATTACTTAAATGAGCTTGATAAAAATGTGAAATTCAGTTGCAAACACATGTATTTATATTGGAATCTTGTGAAAGTTTAGTTTCACCGAGACCCTTCTAGATTAGAACCCTTTTGAATTTTAGGAGCCAGAAAAAAATGTTTTCTTTGCTGTGTCCTAAAATCGGCCTTACAGAGTTCTATATACCCTTCTGTGAACTCTATTTCTACAAAGTACTAGTAATTTATCCTGTGAGGATATATAAGTGAACCTTATACTTTCACTATAGCCCCTTGGTACTCAACTGAACGCAGTTTGAACTTCAAATTGCATCCAGTTACTTCTTATTCCCTATCTTGTTTTTTGGTTATTTTCTGCCTGACTAAAAACGGATTTTGGTCCAAGTCTTTGAAAATACATTTCTCTTCTCACCACAAATCATGTTTCCTGACAGAATCGCTTTTTTTTGTGAATAGTGTAAAGTAAAATAAAATAATATAAAATAATTTATGGAGGGGGAATAAAACCCACCGAGCAGAAGTGCTGGCTCTTTGATAATAACCATATTTCAGCTTAACGCTGAAGAAGTTGATGAAGAAGTGCTCTATCCCTGCCCCCGCTCTCGCAGTTGCAATTTGGTGAGAAACGTATGCAGATCAATGTGAGGGCATCTGTCTTTTATTATCCACTGCAGGACAAATGTAATTACACCACTGGCACACACAGCCCACGTGTGCTGCGTCTTCGCTGTAGAGCGCTTAAACTAGGGGAAAAGTTACACAATAACAAAATGTCATATTGTCTAAAACAAGTTATAGGGAGCTCATCTGCTGCTGGGCTGAACGGTCGTCTGACTTAACACTGTATTGTCTAAACCCTTTTGCTGTACGAGGAAACCTGTTACAGGATAAACATAGAACATATTCTCTTTTTGCTTCCTAAAATACTCGTGTTGAATAAATATGAGCCATGGTTCAATGAATAGTTTGGGGTTCCCAATAGCAGACACCTCATTTTTAATTGTAAAAGTGAATGCTGAGAGCACTACTAGAGATCCAGCAAAGAAAAGGTTAACAGATCATACCATTCTCCAGTGACTGCTGTCACTATGAAATGGTAACGCCAATTATATCACACATTATTATAGGCAATTATACATGATCTAGTACCCTACTATGACCTTAAAGCCCCTTTCGTTTCAAAAGAGTGTGCCACTATCTAACCAATAATTATACATCTCAAAATCAACACCTACAACTGTGTAACAATAAACTAAATAAAATATTATCTTTACCCAAAGGTCATACACTTGACAATAAAGCTGCTGCAGCTTATAACATACATGTATTTTGCCAGCTGTAATGAACTTTACATTTGGAAGCATTGTTATAACTGCAATGTTCGTTCTAAGATGACAAATCTGGAGATGAAAAAGTTATAATCTATAATCCTGTACTACAATGACAATATATGGAATATGTCTATTGGGTCCAGTTTTAAAGATGATTACCCACTGGCATGGCATTACGCTCAAGTGCTAATTTGAGTGGGTATGGGGTCATTAGAACCAATGGGTTCCATTACCATGAATCTTTACATGCTTTTACTAACACTAACATTTTTTGACGGCAATGGGTGAGGGGCCTAACTCTTTTCCATTTTCAAAGTGTTTATCTTAGAGAGAACGGTGGATGACAGTCACAGTAGATATGCTGCATTTAGTGTTTGTACAGTTCCTTTGTGTCAACAGCAGATCACTGTTTTTGGCAGCAACTGTGGAAGGCGATGTTTGAAGAAAGCAATATGTTTGTATCAGAGAGGACAGCAAAGGATTGTCCAGAACAGTGATCAGCTGTTAATAATGCGGGGTAATATACCACCTGCTTAGGATATAGTCACAGTCTTGCAAATGCGTTCATAGGATAACAGTGTCGCCCATTTTAAATACAGATTGCAGCCTGCAAATTATTCACATAATTACGTACAAATCCATGTGCTGATTTACCCAACCATCCGTTAGATATAAAATTGGTTAATACGTTTCATATTGCATACTTCCAATATTACACCATAGGATCAGTCAAGCTTGTTATGTAGCAAATACAGTGCAGCAATTCATTACGAGTTTATATACTTCAGTGGTGCAAAACTGGTTTTGATAGAAATAAACACAAAATATCCTTAATTTGGACCATGTTTTAATCTTGACAAACCTTTTTATCAGGATTAGATGACATCTTACCCAGATGTTTGGCAACATAAAAACATTGGGATAAATAAAGGATATTTTTAATTAATTCAAGAATAATGCTGCATGAGTCTTGGGGGTATATTTACTAAACTGCGGGTTTGAAAAAGTGGGGATGTTTCCGGTACCAACCAATCAGATTCTAGCTGTCATTTTGTAGAATGCACTAAATAAATGACAGCTAGAATCTGATTGGTTGCTATCAACATCTCTTCTTTCTCAAACCCGCAGTTTAGTAAATATACCCCTTGATGTCTCTGGTATGTCATTGAGATAAGTCTACTAGTGGCGGAACTACCATGGGTGCAGCAGGTGCGATACACCAGGGCCCATGGAGATAAGGGGGCCCACTGCACAGAGAACTAGCGAGCTGTGGGCCCCGGTTACCTCCTCTCTGCTTCCCTGCACCCTGCAGTTCGCTAGTTTTGCCTCTGAAGTCTACCAGCAATGATTCCATATGAGGGGCTAGATTTGTCTAGTCAGTGAAAAGATCTCTAGTGATCCAAGATGACAATGACGCAGCTCACAGTGCTGTACCCCTTTGACTGTCAATGAATAAACAGAAGCACATAGATATACAAATAATTCTAGTTATCAGTTTCAAAGTGACCGATTGCTTCATTGGCAAAAGTATTACAGTTAAACCCCTTTAGAGATGAAGTGACCTGCAGTGATGCATTTACAGAACAAGGTTACAGTGCATTGCAATGCATAAGGACACCTTATAGCTCTAAGTGAGCAGATTAGACAGCGCCCCTCTGCTTTGCACCACATAGTAGCCACATAGCCATATTTAGAAATATATATTATATGTACACACAATTTTAAATAAACTCTTTAAATAAGGAAATACAAAATGTACAAATTTACAAGAAGCCAACTCCGCACAAGAACTACTATCTGCACCCGCATTCTGACACTACCATGCCCTCATATTTGAACTTGTAGGTAACTACTCCTGCATCCAGGTACAAGATGGATATGGCATCCAGTTTGGTTGCAACACAGCAAGCTTTAGCTGCCTTTTGTGCGTTCTTCATGTGAATTAGAGTTTGAACAATGGCGTGTTTGGTTGGGGTGACATTTTCTGTTAAGGGGTAGTTGCACACGCCTCGGCACTCATATGCCTCATAACCTGCTGGGGCAATGATCCAGGAGTCCCATCCAATTTCCTTGAAATCAATGTAGAGTGAGGTCTTCCTGCAAGTATTTCCCTTTGCATTTCTTCTAATTCGGGAGCTGGCATCATAGATAATGTTTGACCTCATCTGCAGCAAGGACTCCTCGCTCGGAATATTACCTATTCCTCCAAATTCCAAGTTCTCCTGGCCTAAAGGCTGCTCATGGCTGATCATCTCATTCAGTTCCTCCTTTTCTTCCTTTCTTTCACTACTTTGATCATCTGAAAAAACAACAAGCAACGGTTCATGTTTGGTCTCAGGTCGCACATCTATGTCCAGTTTTCCTTCTCCAGCATCTTCTAGATCAATGTCTGGATTCTGTAGGTGAACTTCCAGCATGTGGGTAGTGAATTCTGACCTGCTCCAGCGTCGTACAGCCTCAGTGATGTCAAACATCTCCCAATCACTGCTGGCTCTGTATACCAGCCTGGAGGCCAGTTCCACCGCCTTCCATGTGCCTTCTTCTTCCCTGCGCATTTCATAAACAGTCATTTTCCTGCCCACTCCATCATAGGGCACCCTGTCTCTTGGAACCAATATATAAAGCTTAAGCTCAGCCATTACAATGGCCTCATGGTGAGGAACAGACACATTGAAAAGTAGAGGGTACTTCTTCACATCCAGGACGTCGCTGTACGGCACAGAAAAATCTGATAATGAAAGAAACACATCAGATTAGTAACAGTGAGGTTGCAACCACTCTTCATTTATCATATAGTAAAATGAATGTATTTCCAATCGTTAGCTACAATATTCTACTGTATTTGTTTGCACCTATTCATTCAATCATTTAGTCATATGTTAAATTTATTAGTTAAGTTAAAGGGTAGCAATAGAAGACTGCCACTCTGTGATCAAATTATGGGCACACAAATGAATAATAATAAATTCACAGTTGTCATGGGCCTTGATATGGTACAGGACCTGGTAAGATGATATATGTTATTTTCTACAGTGAACAATAGTGATGCAGCGATAATAACCATAATTATCACAGTGTATTCCCAGCCCTTCAGGCAGTGAAGTGCTGTATGTCACTATTGTTTAGGATAACACAATCCTGTATCCCCCAAACATCTCCCTACACCCAGCACACCCTTGCAGTTGCTAAGAGCAGGTACCCTGAAATAGCCCAGCTGAAGGGAGAGGTCTGCTTAGCGTCTCTTCACACTGCCCCACAGCTCAGTCCCGTGCTGTTAGCACCTTTCCTGCCTGGGAACTTGTGTGCCTAACATTCGCACACTTGTTTGAAGTGGGAGAATACATGTATTTACAACATATGGTGCTATAGCATGGGATTGACAGACTGCCACAGATCTGCATTACGGAGACTCCTTGCTAACAAATAACATACCTTGGGAATGTTTAAAGTTTTATCTCTCAGAACTGGTTTCCACATGCTGAAAATAATTTAAAGTGCGCTCCGTTGCCTACACACATACCTCCCGATGCTTTATTGCAAGAAATTGCGACAACATTTTCATAATAGGCAGTTACAGCAAACACTATACCACATAGCAAGTATAAATGCTTATCCCCACAAATCACATAATATTCCGGCAAGCAAGATTGTACAGTGAGTCTATAAAATGCCTGACATATTGACAGTTGTAGGAAATAAGCAGTTTACAGGCAGTGTTTCCTTTTCCTGTGACGCAGAAGAGAAGGATTTGAGGTGCTTGGTACTCCCTTCATCTGTTCCCATAAATAAACATGCCTAGGAAACTCAAAAACATGAATTGAAATACAATGAACAACTGAGGTTTTAATTATAATCAGGCTTGAGGCTGGAAGGAGAGGGGCCCGATGTGGTAATTGTTTGGTTAATCACCAACCCGGTTACACATCAGTGCTAACGCTGTAAACAGGAGTACAGAGCTTTATAACTGGAAAATGTATACATGTGAACTGGTGTCATCAGCTGCCGTATTAACACGTTAGTACTAGTGTTGTCAGCTGCTGTATTAACACATTAGATCAATGAGGTTATACAAAAAGCGTGTCGAAGCTCTGCACAGTTCTTTCTGTCTCTTTAATGGTTGCCCAGAGGACTCATTGTTTTCCAGTTATTTAGTGTTTTTAAAGCAGAGTTGGACAACTTTTGTTTGGCTGGGAGATATACATCGATTTCAGCATTAGTATCCAAGAGTCAAAGTTTCCCTTCTTGTCCTTAAACTCTGGAGTTCCGCAGGCAGCTTAGTTTAAATGATATGATAGCTGCTGTGTTCACCATTGTATTCAACTAAACGGTTGTGTAAACTAGAAAGTTGCAACTAGGGATGATCACTATCTTTCATTTAAGTGCAATCACAGCCAATCTTAACTTCTGCTGTGTCTAGGTGTCTGGAGGCTCTGAGAAAAATTGGACTATTGAATGTAGTTACTATATCCATAGACTATGAAAATCACACTTGTAGTGCAAGCGTTTGACATACAAAACGCTGAGTAGAACTTTTGCAACTTGGTTCCTAACATAAATAGATGTCTCATGATTATTACTTAAACATCCACTGCGGTGGACCACACTGTGCCTGGGCAAAATCCCAGCAATGTTTAACGAGAGCAGGAAAATGTGTAACATGCAGTGTCTCAAAATAAAAATTCTGAGATTATCTTGCTTTTTTATTAGTATAAATAATAGGCTCTGTATGGAGACATTGACTTGAAAATGTATTGATATGCTAGCTCAGGGTTTCCCAAACTCAGTCCTCAGGGCTCCCCAACAGTGCAGGTTTTCCATATCTCCTTGCTGGAGCACAGGTGTATTCATTACTGATTGACACATTGTAACAAATCCACAGGTGGTACTAATTATGTCACATGTGATCCGGAAAACCTGCACTGTTAGGGAGCCCTGAGGACTGGGTTTGGGAAACCCTGTGCTAGCTCACTGATCACATCCTGCCATAAAACAAGGCTGTTTGGCATCATCCATCCAAGATGGCGCCCATAAACAGTGTTGGTATTATATTCTAGAAGCTGAAAATCTCCTTTTCCTAATCAGTGTTTATTAAAGGCTAACCTGCCGAGGAAACTCAACTTGATTAGGATGAAGGACCTCTGTAATGGGAACAGACAATAATTCATCCTCTAGTGATAGGTTTCCAGACTGTATTTCATCCAACAGTGACGATCACATGCCAACTCTCTATAAAGGAGGCTATCGTTAATGCAGTGATCCTTACAATCCAACAGAATGTTCTGTTACGCAAAGAAAGGACTTCTTGGGAATACATATTGACGACTGCAGTCAAGTCCCCGGAGTTTCCCAAGTCCAATAAAATATGTATTAATGAACTGTAGAAAATTTGTTGTGTCAGTAGTGTAAAGAGTGGATTTGACAGGACTAGGTCTTGGAACACACACTCAAAATCCAGTTTGTTATTAACTGACAAACCTTGACATCCATAAATAATCAGACAGCAAGAATACAATATTCGGTTCTATCCATAGCAACCTTTCCGAATTTGGTAAAAGAAACCTTGGGGAATATCACTGGGTTCTCTGAAAAATTAGGCTTAGAATAATCCTAAAGCCTCTGGCTTTTATAGCAGGTACAATTTGAGGAACGTGGTCTCTTATTCCCACACTTTTATTAATTGAATTTTTTGTAAGCTATGAACTTCCCAAAGGGGAGGTCTGCATAGCAAACACCACCAGTCTTACGCCAATGATTGTATGTTTAAAGGTCAGTGACATTTTTAAGCCAAAAGAATAATCATTCTAATGAGATTTTGTAGGCAAAGAAATGAAAGTAGGATGATCATGTAAACTATTTATCGAGTGTACTTTTTCAGAATGTATAGCCCAGTGGGAACGAGGGAAGTTTAAACATAATTAAAGACAGACGTCTTGTCTGTATATTGTACACTTACAGATTTACTCTGGGAAGAAGCCAGCCTGGATCAGTAAAACACCCTTTGTGTTCTAAAGGGTCGCAGTACTTGTGTTCTTATGTTACCCACCCTCAAGTCTTGTATATTCAAATTCATATACTAATATGTAACCTGATGTCAAAGATATCCCACCCACAGGACCGCTTCTACCTACCATAGGACATAGTCTCTAATAGACCATCAGTTTTCTTTCTTACTTACTTTATAGCAATGTAAAATGACTTTAAAGACCTTACTGTATCATAGGATAAACATGTTTTCAACGTGTCCTATTAACAAGCTGGAAAATCTCCAAGCATTTACATTATGTACTCGACTGTTCTGCTAATCCCTATAAACCTGCTAAATAATCATGATTCGCAAAATGAAAATGTATCTCAAATGTGTATGTAAAACCCTCCACGATACTTAACCTGTTTGTGTCATTGCATCTCACTCTGAGCTATTGTTTTCTGGTGGCAGCCATATTAGGCTGTGAAAGGCTCCTTGCAATGGGCTTACTGATAGGTTGTATATTGAAAACATAAGCCTTAACATCTTACCTTAATACACACTATATATATGTATATATATATATATATATATATATATATATATATATATATATATATATATATATATACTAACATACACTATATTGTCATTTCAGAAACTTGAACATATAGAAATTTAAAACGTTCTCAACTGGCATTTTAAGTTTACTGGTCATTTAGGTACTTTGCCTTCCAATAGGAAGTGTGCATTTAGCAAGTAAAGAAACAAAAAACACTGTGTATTGCAAATACCCTACTACACTTTAACCACTAGCAGGAAGATTAGGTGAGGCCTTTCCCAGAGCCGAATGAAGTTTATGTGAGCCTGGAGAGAGATGACTTGATATCAGAGATGAGAAGCAGCTGGAACTATTGTATAAAGTCTCTGATAGTTTGAAGGATTTGCTTTTTAGAGCAAATAAATTGTGAAATGGTTGGAAGGTTGTAGACATCCTACTTTCGTGTCTCTATTCAAGATGAGCGGGAACTTCAGAGAAAATCTCACAAGCACAAGCCAACTGAGATTAACCCTTCAGCTGCATTGTTCTCCAGATATTATGGCATGCTTTTCTTTCCAGTGAAATGTTTTGGATGTTGAGATTAGTGAATTAGACGGAAACCGCATGACTGGTGCGTGGATTGGTCCTAAAGCTTATAGTGGGAGTTGTTTATCCAACTGCTTTTGATGTCGAGCAAGTTTTTTATTATTTTTATTATTATTATTATTATAAATAATAATAATGTTCCCAATGAATTTAACTGTGGATGTGCACGATATTCCCACTGCCACAATTTGCTACTATAAATGAACCTGATCTGTTCTATATTTTAAGATTGTGTGCAAAAAAAACAGGACGTGGAAGGATCTAGACATCTGTTCAAGTTTTCAGGTCATATTATTATGTAATGAACCTATGTAGAAGAATGTGGAATTTCTGCTGTGGTAACAAGTGGCCTCATCTGCCCCTGGACCGCACAACTTGCCTAGACATCTCCTAATTCATCATCTCAAGAACTTCTTGCATGACATGCATGGCTGCCTTCTTCTTCTGCGGAAATCTTCCAGAACACAATAGTGTGTGCCCTATTTGCTTTAGTTTCAGAGCCAAAGCCGCCTATGGCAGAAGCATGAAAACCATAACGGGCAACATTTCACGAAGGATTTTAGAAATACAAGGTTTTTTTTTTACATAATTTTACTTGGTGGGCCAAATAAGTTGGAAGATCTCCTGATGCAGACGAATTTGACCAAATGTTTATTTTGGACTATTTTATAGTAAAAGTAAAAAAAACAAAACAAAAAACAAAGTCAATATCAGTGTCTTACCTTCATTTTTGAAGCTGCGTACAATGTTGGCTGAAGGCATTGTGGTCCTGTCCATTGCAAATTTGTTGTAGATTTCCAGCATGTACTCTGGCGGTTCCACCTTAACAGGTGCCTGCACTGGGATGCCGGAGAGGTTGAGTGTCTTCAGAAAGTCATCTTTCATAGTTTCCAGCAGGGAGTTGAAATCGACCCCATCCTGTTCGGAGAGGACTTCATCATATAAAGGCAAATCATCTTCCAAGCCCATGATGGGACCAGTTGATACACATTGCACCAGTAAACTCAGGGCCATGTATGCCCGCAGAGAGATGGTATCCATGTTCAGTGATTGCTTCTGCTCAAGATTAACCTCAGCTGCCAGTGGTGTCCGGTGTATGTGTTTTACTCTCTGGAGAGGACACTGCTTTTGTCATCGGCAGTTGACAAGTATGGAAACACTCGTCTGAAACTTGTGACCATTCTCTCTCACACATACACACTCCTTGCTCTCTCTCCCTCCCTCTCTTCTTTCCTTTCAAAAAAGCCAGATTTCACTAATTTGATAACATGTCCCTACAGCATCCCTGCTTCTCTTATCTCCCACACTAGAAGCGTCTCACCAGATTTTGCTGCTATCTCAGAATCCCACTTTTCCTAATGAGCATTTTGTAAACATTTCCATATTCTGACACTGCCTGTAAGATAGGCCAATTTTTCTCTCTCTGCTAAAGAGGAAAAAAAAAAAAAAGTTTGCCCTTGGTCTGCAGCTAAACTTCCCTGTTCAAGTCTGCCAAAGTTTCCCTCTGAGAAGTTTTATGTGATTTTTAGCTAGCTTGTAAGAAGCATGTATAGGCTCTGAGTGAATGAATATATTTTCTCCAGGACAAATTTACGTTGCTGCTAGAAACTGCTTGACTGAAAGAGAGTATGTTAAAACTTTTTAAAAAAAATGGGATCTTCCTGGTAAGGATGGGAAACATTTTTTGTCTTAACTGTAATATTATGGAGGTCACAACCTTATTCTGGAATAAATAGGCCTGCAAGTAATTTTCAGCAAATGAGACCTTTTATATAATGGATTTTCAGTTAATGAGATTCTCAGTATATGACTGAATAGGTTTGTTGGTGGGAAAGACAACTCCCTTAGTGGGTGATCTGACTTCAGGGCTTTCTCAACTAACTCAGGTTCCCCTCTTGTATGAAAGATGGTGACAATATCAGACACCAATTCTTCATTGTGCAAGAGCCTAATCCTCATCATTTATAAGGAATTAATAAACCTAAATAAAAAAAAAAATACTCCTATAAAAGAGATACTAAAACATTCACAAATGCACATATAACATTTTCATGAGCTTTCAGGACTGAAGATATTTCATATGTTCCCCCAAAAGCAACTGCAGTACTTGAAAGCACTCCAATCAAAAAAAGGCATGTTGATAATTATGATCAGAAGATGCCCACTATCGACCTGTGCGTGCAGACATCTGAGGATTACATTAACAGGTCCCAGTGATTACAGAAGCTATCCGGCCTCTTGACCCAAAGGGGTCTGTGTGGATAAATTGGTACACTGAACCTGTTGTTAAGGACTTGTCCCAAGTGGCGGGATTGACTCATGTGTGGCCTATGTCAATGTTTTTAGTAGCCTTTTATGTAAGGCAACCTCTGTTTTAAGTGTCCTTTATGGTCCACAAATATATGTTCCCATAACATGTATGAATTTGCAATATTTGACATTCTGTTTACTTGCGCTATGTACATAGCGGAGCTCAAGCTATTGTTCTCCGTTATCAACAATTTCAGTGTTCTTTGGTGGGATTACTGACTACTATCCTTTAATTTATACTGTAAAGTGGTAACATATTCTATAGCACTGGACAGTCAAAAAACTTCATTAGGTACATTTAATCTGCTTACAATCTAAGCTAGTTTAGTCAACAGTGCTAACCACCCATAACACTATCATAAATATCATTGATTGATTATAATCAACTGAAAATTTTACATGTATTTTGTGGAGATGTAATCCAGAGACCTAATTCTGGTTTTATTTGACTCATAGGGGGGTATTCAATTGTGAGCGAGATCGGTAAAATACTCGCGCTCGAAAAATATTACCGTTAATACGGTAATATTGCGCGTAAATGCCGTTCATACGGTAATTTACTCGCTGGATTTCAGCTCGCAGCTCTGGGAGCTGCGAGCTGAAATTCAGCAAGTAATTACCGTATTAACGGTAATATTTTTTGAGCGCGAGTATTTCACCGATCTCGCTCACAATTGAATACCCCCCATACCATTTTTAACATTTACAGGTAGAATTAAACACAAGTCAGATAAAAAAAATGATTGTGATATGTAGTAATGTTTTAGAAAATCATTGCCATATTCCGGTGAAAGTCCATTCAATATTCCAAATGACTGACTTGGGTCAATAATACAGCAAATTATTAGCAACAAACCATGCAACAGAAATGTTTATGTGCTACTTTCCTACTTTTACGTATGAGATTTAAGAAAATAGACAATCAAAGCAAAGCATTTCCATATCCATTTAACTGCACAGTCACTTGCTCTGTATGTATATGTAACATTACAGTACAGACCACTTGTATAGAGAGTTCATCATGGCAGCTAAGAGTCAGCAAAGACTGAGATTCTGAAATGAATTTAAATCATCTATTATAATTCAATGTCTTATATTTTCTCCTATAGAGTTTAGTTTTACTTTCCCAAGTAACGGTGGCCATACATGCATTGCTGTTGCATATGTATGTGTTGACCTTAAATGAGTGGGATGCCCAAGATGAATCCAAAAAAATCCATTGGATGATTTTTGGCATGGCTGTAATTCCAGTGAGCAGTGAACTGCTTTATGCCTGTATGTGCAGTCATGTGACCCAGGCAGTCCGTCAGAGTGGTAAATGGCCAAATGTTTCCAAATTGGTCCACTGATGTTGGTCCACTGATGCCTGGTTGGGCAGCGTAGGTTTCAATTGCATACACTCCAACATTCTGTACTAAGGGTACATATCAGCAGCACATTAACAACCTGCAACTCCAGTCTTTGATGACTACAAATAGGGCATCTTTCTAAGAGACAATTCTACATTTTAAAAAGTAATTTGCGTGTCCCAGAGTCAATAGTTATCATACCGGGGATTTCATTATCTTTAGCATAGAGAGAATGATGGAAGCAACTTTCCCATGTACCCAGGGCATCTGTGGCCCCATGTTCCATACCATGACAACCCAAGGAGAGCCTCTTAGTAGTATTTTTCCTTTTTGTTTTATTTAAGATTTAATATATTACTTAGGGAGCACCCTGATACTTTGAAAATAAATATAATAATTGGTATATTAGAGTATCTTGTTTGGGTAACTCTAGATCAATATTCTTCTAGTGCGGAGGGTCCTTTTACTATTGGTAACCTTTACAATCTCTAGGCTGTAGACATGGAGGATGATGGGAGTGCTTTGCGGGTACTAGTTTAAGACCCCCCCAATGTTCTATTATTGTGTATGAAACTGTTCAGGAGACAAACATTTTGGGTGGAGTCCCCCTTTTAAATGGAACTGAATTTCTTACTGGTTGTAGTGAATGTTGTGCTAGTTCAAATATTCAGCACCCATAGCAGCCAATCAAACATTTTCTTTCATTAGTTTAACTCAAAGCTAGCTCAGAGCAAACTCATTATGCTGTATGGTGTCAGATTGGCTATTTTTTACCAGCCTGGTTGCAATCCAGGTCATTCAACATGACCCTTTCCACTCAGTACAAAATACTCTGCCACAAAACGTCCCACTTAATTTATTAGTGCAGCTTACTGTGTTGAATTAACTAATTGACGTTTAGAAACACATCTTTTATCAGTTAATTAATTTAGCCAGAGTACTGTGACTACAATAGAAAATTAAATGGGGCGTCCAGGAGCAGCACATTTTGTACCCAGTTGAAGGGGTCATGTTGAAGGTTCTGGCGTACTACATGCTTGCGTAATAAAAACTGAAGGCATGCAGCATTCTTCTGAACTTATTTCAATGCAACCATGATGTATGGTCCTAATATACATATATATGTTACATAAATGGTCAGTATCACTATTAAATAGTAACACTATGCAGTAATTTATTGTCAACTGTCAATGCAGATCAAGGGCAAGACAAACAGGCAACTGGTCCCTATGTTTCATTACCCAAACCATACTTTTACAGAAACAACACCAGATTTTAAAGGTATAATCATGAAATGTTAATGTCCCTGGTATTTTTTTGTTGCTGTAAATGTTACTGTTTTTCCAGTATTGGCAAATTGCACAACAAAGTCAACAAAGTTCTTTTTTATCCTGCATGTTAGATGCTATATTTGCCATCTATGCTTGTTCTCTAGGCTTCATAGGTTAAGACTTAATGTAAGGGAGAATTCAAATTTAGAAGAGAGCACTATAATCAAGTCCTGTAATTATGACTTGTCAGGAATTGAAGTTCTCCGAAAACAGTGTCGCGTGTAACACACTAAGGTACATCCAAGATCAGATGTGTCAGGTTTCAAATGATTTTAAAATGGAGGCAGTCATGACCCAAACCAACTATTTTGATTATTGTACTGTAGTTAAGGTCACCAGATCAGTCATGTAAATCTGGACTTGCATAAAAAACACACTACATAGCTGTGTTGTAATGACTGCATGCATACTTACATATACAAATCTAAAGGCACAAAACATACATGTGAAATATTTGTCATGAAGCTTTGCATAGTGTGAATTTCATATTTATCCAAGTTTACATTTCTGATGCTGGTAGCTCTAACCATGCATCATATCATTCCTCCTAACTCGCCCAATTTAGACACCCTTCTTCTGATCACTAAAAGGTTGTGAGGTATGTCCCCACTAACCATGCATGTATACACTTGCTGTTAATAAATAAGGATCTGTCCTGTTTGTTTGATCTATCATCTTTCCTATTACTGCTATTACTATGTGCAGGATCATTCCTGCAGTGCACTGATTCACATGGTTGCTATGTAAATAGTTACAATATTCATTCAGCTCTCAGTCTAGCAGCCTCAGGTGTGCAATCACCTATTGCACCCATGCAGCTAATTATCCTTCAGTTTCTAATTGGTGCTGCTGACTTTATAAACCTCTTTCTGGCTTCATGCCAATGCTGGTGATAGTTCCTGCTTGACCTAATGGGCCTTGTATGCTGACCTGTTCTGCTATCAGTGTTTGAGCCAGACTGTTTAAAGGATTTTGCTGTCTTCTCCACTCCTGATCCTTGGCTTGTTAAATGGATCTGCTTATATATCTCTACCTACCCTAACCCCTGGCTTGTTTATAGGATTCTGCTGTCTTCTCCACTCCTGACCATGGCCTGTCTGTTATTTGCATTAACCTCTGCATGTCTGATTGTTAGTTTGCAACACTACAACATTTGGTTGCTCACTACCTGCCACTGTGTGCTGTCCACTTCACTAGACAAGTGCCAGTCTGATTCTCAGTTTACGTTACGAAACCATCAAGGTTGCTCACTACCTCCTTCAATGTTCTTTCCGCTGTACTGGACAATTGTAAATCAACAACTGCTACAACCCGAGCTTAAGTCATGGGGCAACTGTGTACTGTGGAATGTATCTAGTTCCTCGAAAAGGTGAACATCTCAATAAGCGGTGCTAGGAGTCGAGGGTTGCATACACCTTGCCCTTAACACCTACCATTGGTGCGTCTTTTTAGGGGAGGGCCTACTCCTTCGGAAGTTCTAGGCATGGTCTAGGAGGACATGATCATGTTTCTTTTTATGTGCTCACCACAATTTGTTACAGGACAATGTTGATATTATTATCATATTAATGAATGCAAATCTAACTGGTTGATATGTATTATCAACTAATAAGTTAGCTGTGCTTTTTATTCACTCCAGGTTGGTATTTCAAGATCCTCTATATAGAATGTACACCCAGTTACTGCACAGACGACCAACATTTAAAAATAGTTTACACAGACATTTTGCATCAAGTTCAGGCATCTGATCACATCTGAGGATATTGGAGAACTACAAGTCCCATCATGTCATGTTTATTGAGTTCATTATAATAAGCTATTGTCCATTTTAAATACTCATATTCAATGAAGATCTACTTATACAACCCACAAAATAGGATTTTATGATGATCATTGCATTCAGACAAGAAAATAATTATTTTATGGTGCAGTTGGCCAATACTGAAACATGGACATGTACAGGGACAGATCGAGAAACAAGAATAGAAGAAAAGGATTATCCCTAGAAATTAGGGATAGTTGACTGCACAAATTGGTGTCATAGCATTCAGCTAGTACTGAAGTATCCCCATGATTGAGTCAGTCCTGAAACGGCATATCTGATCAACTTTATGCAACCTTACTGTAGCTATGCACCCTGACTGTTCCCCTCTTGCGCCCCTGTAACCTTCTCTACCCTTGTGTGATTATCTGTTGACTTACATTGTTTTCCGTCGTCAAACTGTGACCTGACACTTCTGTGTCCCTGTCAACAGCATACACTGTGTATTACAGTTAGGTCACTTAGATACATGAGATAGCAAAGTCTGTCCAGCAGATCTGTGTGTCTTTATTCCAGTACAAATAAGCAAACAGTACATCTGCTTTCCTGTGATCTAAGAATGACACAAACAACAGACATGTTGCGTTTAAAATACTTAATGAAATAGCAAACAAATGATGTACATGTTTTACATCTTGATCAAGATGCAGAATACCACTGGTGGCAATGCTGTCATATATTTGCTTTAAAGCCAAAATATTTTCTTAAAGGGACTGGATGAAGCCTACATGAGAGGAGGTCCAAGTAAGAAGTGCGGGAGTTCACGCCATGATTTACATCATTGCGCAGTTAGATGGAGGAACCATAATTGTGCAAATCGTGTCATGAAGGCCCATCCCACCCAGTCCAATTCACTTGGGAAGTGGGTGGGAAGAGGGAGGGGAGTCGCTCCCCTCAATTCCGGACTTGGCAAGTATGGTTTTGCTGAATTTAAATTTGTACTTTTCTAGTTCTGTTATTAAAGTGGACCCATCACCTACAGGGAAGGCAGCCATTTTGTAGGCTGGACCAATAGTCTGCCTATGACTTCACTAGGAACTGGTGACATCACAGAGGCATAATGGACAATAAATATTGGGAATTTTATAAAAGAATTGTAAAAAAAGCAGCTAAGGTTCTACTGCTGTAACGTGGCATAATACGGGTTACTCATGGTATGTAATGTATGACAAAACAGCCATACGATATTAAACCTCCCGCCTGGTCATGACCAGGCGCCATCAGGCACTTTCATTTGGCAGGACTAAAGATTCACAATTCCTTAATTCAGCTAAAATCTAAATGGAAATCAAAGACACTCCTAGCATAAAAAACATTGCTTAATCGTGCGTAGTATAGGGGAAAGCTTAGCTTTATTGTATCTCTCTTATCAGTCTATGAGCAAACTTAGGGGGATGTGTCTGCCTCCCTTCTTGCCTGCAGTTAGTAATTTCCTAGCTGGCCATGTTGCTTAGAGTCAAGAGTGTAGATACCATTGATGCAGGGGGGAAGTTGTTCACATACAGCCTTCCCTGGGAAAGCCTCATGTGATTTTTTTTTGGGGGGGGGGGGGCCCTATGTAGTCTGGCCAGCTGGACATGAGCACTACCAAGTGTCAAATCACCTATGAAGCATCAATCTAGTTATGATGGATGCACAGCACATTCAATCATAAAGTCCCTCTGATTTGTGATCGGCCTCCCCTAGTCACCAATCAGAGTGCCATCTGCTGAGAGCCCTAGGTTTCCAGAGCTCTGCAGAGAGACAGCATAGCGTTCACCACTCACAATATAAAACTGCCAAAATGTATCCGTTTTAGCTGAAGCAGATTTGAACCAGTGTGCACATGTGCAAAATTGCTCTATTGTGCACAAACTGGATTATGGCTCAACATGGTTGATCCAACTTCAATTTGGTCTAAACTGTTTGAGATTTTTTTAATCAATCTGAAATTCAAGATATTCTGGCAAATTTTTGAATTTTAGAATCTATTCGCCAAACCAGTTTGAGCAGCTCTTGTATCTACAGGTAGAAACTAAGGTGGAAAAGGGTGTAAGCTGTAAACACCATTTACAAGCAAATCACCATCAGTACAATTACTTTGATGAACCTTGCTCATCAGTTGAATGAAGTTGACCCAGAGAATGTGATAGTTCACGGGTCATAGCTTGATATCAGTATGTGTAAGATTGGAAAAAGCCAAAGTCATTTTTATTTCTTACCCACACAACTGCGTGTGTTTGTTATAGACAATGATAGTTGTTTTAGATGCACAATGGTGCATATTGAAACAGTGTTTACCACTACTGCCTCACACTGCTGGGGCCATAGGTTCAATTCCAACCAGCACAATATCCAGGGTCGGACTGGCCCACCGGGCAATCGGAGAAATCTTCAGTGGGCCCCACCATTTGGGTGGTCTGCCCCTTACCATAAGGGAGCAGAACCTATTATCCATGCTGATGCAGAGAGGTGCACAAATCCCGGCACTGTTACACGTCGGAGATGTACCGTGATGACGTCATGGCGCTGAGGAGCCAGCAGCAGCCAGGCCAGACCTTCCTTGCTATCTCTCCAGCCCAGCAGCAACTCACCACCAGGATCAATGTGGGCTCTGTGCACACGTTATTTTTTTTCGCAAGACTAGATACCTAATCGTGATATAAATGGTGAAGCAGGCACCCTTTTGGGACATGCACTGGTTTGAAGGGGGCGACAGAACATTTTCCTCACTGTACTTGATTTTAACACATCATCAGAGGTGGTGGAATCAGGGCCTCGGATTATACTTTATACTTTTCGTCCAGTCAGAGTAAATACTACTCACAGCTGCTGAACATTTGTTATTTTGAAAGAGTTAATAAAGAGTTACTAAGGTTGCCTGAACTTAAATACCTCATAGAGCCTGGCACACGCTGCGTGATGCCCAGAGACTCCTGCCAACCCTTATCTCATGTCTTACTGACAGTGCCACTTGTCTGCTTATTAAAACATCTTCGCCATAGATAGGGGAACTTGAGGTTTCCGTACAACACAATATGTTTTTCCACAGAAGCTTAATCTAAAATCGACAGAGAGGTATTAAAATAAGTCAGCAGGAATATAGATGCAGCGAAAAATGCAGCACCATTGTAGTCCTGTATTGGCAGTCCTTCTATCTGGTTTTACAAATATACAGGACATATATAAACAGTCATAGGGAAATAGAGACATGGGGTATATTTACTAAACTGTGGGTTTAAAAAATTGGAGATGTTGCCTATAGTAACCAATCAGATTCTAGTTATCATTTATTTAATATATTCTACAAAATGACTGTTAGAATCTGATTGATTGCTATAGGCAACATCTCCACTTTTCAAACCCGCAGTTTAGTAAATATACTCCCTGATGTGTGAGGTTATATTGTTATATGGAGAAGTGATATAGAAGATGAATGTATGGTGAAATAAAAAAAAGCAATAGTGAGGGAAACATGGACTAGAAAGAAGGGTCTATAAGTTGACGCTTCAATTAAAGTGAAGACATAGGTAGGCGTTTACAGGGAGCAAACTCATTGTATTTTAGTTACTGCAAGCGCAACGTGATCTTCACAGTAAAAAGTCTTGAATTATACACTTGTGATTTCATCCTTGGCATTGATGGGGTTAAACCCATTATTTTTACTAACTTTTGTGATTTACTCCAAAAGGGAGGAGAATACTGCTGTCTGTGTATGAGAGGGGCCGGGCTGAAGGGGGACCCCAGGGAATACACATCACGTTACATTTTCTCATCAGCGTTGCCAAAACTGTTTAATTTTATTCATGTGTTTCGGATGCAGAGTCAGCATGAAACTCCAGCTTGATTCTGTAACATTCAGCAAGCTGATCCAGATAGGATCGGTGGTCTTTATTATTCACAAGTTCTGTAGAATAGACCACCAGGGCTTCAAAGTCTCATTCTATGTCAGTTAGGTTACACACCTGTGCGGTGATGTGCTGGGACTGTCTTGGGCCCTGTATGATGCTCTAACCATACACTTTTTCTGTGCTATTGTCCTAGTCATACAGTGTCACACAGGTTTCCCATTGTCTGGATGAGCAGAGTAGAACACCTGCTGTCTCCAGCTTATTATACTATATCACACTCAAGGTAAAAGTATCATGCTCTAACAGACGTGACTTATTCCAACAGGCCACCTGAGTCAGCCATGTGTTTGCACTGCTCCAAACCTCCTCCTATCATCCTGATCAAAGTACATACTTTTAGCAATGAGAATAGTCTGAGGAGCTACCATCCCAAACGTCTTTGTTATATTCCACATAAGCACCTCTGTTGTACAAGTTCTTCAGCCAATGATATATGTCACAGACATTAAGACTTATGAACAAAAACATTGACTGTATATAGGCCACTTTGTTCCCTGGTGACAAAAACAGCTCATTGAAATGTTCCATTATCAACTGATCACCTTGTTCCCTTTTAGAAATGAGCCCTCAGCTTGTCATTCCCAAGTAGATGTCTTTGTTCTCTAGTGAACCTGCCTCTGTGAAAGATATCTCCAAATAGGTCTATTATAGAGGATCTTATTAATTGAAAATAAAACATAAAACAGTTTATGGTAGTGACATTAACAGACATATTATGAGGCTATGTGAATACCCCCACATCCCCCAAGCTTCTTAGGACATCCTTACTGTCCAGACCTTGAAATCCAATGCAAGCTTCTCCACATGACCGCATGATCAAATTGGATCATTATTGGGCACAAATCTGGTCTGAAGACATCTGACATTGACATGTGTATGTGATGATCTTCTGGATGTACTTACAGGCTACAATGTGTGTTCTCGAAGTCATCAATCAAATCTTGTCCAATTTGGTCTTACCTGTATGTGATCAAAGTGTACAGATAGCAGCCAGCTTTACTTGTGACTCTGTCTCTCTTCATTCTAACACTAGCCATTATCAAGCCAACAAAATCCTTTACCATTATTGTGGTTGCCATTCAAACAAGCAGCACCTGTAAAATGTCTCCAACATGGTATGGATATCTTCATGTTATGTAGAATAAGCAAAATCTCATCAGTGTAATCATCCATGTGTCATCTTTATAATAGGTCCTTTATATACTGTACCTCCTCTTGCTTATTTTTTTTATTATTTAAGGTATCTGTAAGATTCTAATCAATTCTGGCAAAAATAAATGCTGGATGTTGCTTCAAGGTCAGTGTCAATAAGTTTGCCAAAAATTGTTACTACACTTTAATTACAATTTTTGGGCATATACAGATTTGGCCGCCTCTGCACCCAGAGTGTACACAGGAAAAACAGCTTTTACGTACATGTGCTTAGTCGGATGCACAGCTGTAAAACAGTAGCATTTGTGACAGATGTACATCAGGCGTGCAAATATGTATACTTACGACCCATAATAGAGTACAGATAATGTAGATGCTCTATAGTAAACGCTAAATTATCATAAACATAATAAAGAATAGCATCTGGATAGTTATTAATAAATGCGAAAGTCGCATGAATCTTCTTTCCTGCAGTAGTCCAAATGGAAATGTCAAGTAAGTAATGTGAAAAAATGGTCTCGATTTCAATATAGCTTTGGCGCTAATAATTTCATTATTGTCATAAGCGGCTAGATAGTGCTGCTTTTTGTCATCATCATCATCATCATCAGCAGCAGCTATTTATTTAGCGCCACTATTTCCGCAATCATTGTGTATCATTGTACTATCCCTCTAGCACCCACAGGAGAAAGCCCCCTAAAAGTCATATCTGCTTCTGTGTCCAGGTCTACTTTAGTCGCACTTGCTTGAACGTGCCCATACCTGCTCAGCCTATGCTTGCCAGCCCCTTCTCTCTCCCGTTCTACCCCTCCAGATGTAAGGAGTTATAAGTGTAAGATAAGCAAATATCTGGGTATGGGTGTATGTGTATATTTTAGGTACACATACACCGTACAAAAAATGCATATGTCACACACAAAAGAGATGTACATTCAAATCCCTGTTGAAATCATTCCATGTATTTTTTCAGGTTAGACAATCAAGTGCTTTTTTTATATCAATAAATACTCAAAATAGGAAATCCTGAAGCTCATGACTTTATTCTATAACAGTCAATGTACGGTTTGAATCAGTACACTATTTTGCACAGAAACCTACTTGTCAACCTGAGTCTCACCTATCTTCTTTTTAATATGATTCAATATAGTCTTGTATACAAATTTGATCTAAGTGTGAGGTTGAGCGATTCCACTCCAGTTATAATGAGCACTTACCAGATGATCAATATATCATTTATCCAGTCTTCAGGAAATACTTCAGTAAAGACTGTATGGAAGATCTCTGTTTAACATTTATGTAGCTAGTTGATGAAATTTGTGATGTAGCAATAAGAGTTGTCAGTAGTCACTTTTGTGTCTGGGCAGTCCTAGTCCAGTGGCTTCCTAGGAGGTAACACCTACATGAAATGGTTGTTGTGGAACTTACTGCGCTAGCCAGGCCCTATTTCTAAGAATCACAGGACCTACCCTCTGAATGTAAATTCTGAGAGGTCCCAGCATTCAAAAGATAAAGGCACCTTCAATTCTAAATTCTCACATCCCTGCTGTTTGAACATAACCCATACATGCTGAGTCAGACGGCTCCTGAAAAGGGACTACATAAAGGAAGATACAGGAGAATGTAGGCCACATGAATGGAGCCTTGGGAAGTAATATTGGACTAAAAAGGGGGACAGACAAACACAATAGAGTAATGTCTTAGTTTGTTTTGTTTTTTTTTTTAAAAAAAGTGAATATGTACCATAAAACCAGATTTATCACATCCCCCATATAGCAAAGTAGGGAGTCAATCCACAAATCCCCTTGTTACCTGAAGCTGGGCACCAATTTGTACCAAAGCCTGCTCAATTTTTTTGGGGGGAATATAAGCATAGTCCCAGTGTTTTTTAGGTAAGAAGGGAGGGGGTTAGTAGTGAGTTTCCGGGTCGAGATCCTGCCCATTCGTATGGGGAGGAATGTTATATTAAATATGGGTTGTCCAATAGTGGACAGCCTCTTTAATCAACTTAGTCAAGCAACCTATTGGAAACACAGACTCTGTTTAAACTTATATGTATTGTCTTCCAGGGACACCTCAGCAGGTCTTTTAGGCCCTCCTTAGGCGACATTACTGGACAGTGTAATTGTAGTACCCTTTTGTTGATTTTGCCCCTTCAATAAAAAGGATGTTTATCACCAAATACTTTCATCTGATAATTATTTTCCAGTAGGTGCAATCAGACCTTCACTATACATTCACTGTAAATAATTGCACTGGTTAATTGCAATAGTTGTACATTACAATAGTCTTTGCCTTATGAACAATTCACCACTGGATATAATAATGCTGTGTGATATTTGTATGTACCTTCTGTGCTGTATTTTTAGGTTGCTATAAAATTTGTCCATCACTAATTAATAAATACATTCATTACTCATATTTTGCAGGAAGATGAGCAAGAAGCAAAGGAATGCAAAGAATGTGTTCCTCCCTCTTGTATCACAGGGGTATGTGGCATATTCATGGGGTCGAGATTATTTCTTCATTAGTTATCCCTGCTATACTAATTTCCTGTGATAAGAAGGTGTCATTAGTCTGCAACCACCGGTCTTGTTGCCTAAGAGCCCAATGTTTTTCTGCAAAGATTATACCCAAGTACTATGGTTCTGTTGACCCTTTGTCATTCCGATCCCATGGAATGCAGAATATTAAAAACAAGCTAGACTGAACTGCGACTCTTTACCATTTTCAGGAATGGAATATAGAACAGACCTTTCTAGACACAGCACAGAGATAAACTGTGGTTGTGCGCCAAATAGTATGGCTAGATGTATCTCTACTACATTAAATGGTAAAATACCAACCCAATGCCGATGCATATGAGTTCATGTTTAATAAGCGTCTTCTTCTATTTTAAAGTAACCTTAATATTTATATGAGTCTGGGGGTTAGAGGGGGAGCGGTTGGATTGTGTAATCAGTCATAATTTATACAGTTCGGCACCATGTGTAGTATGGTCAATTGAGACAAAATGTTACAGAATAATCTCTGTATCCAAAAGCTCCGGAAACTGTTAAATGTGCTTTCTTGAGCATCTATGAGTGCTTTCTGTCTTTTTTTTTTTTTTTTATAAATACTTCAATTGTTTGCGTGTGGCAGGCTATATTATTTTACATTTGTTTGAATGGAGCTAAATTTCAGAAGCTGTTTTTTAATATGCTAGGTGTAGACGCTGAGGGGGGTATTCAATTACGATTCGTGTCCGCAATTACATGCACCTGTGCGTATAAAGCGTCATTACGGTAGCGCAATATCGCGGATTTCCACAATGTTGCGGTACTGGGACCCGTGCGGCCACGCGTTTTGGATCTGGATCTAATTAAAAACTAGAGATGGTCACTGACCCCCGTGTTTTGGTTTTGTATTTGGTTTTGGATCTGGATTACCGTCGTGTTTTGGTTTTGGTTTTGCAAAACCGCCATTGCGTGTTTTGGTTTTGGTTTTGTTTGGTTTTGTTTTGCTATTTTGTTGGAAAATCAATGTTTTTGGGCATAAAATAACCAAATTTAGTGCTCCACCTGTTTCTTGGATAAGTAATGTAATTGTAAAGCTAATAAATTATCCAAAAAACAGTTTAATTCCTGGTAGGTAGGCCTTCATTAATTCTACACACAAACCAGATTGTTTTCCTCTCCATCTATGCATATTGGCAATGCAGCCATCGCCTTTGGGTGTATATTACACCCTACACTTATAGTTAAATATGTAAAGAAATGGACAAAGGCAGTTTGGTTTCTGTCCCTATAGCCCCCCCCCCCGCCCTCCACTTGTAGTTGAATAGAAAAAAAGCAGCCTGGATAGACTGAACAATATAAAAAATAAATGGACCAAGGTAGTTTGGTATCTGTCTGCATCAGATCCCCTCTCCACTAGGAGTAAAAAAGAAAAGAAGCAACCTCGATAGACTGAACAATATAAAATATAAATGGACCAAGGCAGTTTGGTATCTGTCTGCATCAGACCCCCGCCCCCCCATCCACTTCTATTAAAATAGAAAAGAAGCAGCCTGCATAGACTGTAGAATTAGAATATTAAAAGAAATGGACAAAGGCAGTTTGGTATCTGTCTGCATCCTAATCATCCACATCATCATTAGCGCCCTCGTCGCCTACACAAATCGCCCCCTCATCCTCTTCTAATTCCAAAGTGGCATCCTCAATTTGTGTATCACCGGCTACACTCGGGCTGTTCAGGCACACATCAGCAGAACTGCTAAAAGGACCCTTCTTTATGGGTACATTATTAGAATGCTTACGATTAGACATACCACTGTTGGATGGACTCTCCACAGGGATTGGCCTTAGTGTTTTCTTGCAGCTCGGCTTTGACACGTAAAAGTAGTTGTGCACCACTTTTGGAATTAAAATTACTTGGTCTTGCAAATTCTATAGACAAGCCTGCTTGTCTTCTTCATCATCAATGACTCTTAGCAATTGAGCACTCGTCTTTGGGTGTATATTACACCCAAACCTTATGACTGTAAATTAGTAAAAATACAGTTTAATCCCTGATAGGCCCTCCACCATCCTTTGTATGTTAATAGTAGGATTGGTTGGAGTTATGGTCAAGGTCACATATTTTTTAAAAAAATCTTTCAAACCAGCCCAGATGTTAATCTGTTGTGCTCTGCCCCCTGCGTCATCCCTGCTTGTGTTTGGAAAGTGCATATTGGTGCCAGAACCTCACGTGCCAGAACTGCTCCCACTGGTGCCACACTGCTGCAGGACTTACACAATCAACCGCATCCTCATCGTCGGATACCTAAATCTCCCCCACATCCTCTTCTAAAGACAAAGTGTCATCCTCACTTGGTGTATCACCGGCTACACTCGGGCTGTTCAGGCACACATCAACAGAACTGCTGAAAGGGCCCTTCTTTATGGGTACACTAACAGAATGCTCACGATTAGAAATCCCACTGTTGGATGGACTCTCCACAGGGATTGGTGTCATTTCTGATTCAGAGCAAACATTATCCTCTAATGCCTTACTGTTATCTTGCAGCTTGGCTTTGACGCGTAACAGTAGTTGTGCACCACTTGTAGGCTCGGTAACATTTTTGGATCTGCCACTAATAGAGAAAGGCAAAGGCCTCATTCTCTCTTTGCCACTACGTGTGTAGAATGGCATGTTGGCAATTTTTTTTTATCGGCAGTTAACATTTTCTCAGTTACACTTCTTTTTCGCTTCAACACAGTAATTTTTTTTTGGGTTTTTTGGACTGATTTCAAAACACTGTGTAGTTTGACATCGTCTTGCCCAGATGACGTACTGGGAACACTACCATCAGGACTGGTGACAGAACCTGGTTGCTCATTCTGCTCATATGTAGACTGCTTTGAATCCATTCTGAGCCCAAAGCACTTGTAGTGCTACAAATTGTTTTAGATACTGCTGACAAATATGACTTTTGACAGCCAGAAATATTTATGCACAATTATGGGGGACACCCCAAAAGCACTTGGGAGTGCTAAAAATTATTTTTTAAATCTACTGACAGATAATACTTTGGACAGCCAGAAATATTTATGCACAATTATGGGGGACACCCCAAAAGCACTGGGGAGTGCTAAAAATTATTTTGTAAATCTGCTGACAAATAATACTTTGGACAGCCAGAAATATTTATGCACAATTATGGGGGACACCCCAAAAGCACTGGGGAGTGCTAAAAATTATTTTGTAAATCTGCTGACAGATAATACTTTGGACAGCCAGAAATATTTATGCACAATTATGGGGGACACCCCAAAAGCACTGGGGAGTGCTAAAAATTATTTTGTAAATCTGCTGACAGATAATACTTTGGACAGCCAGAAATATTTATGCACAATTATGGGGGACACCCCAAAAGCACTTGGGAGTGCTAAAAATTATTTTGTAATTCTGCTGACAGATAGTAATTTTGACAGCCAGAAATATTTAGGCAAAATAATGGGGGACACCCAAAAAGCACTTTGAGTGCCAAATATTGAAAAGAAAAAAAAAAAGACTCCTCTATCCTCCTCTCTTCTCTATCGATTGTTGTTAGCACAATTGGAATCAGAATATTGTATTGTCTGTCCCTGCTCTAATCTGCCTGTGACTACACCCTGCTCTCTCCCTCTGTCAAATGGCGATGGATTGCTGTGGAGGCGTGTATTTATAATCTTCAAGTATCGCAAGAACCGAGCCCCGAGATCCGACGACGTCACAATGACGTTCGGCCTCGATTTGGATTCCGAGCGGGCGGGAGAGTACCGAGCCTGCTCGGCTCGGTACTCGGATAGGCAAAGTTCGGGTGGGTTCGGTTCTCGAGGAACCAAGCCCGCCCATCTCTATTAAAAACTGTAAAAAATAGGTAAAATTATGTGACTTAAAGCTGTTTTTGCCAGCTGGATAAAATTAGTGACAAAGTAGTGACAAAAATGCATGGCAATTTAATAATTTTTTCTTAACAAACAAATTTTATATTTTTTGAGGGGTTGTGCTGCTCAGAGTCAAAGAAAAGGACAACTTGACCAGCCCTGGAAAAATTACTTTGAGTAAAAAACATTGGATTTTAGAAGGAAGAAATATATTGTTTTTTGGGAGGGTCCTGCTATACTGCTGCTCACACTCACAACACCCGTTTTATTTCATGCTCAATAAAGAGGTCACTGAGACTGCCCCTCACCAAATTTAAAATTACTTTGACTGGAAAAGAGATAAGATTTTAAAGGGAATAATTTTTTTTGGTGGATGCTGCTCACAGACAGATCCTGTTTTTTGCCTGCTTCATAGAGATATCACTAAAACTGACATCACAAGATTGCCTCTTTCACTAGAAAAACTTGAATTTTAAATTAAATAAATCTAATTGTTATTTGGGGCATACTGCTCAGAATCCTACAGCAACAACATCATGGGGTAAATGTATCAAGTTTAGAGATTTCAGATGGGTTTGATAAAGCAATCAGATTATAGCTATCATTTATTTAGTACATTCTACAAAATGACAGCTAGAATCTGATTGGTTGCTATAGGCAACATCATCATCATCATCATTTATTTATATAGCGCCACTAATTCCGCAGCGCTGCACAGAGAACCCATTCACATCAGTCCCTGCCCCATTGAAGCTTACAGTCTAAATTCCCTAATATAGACACACACTCACACACAGACAGACAGACAGACAGAGAGGGAGAGACTAGGGTCAATTTTGATAGCAGACAATTAACCTACCAGTATGTTTTTGGAGTGTGGGAGGAAACCGGAGCACCCGGAGGAAACCCACGCAAACACAGTGAGAACATACAAACCCACCAGAAAACTCTCAGCTTGATACATTTACCCCTTTGTTTTCTCCATTAAACAGAATTAGAAAGAAATACTAGTTTAGAATGATGACCCACTAAATAGAAATACTAGTTCAGAATGATGTCTATATAAAGTACTATATAATATAATATATATATATATATATATATATATATATATATATATGTATATTATACTTTAATATATACATAAACAGTAGCCAGTACGCTATCTAAATGCTTTGACAGACTGACACCCAATTGATCAGTAAACTATTCTTACTGACTGATTGCTACATAAATAATCACAGCTATTATTTTTTATGTAAAATTCCTTATTTCACCATGTCTAACACTCTAGTCACTCACTATACGCTATTTCATACTTGCCTACTCTCCCGGAATTCCCGGGAGGCTCACGAATTTCGGGGAGTCCTCACGGAAGAGTAGGCAAAGCTCCCGCATTTGCCGAAATTCACGGCAGTGACTGGAGGGGGCAGGGCTTAACCATGTCATTAAGCTCCACCCCCTCCATTCAATGCCGTGAATTTCGGCTTTATATAGTGGAGGCGGGGCTATGGTGACGCAACAATGTCACCACTTCTCCCCTGGATCTTAAAAGTTGGCATGTATGCGCTATTTTAGGAGCACAGCCTGCAAACCACCTTCTTCCCTACACACTGTCTGTTCTAAAATGGCAGTAGAGAATATGGGGAGAGCTATATATATATATATATATAAAAGATATTGATCCAAAACTTGCAAAAGTTTTTTTTCTCCCGGAAACTAAGTTTTGCCTAATTTCCATATCCGATTTTGGCGAATCAAGTCGAGTTTTGGTTCTGCTCGGAACCTCAAATCTCGGATCTGTTGAATTTCTCCAAATCCGAACCGCTCATCTTTAATATAAATTCATGGTATGTACACTATGCATTACAAGCATCTTGATTTATGTATTGAATGTAAAAAAAAAAGTTTTTAAAACCCATATTTTTATTAATAATTATTCTGTTAAAAGTTGTCGATTTATTTTATAATTAAATTTTTTTTTTATGTGTTCTGATGTTTTAGTGAGCAGACTCTTATGTGTATACTGCAGTCTGTTCTATCTGTACTTTCTCCCAGATTCAAATGGAAAGTATCTTAAGATTTGCTTGGATTTGAATACAGTCCAAATATTACGCTCAAATTTGGTGCTTTTAAAACACAAGTTACGTGCAGGTCGTGTTTGAACATAAATGTTGGACTTTCTATACTTTGGTGACACAGATGTGGGATTTTTCATCCCGAAATTGTGTTTTCCAGAAAATGTCATAAAATGTAAATAGTTGATAGTGGTGTGCCCTACATAAAGACATTGGGCCTGATTCATTAAGGATCTTAAATGAAGAGGTATCTTATTTCAGTCTCCTGGACAAAACTATGTTACAATGCAAGGGGTGCAAACTAGTTTTCTGTTTTGCACATAGGTTAAATACTTTCTGTTTTTTTCATGTAGCACACAATTATCAACTTTAAATTTCAGTGTACAAATAAGCTATCAAGTATTTGTGTGCTACATGAAAAAACAGTCAGTATTTATTTAACTTATGTGCAAAACAGAATACTCATTTGCACCCCTTGCATTGTAACATGGTTTTGTCCAGGAGACTGAAATAAGATACCTCTTCATTTAAGATCCTTAATGAATCAGGCCCATTATTACCAAGTTTAAACTCCCACAATGACTTTAAGGTGCACTGCTGAACAATATAATGATATGGGGAATGCAGAGTAGATATGGTATCGAACCAGTTTGAAATTTTATCAGATTTTGCTGATTTAAGGGTCTTGAATACGTTTGCATTACAATCTTCAATCTACGTTTATTCAAATTTGCAGTTCACAAATTGTGGCTTGCTTTTGCAGTTTAAAGATCACTGTATACGGTTGGCCTTAAAAATGTTAAAATACCTATTGAAGATTGCCTTTTTGTTTTTAAATGGCAATATTTCATAGTATAGATCAAAAAGCAAACATTCCTCTGTATTAAGTTGGCCAAACAAAGTTTTCCGTTTGCATCAGAAAAGTGCTAAAATGTATGCATTTAATTTTGAACGTGTTTGAGCCTGTGCTACCATATGCAAATCTGCTTGCCCATGTGCCAACTGGCTCGAACTTGGCCACATTGTTCTAAATTGCTACTTGATCTAAAGTCTGAAAAATTTGGTTGAATTTTCAAACTTTAGATCCAATTTGATGATCCAGTTCAAGAAACACTTTTAGAAAATTTGGACAGGAAATATTATGTAATTTACTATATGTTGGAGTTAATACTAACATTCCCTAATAATGGCCAATCTAAAAAATTATCTCCTCAATATTACCCACAACATATTCTATATAGTTTCACGATAGATCATTCATTACTTTAAGTATTAATATCAGTATATGAAAATATTATAAGTTTTCAAGCTAAAGGATCCTTCATTGAGCGGACTAGTTCATTGAAAGCTTCCACATTTTTAATATATACTCTATATTAAGATATAAACAATTATCATTTATGTATATAGCGCCACTAATTCCGCAGCGCTGTACAGAGAACTCACTCACATCAGTCCCTGCCCCATTGGAGCTTACAGTCTGAGTTCCCTAACACACACACACACACAGACATAACTTTAATGCTAGGGCAAATAGTCTCTTAGAGCACCCACATTTTTGAGCTCCACTGAGATGGCTCTTCATACTGTGGGCCGGATTCATCATGGCACACATACTGTGCATTTGTTATAAAATGCACATAAATCGGCTCTGTGCACTCCCAAATTCAGCAAGGAACTGAATATACGTGCGCTGATGAATTCGGGTGTAGGTTCACTGTGCTCTACTACACAATATGCTGAAGGATACGTCCAATACCGATGTGGGTTATAAATTCGCAAAAGAACACACACAGAAAATATTGAATTAATGTCACCTGATAATAACATTGAACCTGATTCATTAAGGATCTTAAATGAAGAGGATTCTTATTTCAGTCTCCTCGAAAAAAACATGTTACAATGCAAGGGGTGCAAATGAGTGTTCTGTTTTGCACATAAGTTAAATACTGCCTGTTTTTTCATGTAGCACACAAATACTTGATAGCTTATTTGTACACTGAAATTTAAAGTTGATATGTGTGTGCTACATGAAGAAACAGTCAGTATTTAACTTATGTGCAAAACAGAACACTCATTTGCACCCCTTGCATTGTAACATGGTTTTGTCCAGGAGACTGAAATAAGAATCCTCTTCATTTAAGATCATTAATGAATCAGACCCATAGGCATTAATGATAAAACAGTAAAAAGACGTGTTTTTTTTCTATTATAATTTTTTTACATGAAATACATTTATTAGGATGTTGTTAATGTCTACTGAGCATAAAATACATTTTTACAGTTGCACGTGATTGCAAACACATGTTATAGAATGCATACGAACGCTTGAGGTTGGCACGTTCTTACTGTAAATTGACTATGGCCAAACGTCCCTCCATATCCCGTTCCCTCCCTGATATGCTGTATGAAAGCCACCTATAAGATTTATAAGTAATTTCAGTCCTAATATAACATAAATTTTGCTATTACACTTGTGTACCTATCCTAAATCACTTTTGTTTTCATCATTTACAAAATAATTTTACTTTTACACTCAATTTATTTTACTATGGCCTCTTTCATGGTGATAGTTGCAAAGGCAGAATCTTTAGGTCTATGTTGTACAAGTGAAAAGGTACAAAACCATGGAATTACAAGTAAATCACTGCAGATGTGCAGTAAATCTTTATCAAAGCTATAGGGAAAGCAAAATTACTGACATCATTTGTATTGACATTAACAGAGAGAGATTAACCTGGGAACATCAACCTGGGACCATCAAAATGTGTGCAGAGGAAAAATTCACATGATTGGAAGGTGGTCTGTCTAATGTGGACATGATTTTACAACCTCAATAAAATATATATATGACAAATGTAATATTTTAAAGACCTATAGCTAAATAGAATGCAACCCATCTGATTAGTGTTCAATGTAGAGCCTACTCCAAAGGATAAGATACAATACAGAGAGCATTCTAGTGACCAATATACAATATAGAGAGCATTACTGTGATGGCTATAGAAAACAGGGACAATTTTGGTGACCAATAAACATCACTCAGAGCCTTCTAGTGACATTCATGCAATGCAGAGAGCATGATAGTGACCTCTGTGCAATACATAGAGCATCTTTGTGACCATATTCTGGCCAACCAACAATACGCCTGAAAAGTATGATGGATTTACAATGCAGGCTCCTAGATTTCTTATGGCTTTAAAATGCAGACCTCAAATTCCTGGCACTGTACAATGTAGATCCCCAAATCTCTGGTGGCTATTTAAAGCAAGTCCCCAAAATTCTGGAGATGATACAATGCAGACTCCAAATTGCTGGTGCCAAGACAATGGGGAACCAATATATCTGTTAGTGACAAGTTCTCACTGACCCTCATTCCTGCCAGTGGTCTCGCTCAGCTCCCTCTACATTCAGAACGCACTTCCCATACATCATCATCAACAGTTATTTATATAGCGCCACTAATTCCGCAGCGCTGTAAAGAAAACTCATTCACATCAGTCCCTGCCCCATTGGGGCTTACAGTCTAAATTCCTAACACACACACACACACACACACACACACTAGGGTCAATTTTGATTGCAGCCAATTAACCTACCAGTATGTTTTTGGAGTGTGGGAGGAAACCAGAGCACCCGGAGGAAACCCACGAAAACACGGAGAGAACATACAAACTCCACACAGATAAGGCCATGGTCAGGAATGGAACTCATGACCCGAGTGCTGTGAGGCAGAAGTGCTAACCACTAAGCCATTGTGCTGCCTACAGTGTAAAGTCACTTCCCATACACAGCCAGAGTGCCGGGAGCTGTCTATACTATGACAAATTCCCGGTACAGTTACTGTATTGGCAGTTTTCTACAAGATATCAAAGTAGCGGTGGATGATAGGAATATCACCCCCTGTGTCCCAGTCTCATGAAATCCAGGAGATTGTTGGAGATAATATTGAGACGTCATACCTTACAACTGTCTCAATTTAGTCAGGACAGACCCAATTTGAGAGAAATGTCCCACCATCCCGTGGACTTTTATTCTGGAACAGTCGGGATATAATGTTTGCCCCACTAACTGAGGGGCATACAATGCCACGCGTACCAGCAATGTTTTTAGGTGAAGAGTAGGGGCCCTAGGGATAACCCAGCACTTCAGAACTGCAGGACACACCCCCGGGGGACGTGTCACACCCCAACGTGATGTGCACACAAAAACAAGTCCTGAGTGTCTGGCGCTCCACTAGGGCTTGCAGCCTCCTGTATGTTAAGAAAAATACTACCATATATTTTAATCAGATATAAAACAAAGAGGTGTAACATACAGAAAGCGCTTCCTTCAATTGCACCTGTTGATATTTCACCACCGTTGAACTGTCGTTCTATTTCAGCAAATATCTACATATAAAAACATAACTTCACATAGCATAATACCGGTGCGCCAATTAAATGAAGGGATTTCTATGGGAGAGATCGTGTGTATTTAGAGGGTGACACCTTCCAATCCCGTGTTGACACCGCCGTTCCACACCCCTAAGTATTCGCACTTACAAGATGTAAATGATTTGCACGCCAAACACTAGTTGACCAGATGTCTGTGAACACTCCAATGTATCCTGCACAGTCCGAATCCGTCAAAATGGTATCACATCCTCCTTTACTTATAATGACCTCGGACCACGTAGTAAACATAAAAGAAAAAGAAAAGCATTCTTGTGCTTTATCTTTTATTTAAAAAAATAATATAAACATGTTGGGAACCGTACCGAGAATCAGGTATATTGAAGCAGCGGACAGATGTATAATCGAGTCCCTCTCACTGACCTGAATTAAACCCTACGCGTTTCAACTTTTCCAAAGTCTTTGTCAAGGTCATGTGCACACACCCCACGTAGTGTGATCATGCCCTTCTTCTCATGTGTGTGCACTCTGCTGTGATGCTTGCACTCTGTCTCTATCCAAAGATCCTAAATGTGAGAACATTGACAGGCCTGGATGATCACATTTACTATAGTTAGTCCTTACTTTATGCTCAGACAGAATGGGTAATGCGACAAATGATACATTGACTCCTTAGGTGTTATATTTATCAGCCCTCAGTGAACTCTAGCCCTTGACAGGATACTAATTAGTGATACAAATAGCTCAATATTTTTTATATGCTGTATGCTCTTTCTGTTTGTCCAT
This sequence comes from Mixophyes fleayi, assembly GCF_038048845.1. Classification (NCBI taxonomy): domain Eukaryota; kingdom Metazoa; phylum Chordata; class Amphibia; order Anura; family Limnodynastidae; genus Mixophyes; species Mixophyes fleayi. Next base: position 70,234,580 of record NC_134405.1, read on the forward strand.
AAATGTCGTTGTCTCCTACGAATTATGGACTCATCGTTTACACATTTTGCAATGCTGCATCATTGTTTTAACCTTTCACCTTTGTAATAGTGACATTGTCTCTGGAATGTCATGTAGCTGGCTGAGAAATGGAAGATACATTTTTGGATGACTCTCATATCCCCTCACATAGAGAAAGTGGCGGGAAGGCTAGATAAAGAAGAGAGTGATAGATGAAGACTCAAACACCATGGAATGTGTACATTAGAAGGCGATATGCAAGTAACACCAAGGAACTTTTACAAATCATTCATTTTTATATAGATACTAAACGCCACTTACAGATACTGGTTTCCTTTTGGTATAAAATATTGTACTTTTGAGATTCCATAATTTTTAAGTTGGAACTAATGACATCCTTGTGTTATAAATTTTACTTGTCCATTGAATGTCCTAGTGATGGGACTGGTTCCTAGAAAATTGATAGGTGCATTCTTTGAAAATTGATTTTGCCCACTAAATTCAGCTTCCAATACCTGCAGGGGACAGGTGCCCTTTAAGTGCTGACCTTTATCGAGACCAAGCTGCATGAATTCAGACTTTTTGTCTTATCATCTGCCTATTTTTGAATGAGTGTGCTAGTTTTTATGGGAAATGCATGGGTTATCATGTTAAGATGGGTGCAATAGTTTGCCAATTCTGATGGATGGAGTCTAAAACTGGGCTAAGACTTTCTAAGCCCACATGCCACCTGAGGTGGAATAAAAATGACTTATTTAAATAATATTTCAACCCAAGATTTATTTTCCCTGCTCCCATCTCTCACAGCAGCACCTGCATTGTAAGATGACAGCAATCTATCTCACCTGTGGTATGTCTAGGTATTTTGTTTGCAGTGGCTTGAAATACAGTAATATTTGATTTCTGTTGGGTTTCCATGCAAGACAACTTGCATAGTAACCATTGCATCTGACATCTGTCACAATCTTGATATTAGAGACCTCACCAAAGGGATTGTTTTCTCATTTTAAGTTAGACAACATTATGAGAGGGTTTGTTACTGTCGCTAAAATATAATCAGCAAATAATTCAACATTATGCTCCGAAGTGCCAACTTTTATACCAGAAATATTAGTGTTATCTTGGAGTTTGTGTGATACCCAGAAAACTGCAGGGCACTAGCACCCAGTGCAGTGGAACTGTATCACAGCATGACACAGGAGAGAATCTAGGACCCAGAAAAAGCCCAGTCTGTAAGACTGCTGGAAAGTTCCAGGGTTATGTGACAGAGATTGTTGAGAGGAGGAGCCTCAGAGTGAGTAAACACCGAGAAGACATTTTCTGAAAAGAGACACTTTATTTATTCTATGCAGTTGTGAGCAAAAGTGAATCAAGTGCTATTGCTGAGAGATAGACTGCCGCAGAGGGCTGAGGTGTGTAGCCAGTCATAACCCTATATTTGTAAAGACTTGAAAACAAGGACTGACACTTTTGAGTCGGATTGGAACTGACAAATATCTACACAACAGGAAACAGGTCTGTGCAATCAAACTGACTGTGTATTCTCACTCACTACAGAGCATATCATACAGTTGGAAAGCTGGGAGCTAGGTTTACAGAGGCATTAACTTAACAAGTGGAGTACCTCACCAAATCTTCCAGTACACACCTAAGATAGTAACTGCTATTTCTGATTGCTATACTGAAGTTATAAGACTGCCATTAAAAGTGTGTGCCTCCATTATAATAAAAGTGTCTCCTGTCCGGTTCTAACGTGCACATTTACAAAAGTCTGGCCAGTAAAAACATCTATGTTAATCTGGGATGAGTGGGCTCGGATCTCTGCTATCCAAGCAGCCCCGAACAGTGCGGATCCGAACCCGATCCGAGCACTGTTCGGGTATTTCCGTCGCTTAGCAAACCTGAAAACGAGGCTATGAGTCATTATCCCGCCGTCGGATCTCGCGATACTCGGATCCTTTAAATTCCCCGCTTGCCGCCGCCATCTTCACTCGGGCATTGTACATGGAAGTGGGAGGTTGTGTATTCTCTGTCCTGGTTAGTGCAGTGGTGCTTTGTCCTGTGCTCTGTCCTGCTGAGTCCAGTGGTGCTTTGTCCTGTGCTCTGTCCTGCTGAGTCCAGTGGTGCTTTGTCCTGTGCTCTGTCCTGCTGAGTCCAGTGGTGCTTTGCCCTGTGCTCTGTCCTGCTAAGTCCATTGGTATTGCTATATATTAACGTTCACTGTTCCTGCAGTAAAAAAAAAATTAGTATTGCAATATTTAACTACGTTCACTGTTCCTGCAGTGAAAAAAAATTAGTACTGCAATATTAAACTATGTTCACTGTTCCTGCAGTCCAGAAAAATTAGTACTGCAATATTTAACTACGTTCACTGTTCCTGCAGTCCAGAAAAATTAGTACTGCAATATTTAACTACGTTCACTGTTCCTGCAGTCCAGAAAAATTAGTACTGTAATATTTAACTACGTTCACTGTTCCTGCAGTTAAAAAAAATTTGTACTGCAATATTTAACTACGTTCACTGTTCCTGCAGTCCAGAAAAATTAGTACTGCAATATTTAACTACATTCACTGTTCCTGCAGTCCAGAAAAATTAGTACTGCAATATTTAACTACGTTCACTGTTCCTGCAGTATAAAGGAATTTGTACTGCTGTATAACTCCAGTCCAGTGGTACTGTCCTGTGCCGCATATAATTTTTAAAGCCTTTGCCGGGTGTGTGTGGTTTAGGGGTACGCTCTCTTGTGCTGGATATAATGGAGTACAAAAATTTGGAGGATAAAGTAGGGAAAGATCAAGAACCACTTCCTCCTAATGCTGAAGCTGCTGCCACTAGTCATGACATAGACGATGAAATGCCATCAACGTCGTCTGCCAAGGCCGATGCCCAATCTCTTAGTAGAGGGCATGTAAAATCCAAAAAGCCAAAGTTCACTAAAATTAGCAAAAAAACAAAACCTTTTGGCCTAAAAACAATATTGTGAGGTGTGCAGAATAGACTGGAAATGAGTGGAAATTAATGTTATTGAGGTTAATAATAGTGTAGGAGTGAAAAAAAAACCAAAAATATGGATTTTAGCACTTTTTATGCTTTTAAAAAAAAAAATCAGAACCCAAAACCCTAAATCAGAACCAAAACCTTGAGTGGGGCGTTTTGGCAAAACCAATCAGAACCCAAAACCTGAAGCTAATCAGAACCCAAAACCCAAAACACGAAAAGTGGCCGGTGCACATTCCTAATGTTAATATGCTCTGCTGAGGATGAACTTCATTAAAGGGGATTCATAGACTGTGATATCATTTGCTTGTGGTATATTATTTGAAATGAATGTTCTTTATGAAATTAGAGACTAGAATTGTATTACTTTATTCTTAGACTGTTTATGTGATGGTTATATAAAGGTACTCAGAGTACTGTGAAGCATAGTTGTAAGCAAATTGTTTAAGTTATAGAAGTATTAGCATCTAGGAATATTATTATTGCTTTTGTTATTCTAAATTAAGGCCTGACAGTGTGGCTCATAGTAACAGCCAAGTTAAATGCACTATAAGGTACCATGGCTGACACCTCTTTTAGCTAAGGCCTGTGAATACTCTATTTAGATTTACTTATTGCTAATCAGTCTTTGTTAAGAAATATTTTAGTGATGCGTTGTTCCTGTATAATAAATCTGACATCACTTCACACATTTGGTGTCCTATTTGTATTGGGGACTCGGGGGTTCTCTGTCCCACTGCTGTGCCGTGACCGAGAGAAGAGCATCAGGAGACCAGGTATGATCTGCAACCCACTCTAACAACACCTACCTATAGGAATGTTACATTTGTAAGCAAAAGGCTCCATCAGAAGTGCAAATATGAGAGGAGATAACAAACATGCCATCCTTGTCAGTTACAGGTCTTGAAGGGAAGGTCACAGGCGCTACCATTTTTTAAAACCAAGACTGCTAGGTTGCGATAAAGCTCAATAAAACCCATGAAGAAGCCGCTGCCAAAATCAAAATGGAGAATGTTTTTTCGCATGATGGGCCACAAGACTCTGTCAAACTCCTTTTTGGCACCTAAGGCCACCATCCACCCTGGGGTCGAGAGTTTTGAGGTATTAGTATCTTGAATCAGGTTGACCATTCTCCAGATGTTATCTAAGGCCTGGTGGCTATGAATGAACCCCACCTGATCCATATGGACCAAAGAAGTAATGACACAGCCTAGTCTACTGGCTAGAAGTTTAGTAAAGAGTTTGAGGTTTACATTAAGTAAAGAGAGTAAGCTGCCACAGTTATTGAGGTTTCTGCCAGGTTTGGGAACGACCACTACTTCCAACCTGGTGTTAACATCATCAAATTGAGAGCACACTAGAATGATGTTCAACAGGTTCACCAGAACAGGGATGAGATATATCTGGAATTGCTTGTGGTATGTTGCTGGCAAGCCATCTGGGCTAGGAGCATATGAATTTTTAAGGGACAGTTTTGAGCTATTCGATAACAAGAGATTGTCTTGTCTAATGGTCTTATTGTAACAGGTACAATGCCTTGTTAGCTTGATCTTCAGTTTAATTTGATACTGATATAAGAACCTTAAATTATATGTAGTATAATCATATTTAATGTTCTTTTGTACCCCCTTATTAGTGGAAAACATCATGCTGTGGGTTCATTCATTAATCTATTCGATTGTATTTCAACACAATCCAGTTAACTAAATATTACCACTATAAACAATTTTGTGTTGGTTAGAGAATCTGTTAGTTATACTGAAAACAAGATGTATCTAAGAAAAATCTTATTTTCTCTACAAATAGATCTCAAAAAGCAAGGAAAGATCGGCCCAGGAACCAAGGTGGGGAAGCATTGGCAGAGTACTGATTGCATAATTGCTACATAATTCATATGAACGCGTCCTCAAATATTGCTTTTAGGAAGTGTGATGATGATGACTATCAGCAGCATTACGTAATGGCTTCTGATTAGCTGATCACATATTGACCCTTCCAGCTTAAAATCATTACAACTATATTATATCAAATCGTGTTCCTCTATTGGCATTACTTAATTGACATTTACATTTTGATTACTGCAGGAAAAAATATTCCCATTCGTTTTTTTAAAGGGGAAAACAACAGATATGGATGTATTTATTTTTAAGTATATTTTATAGAGAAATTGTGACTTTCACTTTTATTAATAACTGTCAAAGCACTATTCTTGTCTATGTATATGACACTTTAGTACATTATTATATTGTTTAGAAATACATGGATCAGCCACAGCATTAAATACACTGACAAGTGGAGTGAAGTGAATATATGCAGTGGTTAATACTAGAGATGCTCAAGCTCGGTTCCTCGGGAACCGAACACACCTGAACTTACTTTTGCGCTTTTTTCGAATTCCAAAACGAGACAAAATGTCATTGTGACATAGTCGGATCTCGGATCTCGTGAGTTTTGGAATCTATAAATACCCCCCTCCACGGCGATCTATGACCATTTGAGAGAGGGATACAGAAGGGGTAGGATAGAGTATAGAACAGTTGGGCAGGCAAACTTACAGAAGTGAAAGAGGAGGGTGGTAGCAGTGTTAACGAAAGCTCCACTGCTCATTGTCATTGCTGAAATACAAGTATACAAATATAATATACTAGTCCTTTCAGGCTTTTTTCTGAATTTGCACCAAAAAGTGTAGGGTGTTATATACACCCAAAGACAATAGCTCCATTGCTCAATTTGTCATTGCTGAAATACAAATACAAATAACATTGTTGTTGTCACTTTCCAGTCTCAGTCATGATGATGCTAATCCCTCTATCTCATGTGCTAAAGCCTATATTCAAGTGTAACAAAAATGTAAATAAAAAGCTCGTACCTTTTTAAAGAAAAAAAAACCTCTCTATAAAAGGTGAAAGTTTACTGTAGAAAAATATAACATTGCCAAGATACCATTCTACCCAAAATATTACCAGGCATATCAGCATCAGGTAGCTCCCTTCTCTTAGCTAGATTTCAGCACCTGCAATCTACACTGTCATCATATTCACCCTCATCATTGGGTACATCTTCCTCAAACAATATGAATTCATCCCCGCTGGAATCCACCATCACAGAAGTCTGTGTACTTTGATGTAATTGCCGATAATGGCCTTCCTCATGGAATTTGTAGTTCATTTTATGGCAGAGCTGTCACGATTTTTGAGCAATTCTTTTAGAGCAGAGCAAATGTCAAAATGTTGTGCTGACTCATCTGCATATCCACTGGGTTTCTTGCGAAAGCTATTTTTCCAAGAAGCAGTTGCCAGAGAAACTGAAGGAGGAGATTACAAGATGTCGGTAGCTCTTGGATCCAAGAGTTAGCTGATTTCCTTAGTTTAATTTCATTCTTCAATTTCTCTAGCTGCTTCTCAAAAAGTATAATTAAGGCAATCACTTGACTCAAGTTAACTGTGTCTGCACTCACTTCGTTGGACTAAAGTACATTCCCTTTAAATTCTAGTCTTCTTGCAGCTGCTGCATTCTCCTACATGCTGTTGCAAAATTCCGAAAATTACTCTAAATTTTTCGGGACACAGACAGCATCTCCTGCATGTCATTGTCATTTTTTTAAAAGTTCTGTAACACCAAGTTGATTGTGTGAGCAAAACAACAATGTGGTGGAATTCCCTCCGCTGTAATGCTCTAACAATATTGGTGGGGTTATCATAAATCACATATCCTCAGGAGAGTCCAAGCAGGATTAGCCATGTTGCAATGACATCCCTTACTTTTTGTAACAGATTGTCAGCTGTATGCCTCTTAGTGAAGCCGCTGATACACAGAGTAGCCTACTTCTGAAAAATGTGACGTACTTGGATACATGCTGCTGCTGTTCCTGCTGGTGAAGGCAAATCACTAACCCAGTGGGCCTCAAGTAACTGTCTAAAACCAGCTGCATTAATAGTGGATATTAGACGCAGATCTAATACTAGCATAGTCCCCATGGCGTCTGTGATCCGCTTTGCAACTAGGTGACATCTTTCTTATTTTCTTCCTCTAGCAAAGGATTGTTTAACAGTCAATTTTTGTAAACTACTAGTAGTCTTCTTCTGGGTTGAAGATCCACCCCAGCAGCAGTAGCAGCAGCAGCGGGACTAATGCTCAATAATTCTTCAGAGGAATCATGGTTAGTTGAGGAGTCGTCTAGCCTTAGCAACTTGGATGCAGGACTAACTCGCATCACTTGTGAGGATATTGATGATGATGGTGTTCGGGGTGTAGATTGCAGGTGCTGGGATCTAGATGAGAGAAGGGGGGTAGATGATGCTGGACTGCTTGTTGTTATTTTTTTAACATAAGTTTCTGATTTTCCCAACAGCTTTCCATGAACTAGCTTCAAATGCCGTAACATGTATGAGGATCCTAGATGGTTAAGGTCCCTATCTCTACTGAGTGTAGCTTTACAAACGCTACAAATGGCTAGACAACAGTTGTCAGGGTTTGTGTAAAAATAATTGCACACATAAAAAGTGGATTTTTGGTCTTATGCCCAGGCATGACAATGGCCTTTTTCTTATCACTGGCAAGAGCTGCTGCAATCTTTGTTTGAAAGTGTATGAAAATAATATTGTGACCTGTGAGGTGGTCAAAATTGACTGCAAATGACTTTAAATTAGTGTTAGTGAGGTTAATAATAATGTAGGATCAAAAAAAGAGCAAAATTATGTGATTTTAGGTTATTTTAGCAATTTTTCTAAAAAAAATACAGATCCAAAACCAAAACCAAAACACACAAGGGTGGTTTTGCCAAAGCCAAAACCAAAACACATATCTAATCCAGATCCAAAACCAAAACTACTTCACGGGGGTCAGTGAGCATCTCTAGTTAATACCTACCAAAGTGATCCAAGGAAGGACAGTTGGTGAACCGTAGACACGGTCATGGGCGCCAAAGCTCATTGAAACATGTGGGAAGCAAAGACTAGCCCATAAGGTCCAATCCTACAGAAGAGCTACTGTAGCACAAATTGCTGAAATAGTTAATATTGGCTATAATAGAAAGGTGTCAGAGTTGGAGTAAGAGCTTGTTGAATATCTCTATTATATTAGTTCAAATTATTTGCTATTGTGAATATGTCACTCTGTTTTTTATTTATGCTTTCTCATTTAAGAATTCTCATTGACTGATCAACCTAGAATAAAGAAAGGTGTCAGAACACACAGTGCCTAACAGCTTGCTGTGTATGGGGCTTCGTAGCCACAGACCGGTAAGAGCGCCCATGCTGACCCCTGTCCACTGTCGAAAGCGCCTACAATGGGTATGTGAGCTCCAGAATTGAACCATGGGGCAATGGAAGAAGTTTGCCTGGTCTGATGAATCACATTTTCTGTTACATCATGTGGACAACCAAGTGCATGTGCGTCGTTTACCTGTGAAGAGTTGACACCAGGATGCACTTTTTTTGCAGAAGGCAAGCCGGCGGAGGCAGTGTGATGCTCTGGGCAATGCTCTGCTGGGAAACCTTGGGTCCTGGCATTCATGTGGATGTTACTTTGACACGTACTACATACCTAAACATTGTTGCAGATCAATTAAGCCACACATGCAACAGTATTCCCTGATGGCAGTGGTCTCTCTCAGCAGGATAGTGCGCCCTGCCACACTGCAAAAATTGTTCAGGAATGGTTTGAGGAATATGACAAAGAGCCAAGTTGTTTTGGTCTCCAAATTCCCCAAATCTCAATCCTATCGAGTATCTGTGAGATTTGACATCGCCTTGCCCAGATGACGTACTGGGAACACTAACATCAGGACTGGTGACAGAACCTGGTTGCTCATTCTGCTCATATGTGGACTGCTTTGAATCCATTCTGAGACCAATCACTTGTAGTGCTAAAAAGTATTTGGTAGATACTGCTGACAGATAGTAATTTTGACAGCCAGAAATATTTATGCACAATTATGGAGGACACCCCAAAAGCACTGGGGACTGCCAAATATTAAAAAAAAAATAATCCTCTATCCTCCTCTCTTCTCTAGCGATTTTGTTAGCACAATTGGAACCCTGCTCTCTCCCTCTGTCAAATGGCGATGGATTGCCGTGGAGGCGTGTATTTTTAATCTTGAAGTATCGCAAGAACTGAGCCCCAAGATCCGACGACATCACGATGACGTTCGGCCTCGATTTGGATTCGGAGCGGGCGGGAGAGTACCGAGCTACTCGGCTCGGTACTCGGATACCCAAAGTTCGGGTGGGTTCGGTTCTCGAAGAACCGGACCCGCCCATCTCTAATGATTACTAATGTTTGCAAACATCTAATAAGAATTAGAGGATTTAAATTCTTATACATTACAGTAAGTTTACGAGAACTGGTACACAAAAATGGGAGAATGATGGGCATAGCAACCAATCAGATTGTATATGATATTTTTCTAGTACCGTTTACAAAATGGAATCTAACTTCTGATTGGTTGCTATGGGTATCACCAACTTTTTCCTCTGTACCAATTTTCATAAGAGTGAATTTTTCATAAGATAATTTTCATGCTTGATCCCTTCTATTCATTTTATCTTTGTATTTAAATGACTTTATATAGGCATTTATTTCCCATGCCCTGATTCAATGGAATGCAGAGGAGCTTCAAAGGAAGCTAAAAAGATGCAATGTGTGGTATTTAGTATAAGTTGCAGGAAGACATTTACAAACCAATAAATAAGTCTTGGGGGCAGTAAACCAATTTAAGTGCCGAACACTAACTCAGTTGTGTCAACTGGATAGGCTACATGTCATATATGCAACATAATTACATGCATGTGATGATCAGAGCGTTTTAGAATGGGTTAAGTCCGAGGTGTGAACATGCGGTGTGTCGTAGGAAAGAATTGAATTGACTGCTGTGTGTTTGACATGTAACAAGACAGCTTTAATATCTACTCATAGATACGCACTTTATCTGGCCCTCAGCAAGTCAGGAATTATTAACTAAGCTTCCGCTAGAAGGGGATCATTATTAACACAATTTCAGTCATACTGACTTTACAAAATCCCGGTAGAGAAGGTGGTAAATAATTCCAGGAATATTATTTTTCTTTTGTACACTTAATATTGAGCTTCATGCCAGTTGGTAAATGCCATACCTTCTTCTACTTATCCAAAGTTATTGTGTAGTTTACATGTGGTGTCTGAGACAAGGCAGGTTTACCATTGGAAACATAGGTAACTGCATTTTAATTACCACTGAAAAAAGATTAGTAGTACTTGTGCATTCACCTATTTGTCTATCCAGTACATGAAGAGGTATATGTCTATATTATATCTTTAGGAAGTGTTCAGGTAAAATTGCTCTTTTTATAGAATTACAGGAACTCATGGAAATGTACATGGCGGGAAGAGTAAAATCATCACTTTACACTTCCTGCAGTACCACGATCTGGTGAAGATAGAAGATGATGATGCAATAAGTTTATCTGCAGCAGTTCCTATTTAAATACCAGGTTGTGATTTCTGGAAGATTATGGGAGTGCAGGCGCTGGTGGTGGTTGTAACTTCCTTTCAATTGGTTGGAAATTCTAGCTGACCAGACCCCTCCAACTCCCTCTTCAATTGTACTAATTGAACAATGTATTTCATATTTTTGTTAAATTAAGTTCACTTTTAATAGTCCTTCAGTAATTTGCCAAGCAATAGAAGTAACTCATTTGCTTTATTGGCATTTATCTTGTCTAATTGCCTTTGCCATTTTTTTTATTCCCTGTGCCAGTGATTATTTGGGTGTTGTTATGTCCTTATATATTGTTTGCAATAAAGATTCTCCAATACGATCACTGTGGTTCCCAAGCACAAAGATACTTTGGTTTCCAAAGCCAGAGGTGAACAATTTATATACTGTATAGTTGTAAAAAGCAGTGACATCACAAAGATACACAGTTACAGCATTAAGGTCCACATTCATAGGTCGATGGGTCATGACCTCCCAAGAACTCAACACCCCATTGGTTGATTCTTCTAGTCATTTTTCATTGTTCAGATAAGGTCACTGCAAAAGGTGCTTCCTGCTTTTTGCAAAATTATAGAAAAAAGCTAAAGTTGCCTATGCTATAGTGTGTCCACCATCATTGTGTAAAAATGTGTATTTACAACTAGTCCTAAGCAGGAACAGAACAGTGCATCACCGAAGTCCTGTAGCAGCTGTACCAGCTGGACTTAGTATATTTAGATAATGAAGGATGTTACCTTATTTTACCTGTATTTTACCTTATTTTTCATTTTAAAATTTACCTTAAGTTCTTTTAACTTATTTTACTTCAATTTAATTTTATCATATTGTAGTGTATTTTACCTTAATTGTATTTGCACTTTAATTAATTTATCTCCATTTTATTTTATCTGTATTTTACCTAATTGTATTTGCATTTTAATTACCGTATTTCCCCATGTATAAGACGCACCTTTTTCCCCCAAATTTTGGGTCTAAAAAAAGGGTGCGTCTTATACACTGCCAGCGCTACTTACCTGAATGAAGAAGATGATCCCTGGTGTGAGGGGATGAGAGAGGAGTCCCTGCTGAACAGATCTGCCAGTTTCAGGTAAAAAGACCATCAGGTCATTCAGGCGCCTCCCAGTCTCCACTGACTGCCGATAAATTAGCCCAGCATGTAGTATGGTATGTACAGCGCTGTGCATCAGCACTGCCTTCCTGTAAATTCTGCTCCTCTAGACCTGATGTGAGATCTCTCACTAAAATCACAACCAGACAAGCCTTCTGCTTCAGTAACTTATTGTAATACATCTTTATTTAAATTTTGGGCCCCAAAATTGAGGTGCGTCTTATACATGGGTGCGTCTTATACATGGGGAAATACGGTAATTTATCTCCATTTTATTTTATCTTTAGTGAGAGGGAGATCTAGTGTATTTTACCTTAATTGTATTTGCACTTTAATTAATTTATCTCCACTTTATTTTATCTTTACGGCACTTTAAATTGTGTTTGCCACTGCCCTTTGTTCCTGCTCCACTTCATTGTTCTCTGCAGTCCTTCCTTTGTTCTTGTCTTACTCTGCTTTGTCAGCCCATATCTAACTCGACCGCTCTGGCCCACTTCTGCCTCCCGCTGCTGAACCTCACCTCAGCGCTATTTGCCCTTACCCTCTTCTTGCCCCTTCTCTCATTCCCAGTGCACCCCTGTCTCTCACCATGCCTCCCCGTTCCTTTCCTATACCCATACTCTCCCCTAGCCCCTTTCTCTCGCCCAACTCTCACTGCCCCACCCCTCACCCTCCCCCTCGCTCCATCAACACTGATAATCTCATACGCATCTCCCCTCTTCCCTCCTCCCTTTCTCTTGTGCCCTCTGGAACTCCAGGTCCATCTGCAACAAACTTAACTCCATCCATGACCTCTTCATCTCCAACTCTCTTAATCTTCTTGCCATTACTAAAACCTGGCTTACTTCTTCTGATACCGTTTCTCCCGCCGCTCTCTCCTACGGGGGCCTCTCCTTCACCCACTCCACCAGACCAGACGAGCATCCGGGAGGCGGAGTTGGCCTCCTCCTATCCCCTAACTGCACTTTTCGTGTCATTCCTACTTTACCTTCCCTCTCCTTCTCCTCCTTTGAAGTACACTCCATCTGTCTCTTCTCCCCCATCCACCTCTGTGTCTCCGTCATCTACCGTCCCCCAGGCCCCTCCTCCCTTTTCCTTGACAACTTCGCTGCCTGGCTCCCCCACTACCTTTCCTCTGACCTTCCCTCCATCATACTTGGCGACTTTAATATCCCTATTGACAACTGTTCTGACCTCGCCACCATTAAACTTCTCACCCTTTCCTCCTCCCTAGGCCTTACTCAGTGGACCTCTTCCCCACCCACTGTCTTGGTCACTCCCTTTACCTTGTCTTCTCTCATCTCTGTGATATCTCTGACTTCTCCAACTCTCCCTTCCCACTATCTGACCACCACCTCCTCTCCTTCACTCTGTCCTCCTCCCCTGCTCCTGCCTCGCCCAAAGCCACCTTCACTAGACGTAACCTGGATGCTATTGACCCCACCTCCTTCTCCTCCTCTCTCGAATCTCTCCTTTCACCCCTTCCCTCCCTGGCCTGTCCCGACCAGCCCTCCTCAATCTACAATCACTCCCTCACCACTGCCCTGGATGCTGTTGCCCCAGCCTCTTCGATCCGCCGACGCCGCATTATTCCCCAACCCTGGCACTCAAAACTCACCCGCTTCCTCCAAAGATGCTCTCGCACTGCTGAACGCCTCTGGAGGAAATCTCGCTCCCTGGCTGACTTCCTTCACTTTAAATTCATACTCTCTTCTTTCTCCTCTGCCCACTCCCTCGCTAAGCAATCCTTCTTTAAGTCCCTCATTTCTTCTCAGTCCTCCAAACCCCGCCGCCTCTTTGCCACCTTCAGCTCCCTCCTCCCCCCCCCCTCTGTCCCGCCTTCCCTCTCCGCTTCTGCCTTCGCCACTTTCTTCTCTTCCAAAATTGAGGCCATCAGACTGAACATCTCCTCCTCCCCTTCTCCCGCCACCCTCATCGCTTCACCTCCCCCCATCAACAAACTCTGGTGCTCCTTCAGCCCTACAACCGGTGAAGAAGTTCGCTCCCTTATTCTTTCCCCTCCACCCTCTACCTGCCCTCTCGATCCCATCCCCTCTCACCTCCTTCGCTCTCTTTCTCCTACTGCCTGCTCTTACCTAGCACAGCTTTTCAACCTATCACTCTCCTCTGGTGTAGTACCCTCCTCTTTTAAACACGCTCTTATCTCTCCTATCCTCAAAAAACCCAATCTTGACCCCACCTCTCTTGCTAATAATCGCCCTATCTCTCTTCTCCCCTATGCCTCCAAATTACTTGAGCGAATTGTCTGCAGCCGCCTAACCAGGCACCTCACGGACAATTCCCTCCTTGACCCTCTCCAATCTGGCTACCGCCCCCTCCATTCTACCGAAACTGCCCTGACCAAGGTTACTAATGATCTCCTATCAGCCAAATCCAAGAGTCACTTCTCCGTTCTCATCCTCCTTGACCTCTCTGCAGCCTTCGACACCGTGAACCACCCCCTCCTGCTGCAAACTCTTCTCTCTCTCGGCCTCTCTGGTTCTGTCCATGCCTGGTTCACCTCATACCTCGCTAATCGCTCCTTCTCTGTATCCACGTCTGGTTCTTCCTCCTCCCCCTACCCTCTCCCTGTAGGAATCCCGCAGGGCTCTGTTCTTGGCCCTCTACTCTTTTCGCTCTACACTTCCTCCCTTGGTGCTCTCATCTCCTCCTTTGGTCTTCAGTATCACCTTTATGCTGACGGCATTCAAATCTATATCTCCTTTCCTGATCTTTCCTCCACCCTCCTCGCTCGGGTATCCGACTGCCTCTCCGCCATCTCCTCCTGGATGTCCGAGCGCTTTCTCAAAATCAATATCTCTAAAACTGAACTCATTGTCTTTCCTCCGCCCAGACTCCCATCCCACCATGACCTCTCTATTGTCATCAATAACACCACCATCTCCTCTGTCACTCAACTTCGCTGCCAGTGTGTCACCCTCGACTCCTCTCTCTCTTTTGCCCCCCACATTCATTCCCTTGCCCAAGCCTGTCACTTCCAACTACGCAACATTGCCCGCATCTGTCCTTTTCTCTCTCAGGATGCCGCCAAAACTATCATCCATGCACTCATCATCTCCCGCCTCGATTATTGTAACCTCCTCCTCACTGGCCTCCCCCACTCCTGTCTCTCCCCCCTCCGCTCTATACTCAATGCGGCCGCAAGACTCATCTTCCTCTCACGCAGCTCCTCCTCTGCCTCCCCTCTCTGCCTTGCTGGCTCCCCTTCCCCTACAGAATCCTTTTCAAACTCCTCACCACCACTTACAAGGCTCTCTCCCACTCTACTGCCCCTATATCTCTAACCTCCTCTCCATTCACACTCCTGCCCGCTCCCTGCGCTCAGCCAACGACCGCCACCTCTCCTCCACTCTTATCACCTCTTATCACCCACTCCAGAATCCAAGACTTTTCCCGTTCAGCCCCCCTTCTCTGGAACGACCTCCCTCGTTCCATCCGTCTCTCTCCTACTCTGTGTTCCTTCAAACGTGCACTCAAAACTCACCTCTTCCTCAAAGTCTACCAACCATCTACTTAACCCCCATCTCCTGCCTTTAGCTCGTCCTCCCTTCTCTCCTCTTGCCTCAACTGGCTCCTCTTGTGCCTGGTCTGTTTACCCTCCCTTAGGATGTAAGCTCGTATGAGCAGGGCCCCCTCCCCTCCTGTCTCCATACCTGTTCTTCCGCTCCGTCATTACTGCATATGACTGGCCGGAGTTTCTGAAGTATTGGTACTTTTTGTTCATTGTTCTGTATGGTTTCACCCTGTATAGTCTACTGTTAGTACTGTGTGCGGCGCTGCGGATACCTTGTGGAGCCTAACAAATAAATGATAATAATAATAATAATAATAATAATAATAATAATAATGTTACACGCAATAATAATGGGAATACTTTGACAAAATAATTTTAAACACTCAGGGAAAGTGCACTTTAATGACACATATAAATATACTACACATAAGCTATTGTAATTAAAAGCTATTCGCTGTGATTCAATAAAAATATTACATCTAAATACAGTTCAGATGATTCCTAATGTGTCAAATTCACATCCACAGTTATATGACTTTCACTGCTATGTTAAAGTGTTTTTATTGGTGATGACGCGATTTGTTGTGAATCGCGTCATTATGCCATTTTGCCCCGCCTCTACCCACTTTACAAGAGAAGTGGGAAGATGCGAAGGTAACACTGCTCTCCCAGGAGTCTCCTGGACATTTCGGGAGAGTAGGCAACTATGACATAAACACAATAAAAGTGTTGTGGAAAAGTAGTGTAGGCATCAGGCAAAATTGCAGCTGATGTGGTAATGTCATCTGTATTTTGCCATAACTTAGTAAATGTAACTCAAAACTTTAAATGTAGTTTCTCCTTAATTCTCCATTATGTTTAGCCTTTGTGTTTAATCAATCCAAGTCCCAAATAGGGCA